>NC_072446.2:11981346-12290576 GCF_028878055.3 Symphalangus syndactylus | reverse complement strand
AGCGCTGGCAGAGTGCTGGGTGTGCGGGCACCCAGTACACATTTGCTGAGTTGAATTGAGTGCTAGAGAATGTTTGAGTGCACTGGAATGTTTGAGCTGGGCCAGATGCAAACCCAAGGTGTCCCATTGTCATGACCAGATACGGCGGCTGTACCCAGGTATGACAAAATGCTGCTGCTGCAGCTGATGGCAGGAAATCATGATGGAACACCTATTTTGTGTCAGACCCTGTGGAAAGCAATTCACAAAGTCTTCTTCTATGGCCTGAAAGTGATCTCCCGAAATTTATATTTTGAATCCTAATCCCTAATGTAATTGGGATTAGTGACTTTATTTTAAAAAGGCCCTGGAGAGACTCTTCAGCCCTTCTACCACTTGAGAGCATAGCAAGGAGACAGCCGTCTAGGAACCAGGAAGCCAGCCCTCACTAGACATTGAATCTGCAGCATCTGAATCTTGGACTTCCAGCCCCTGCAACTGTGAGAAATGCATATTTTATTTTCTTTTGTTTTGTTTTATTATTATTATTTTTTGAGATGGGGACTCTTTCTGTCACTCAGCCTGGAGTGCAGTGACACGATCATAGTTCACCGCAGCCTCGACCTCTGTTTCAAGCGGTCCTCCCTTTTCAGCCTCCCAAAGTTCTGGGATTACAGGCATAAGTCACCATGCTCATCCAAGAAATAAATTTTGTGTTGTTTATTTGGACTAAGATATCATCTTATTTTATCCTATGAAGGATCTGTTGTAAGCTTCAGTTAAGTGACTGGCCTGGCCGATGGAGACCAAACCTGGCCATGGGACTTGGGAGATGGGACCATCAGCATCACTTGCCCCCAAGGACCACCAGAGGCCGGATGAGATGCAGGGGAGGACTCATCCTCAGAGCCCCAGGAGGAACCAGCCTGGCTGACATCTTGATTTTGGACTTCTGGCCTCCAGAACTGGGAGAGAATATATTTCTGGTTTTTTTTTTGAGACAGAGTCTCGCTCTGTCGCCCAGGCTGGAGTGCAGTGGCGCAATCTCGGCTCACTGCAAGCTCCGCCTCCTGGGTTCACACCATTCTCCTGCCTCAGCCTCTCTGAGTAGCTGGGACTACAGGCGCCCGCCACCACGCCCGGCTAATTTTTTGTATTTTTTAGTAGAGACGGGGTTTCACCGTGGTCTCGATCTCCTGAACTCGTGATCCGCCCGCCTTAGCTTCCCAAAGTGCTGGGATTACAAACGTGAGCCACCGCGCCCGGCCATTTCTGTTGTTTTAAGATGCCCAGTTGGTGGTATTTTGTGAAAGCACCTCTAGGAAATGAACACAGAAGCTCAGGCAGGCCCGACTCTCAGCCCATTGGCCTCCTAGTAGGTGAGGCCTGCAGAGCGTCTGTTGGACACATGGTAAATGACCCCTAGTTAACATTACGGTCTCCCCACATTATAATCATGGTGTGGCCTTTTCTGCTGATAGTTAGTCTAGGCAGAGGTCTTCCCTCGAGATATTCTCTCTGCTGAAAGGCGGAGGATCTGGGAATTCTTCCACCATGACATGAGACATAGTTAGCTTCCTTGCAAACCTGAGGTTTTATCCTTTGGGAACTTGAGGTAGTACCTTTATGCAGAGGTGCGAAGGGGAGTGGGGCAGCCAGGAGACCCACCTGTGTCTTTGCATTGCCTGGGGGAGAAGGCCTGGGCTTGGGGGTTCAGCTGGGTCTTTGGCTAAACAGCATGATGGAGGAGGGCAAGGGTGTCAGAGTCAGCCAGGCCCACTCTGAGTCCTGGCTGCTGGGCCGAGGGCAAGCTATCTAATGTTGCTCAGCCTCAGTTTTTCCACCTGGGAAGTGGGCCTGGAGTTCAGACAGATAAAGCACTTAACACAGAGCCTAGAATAGGGAAGCAAAACAAACATACATACATACATACGTGTGTGTGTGTGTATGTTTATCATATAAGTGTTTATTAAAATCCACTTTAATTATAAAATTTACACTGTTTATTTCATCCCAAAGATTTAAATTTTTAAAAAGAGAATATATAAAAAGAAAAGAAAGAAAAAGAAAGAAAAGTACATATAAAACAAATTAGAAATAAACATATAAAAGTACATTCAGTCCTCTGTAATCCACAGATTCTGCATTAAGGATTCCATCACCCTCAGATCAAATATATTAGAAAAAAGTAAAAAACATAACAATTAAAAAATGATACAAATAAAAAGCAATAAAATGTAACAATCATTCACGTAGCATTTACATTGGATTACGTATTATAAGTAATTTGGAGATGATTTAAGGTGTATGGGAGGATGTGTGTAGGTTATATGCAAATATTATGCTAGTTCGTCCGCAGGAGGTCCTGGAACAAATCCCACTCGGATACCAGGAGATGACTGTAACCAGAGAGAATATTTAGTGTATAGTTTTTGCATATTCTCTCTTTGCTGATATATTGCTTTACTTAAAAATTGGACTTTATTATACAAAACGTTTTCAAACCCTTTTCATTTAACAGTATATGGTGAATGCTTTTCCGTGTGGTTAAATATTCATCTTCAATGTTCTATTTAATGGCTCATTGTGTTCTGTGTAAGAATTTCCGTGGGGCTTTGAATGGCACCTACAGGCACAGGGGAAGAAACAGGGTTTTGTCATGACAAAGTGTGAGGAAATTGTCTACGCAGAGATGGGACAGATAGCAGGCTGCTTGCAAACTCCCAGAGGCTTCTGTGAGACGTGTGGGTGCAGGGGCACCCACTCTCCTCCAAAGGGGCTGTTCCGATTCACAACCCCGGCACGGCCTTCCAGGCAGAATACTGGCAGATTACACATTTTGCCAATCTGAATGTGTGGGAATTCTATCCTACTGCTTTCACGTGCATTTCCGTTATTACTCAAGAAGTGGAACATATGTTCCATTTGCTCCTCCCATTTCCTCTTCTACGATTTGTCCATTTTTTTATTGATTTGAACGGATTTCTTTTATTATTTTATAGGACTAGTTTATATATTCTAGATAAGATTTCCTTGCCAGTTACATGCCTTGAAAAGACACTGTTTTGTCAGATTGGAACTTATCATTTAATGTGGTTTATAGTGTCTTTTGTCAAAGAAAAATTTACTGTTTAAAATAGTTAAATTTGTCAATATTTTCTTTTTCTTTTTTTTTGAAACAGGGTCTCTGTTGTCCAGGCTGGTGTGCAGTAGTATGATCACAACTTATGGCAGCTTCAATCGTAAGGGCTCCAGCAATCCTCTGGCCTTAGCCTCCTGAGTAGCTGGGACTACAGGCATGACCATCATGTCTGGCTAATTTTTTTTTTCTTTTGGTAGAAATGGGATCTGGCTGTGTTGCCCAGGCTGGTCTCGAACTCCTGGGCTCAAGCAGTCCTCCTGCCGTGGGCTCCCAAAGTGCTGGGATTACAGGTGTGAGCCACTGTGTCTGGACCCTTTCTTTATTGGTGTCTTATATACTTTGGGTGTCTTAAGAAGTACATACCTACTGCAACACTGTGGAGACACTCCCCCGTATTATACCTGAGTAATACACTGGTAAGCACTCATACTGAGTAGCTCTGTGACTTGGGGAAAGATCTCTCTCTAGACTGAGATTTCTTGGTTTATAAAATGGGGATAATGATGGTACCTGCTTTGTTAATTTGTTTGGCAGATTAAAAGAGTTAACCTATGTCAAGTCCTTAAAAGTGCCTGGCACCTGCCATTCACTCAAGAAAAGTTAGATATTATCATTGTCCTAAAAGTCTTAGTTTTCCTTCTAGTATTTTTGCCTTAAAATTCATCTGCAGTTTGTTTGTACATAAGGTATGGATTTAACGTAATTGTTTCCCTATGACTAGCTTACTGCCCCAGCATCAGGTATTGAATGATCCATGTATTCACCACTAGTTTTTAAGGCTACTTCTATTCCATATCAGGGTTCCAGATATTAATTTCTGTGCTACCCTGTTCCAAGGTCCTAATTTTTTATCTTCAGGACAAAAATGCATGTTTAATTTCGTGTAGGCTTAATAGCTGATAACCGAGTGGTCAGTACTCCCTTGCACATTCTTCTCCAAAACTGTCTTAATCATTCTTCATGTAACTTACCTATGTGGATAACAGGAGCTGCTCGTCAACTTCCCTGAAAACCCCGAGACCAACACTCGACCACTGAACTCTCTGTCCTAGACACACCACATTAGGACATTTGTTTACCTGCCATTTTGTTTGCTTAATAAGGTTTTATTTTGGAAAATGCTCAGTTTGATTAACTTTTGTATGTGTCTTCACTGGCAGCAGGGGCAGGTCTTCTCTGTGTCGGTGGCTCGGGTACCTTGGGCTGTGTTATGCAAGTAGCTTGACTGGTCCTTTTCACAGGGTTCCTGGAGCTCATTGGAGCCAGAGAACTTCAAAACTTGGGTTCTCAGAGGTAATCCTTGGGTTTCTGAGCATGTCAGGGACTTCCTCACAGGACAGGCTGTCTGTGGCTTTGGTGACAAGATCAGGCTATTGGGTAAGCTCTTTCTGGGCTTGCCCCAACGTGTCTGCCAAATTTCTGGCATCTTTCTGCTTTCCATCTTCTCATCTTCCTATTTTTTGGTGTTATTATAGCTCTAATTTTAACTGCATTTAGGTGGATAGATTCTATCTCAAAATTTCTGTCTTCTAACTTTAGTATTTTACCAATTTATATCTACTGTGATGACTGAGTTTAGTTCTACTATGTTATTTTGTGGTTTTTATTTATTTTTAAAAATGTTTTTTCTCCTCTTTTTAGTCTTCTATTACAGACTGAATAATTATTCAAAGTTCATTTATTCCCTGATTTCTCTGTATTGGTATGAAAAGTCCACATTTGATTACAATTATTATTATTATTATTTTATGGTTTTATTTATTTTTTATTATTTTATTTTATTTTTTTATTTTATTATTATTATTATTATTATTATTATTATTGTACTTTAGGTTTTAGGGTACATGTGCACAATGTGCAGGTTTGTTACATATGTATTCATGTGCCATGTTGATTTCCTGCACCCATTAACTCGTCATTTAGCATTAGGTATATCTCCTAATGCTGTCCCTCCCCCCTCCCCCAACCCCACAACAGTCCCCGGAGTGTGATGTTCCCCTTCCTGTGTCCATGTGTTCTCATTGTTCAATTCCCACCTGTGAGTGAGAACATGCGGTGTTTGGTTTTTTGTCCTTGCGATAGTTTACTGAGAATGATGTTTTCCAGTTTCATCCATGTCCCTACAAAAGACATGAACTCATCATTTTTTATGGCTGCATAGTATTCCATGGTGTATATGTGCCACATTTTCTTAATCCAGTCTATCGTTGTTGGACATTTGGGTTGGTTCCAACTCTTTGCTATTGTGAATAGTGCCGCAATAAACATACGTGTGCATGTGTCTTTATAGCAGCATGATTTATAGTCCTTTGGGTATATACCCAGTAATGGGATGGCTGGGTCAAATGGTATTTCTAGTTCTAGATCCCTGAGGAATCGCCACACTGACTTCCACAATGGTTGAACTAGTTTACAGTCCCACCAACAGTGTGAAAGTGTTCCTATTTCTCCACATCCTCTCCAGCACCTGTTGTTTCCTGCTTTTTTAATGATGGCCATTCTAACTGGTGTGAGATGGTATCTCACTGTGGTTTTGATTTGCATTTCTCTGATGGCCAGTGATGATGAGCATTTCTTCATGTGTTTTTTGGCTGCATAAATGTCTTCTTTTGAGAAGTGTCTGTTCATGTCCTTTGCCCACTTTTTGATGGGGTTGTTTGTTTTTTTCTTGTAAATTTGTTTGAGTTCATTGTAGATTCTGGATATTAGCCCTTTGTCAGATGAGTAGGTTGCAAAAATTTTCTCCTATTCTGTAGGTTGCCTGTTCACTCTGATGGTAGTTTCTTTTGCTGTGCAGAAGCTCTTTAGTTTAATTAGATCCCATTTGTCAATTTTGGCTTTCGTTGCCATTGCTTTTGGTGTTTTAGACATGAAGTCCTTGCCCACGCCTATGGAACCAAAAAAGAGCCCGCATTGCCAAGTCAATCCTAAGCCAAAAGAACAAAGCTGGAGCCATCACGCTACCTGACTTCAAACTATACTACAAGGCTACAGTAACCAAAACAACATGGTACTGGTACCACAACAGAGACATAGATCAATGGAACAGAACAGAGCCCTCAGAAATGATGCCGCATATCTACAACTATCTGATCTTTGACAAACCTGACAAAAACAAGAAATGGGGAAAGGATTCCCTATTTAATAAATGGTGCTGGGAAAACTGGCTAGCCATATGTAGAAAGCTGAAACTGGATCCCTTCCTTACACCTTATACAAAAATTAATTCAAGATGGATTAAAGACTTAAATGTTAGACCTAAAACCATTAAAATCCTACAAGAAAACCTAGGCAATACCATTCAGGATTACAATTATTTTTATGGCCAACTTGAAATTTATAACATGCATACTTGATTTAATGAATTCTAGAGTTAATGAACATTTTTATCATTTTTATTCTCCCCCAAGCAACATGAAGGCATTTAAACTGTTTTTTTTTTTTTTTTTTAGTTTTTTGAGATGGAGTCTCGCTCTGTTGGCCAGGCTGGAGTACAGTGGTATGATCTTCACTCACTGCAGCCTCCGCCTCCCACATTCAAGCCATTCTCCTGCCTCAGCCTCTGAAGTAGCTGGGATTACAGGTGTCCACCACCCTGCCCAGGTAATTTTTTTTTTTTTTTTTTTAGTAGTGATAGTGTTTCATGGTCAGGCTGGCCTCAAACTCCTGACCTCAGGTGATTCACACGCCTTGGCCTCCCAAAGTGCTGGGATTACAGGCATGAGCCACTGCACCTGGCCCTAAACTTTTAAATT
Organism: Symphalangus syndactylus; assembly: GCF_028878055.3. NCBI lineage: Eukaryota > Metazoa > Chordata > Mammalia > Primates > Hylobatidae > Symphalangus > Symphalangus syndactylus. Next base: position 12,283,700 of record NC_072446.2, on the reverse strand, counting down.
TGATTACTTATTCTATTTTCTAAGATATGTTATTTTAGTATTACACTTTCACCATATTTGTAACCTCTGTAAATTAGTAATTATCAATATTACTTTTATAATCAATGAACATTTAATTCCCCACATGTTTACTGACAGTGGGATTGCGGCTGTCTCTTGACTCTCACTCTTTGACACTTGTTTCTTATTAGTCAAAAACTTCTTTTAATAGTTCTTTCACTTTGGGTCTGTGAGTGGTGAATTTTTCAGTCTTTGTCTGAAAATGTCTTAATTTTTGCCTTCACTCTTAAACAACGGCTTATTTTAATATCAAGTTTTAGATTTTTTTTCTCATAGTCCATAAAGACATTGTTCCATTCTTGTGTGGTCTTTATTATCACTGAGAAGTTGACTGCTATTCTCATTGTTCCTTTGTAGAGAACTACTTGTCCCTCTGGCTGCTTTGAAGGTTTTCTCTTTGTCTTTGGTAATCTTCATTTCACTGGGACGCATCTAGGAGTGGGTATATATTTCATATGTTTTCAACAGAGGATTTATTTGTATCCTCAATTTTGAAAAATTCAAAATGATTTTGTTTTGAAGATTGCCTTTCTTCCATCTCTATTATCTTCTCCCGTAACTTGTTTTGACTATACGTTGGCCTTCTCATTCTATTGTTTATGTTTTGAAATTCTTGCCACGACTTCCATCTTCTAAATTTCTGTTGCATGACTAGTGATTTATTCAGCTCTGCTCTCCAGCTATGTCTAATATCTGTTGAGTTTTAGATATTAGTGACTGTATTTTTCATTTCTAGATTTTTAAAAATTAAATCCACCATTTCTTCCTTTCATAGTATTTTGTTCTTTCATAATAGAATATCTTAATTTTTTACTCCCTTTAATTCTTCAATTTTTCCAAGTTCTTGGATAGATCAGTTATCTTTGTTGTGTATGCTGGTTCTCTGTTACAATGCAGCTTTTCTTCATCTAGGTTAGAATTTTTAATTTTCATTTTATCTTCAGCTGATGAGGCTATGTACTGTGACAGTTTTATGTAACTGGTTACACAAACCCATCCCTATAGACCAATTTTCCTCAGCCTGAATGCAAATGTTATGTTCATTTTGGTTTGGAATTTCTGCCCCGTAGATGAAGTGCAAACTTGAACTCTGTATCCTGGATGGTGTAGACTTGGTTTAGAATTTCTAGTGAGGCTTAGCTTCTTTATTCAGAGCCAAGCAGTGCCAGGTCTCTTGCTGTTTACCTGTGCTGGTGGAAGTTCACCTGCTTGAGTAATATGTATGAGGAGGTCCAAGGCTTCATTTCAGGTTGCCCTTCGATTACATACTCCTCCCACAAACAGCTCATAAGTATGATTTTGCAGTTTTCTTGTTAACCCTAAATGAGTGGTTGTCAACTGAGGGCAATTTTCCCCCCCACGAGACATTTTGTAATGTCTGGAGACATTTTTGGTTATCCTCACCAAAAATGGAGAGGGTGCTACTGACAACTAGTAAGTGCAGGCTGAGCACCGCTGAACATCCTACAATGCCTGGGATACCCCTCCCCCCAACCACACACACCACCCCAAGAGTGACCTGCCGTGGCATGTCAGTTGTGCAAGGCTGAGCAGCCCTGCTCTAGACCAGAAGCCCACTGAGGACAGGGACTTGGTCATACTGGTGCAACTCTGTATCCTCTTTGCCCATTTTACTGCTTGGTAACTAGTAGTTACTCAGTAAATTTCGCAATGTATCAAACAAGCATTAACCTTCAAAGCCATTATTGCTAATGTGAGAGGTTGAATATAGTATCTTGTTTTAATTTTTATTTACTGAATTACTGGAGAGGCAAGGCTTTCTGGTTTTTAATGTTTATTGATCATGATCACCTGTATTTCTTCTTTTGTGAACCAACCCTTTTTTTCCCTTGCTTACATGAATGTACTAATGCCTATTCAACTATCTATTAATATAGTTGGGGTTATGAATAGTAATGAGATTAATTGAGAAAAAAACCCATGGATAGTATATAACACTGAACAAATAAAGACCTTATTATCATTTTGTGCTGCCCAAGCAGCCTGCCCTTAGGAAAAAGTCCAAGGTGCTTTATACGGGCTGCTCACTACACAGGAGGGCAAGGGGGGCACCAAAATCCAGCCAGCACTCTGCCCTCTCAGATGCCAAATGGTCACCATGTGGGTGTGCCTGGAGCAGAGCCTCCTATCTCTGTTTACATTCGCCCTTCAACAGTGTGATAGCCGAGCATATCTTGGTACTTTTCAAAATGCATTCATACATGTGGTTTATTTTGGTCCTTACATAACCCCGTAAGAGGTGCTTGGGATTGCTCTTTCTGGCAGGTGAGGATCCAAGCTGGTTGCACCTCAGAGACACTGGCAGTTTCAGAGGGCAGATACTCGGATGCTGCTTCTGCACTCCTGCACTGTGTCTCTTCCCTGGGGCCTAGCGTTAGAGGAGTCTCGGGGGGAACTTCTGCTGGGTGAGCTTCCTTTCAGCACGCAGAACCTAAGCTTCACATGGACGGATGGGACCGCATTTGTGAAAGGAGAGGACCTTTATTCTCAAAGAGATCAACCTCACCTGAATGTAAGCAGGTCTTGGGGAACTCCTGTGGTTCTCTCTTTTCAAGGTTTTCCATGAGACACAGTGCAGCAACACAAGAGTTAACCATATCTACATGGCCCTCGGAACCTTTGGGAGTGATGGACCCCTAAGAATCTCATTAAAACTGTGGACCAGGAAAATATACCTGCTTTCAGGGACTTCAGGGTCCTTGGAGAGTCTGTTCAGGCCTCTCTGGGCTCCAGGAGTCCTTGGTTAAAAGCTGCAACCTATACGAAATTGGATTTTCATGGTCATGTCAAGGGATGACAGAAATCAATGTAAAATTACCCAGGTGGCCCGAGTGCCTGCAGATACCAAGTTCTGTGCTCTTCCCACTTCTGCGTCTTTGCATCTTTGCACATGCTGTGCCTTTCAAGGGAAATGCGCCTGCCTGTTTTGAAGACTCGTATTGACAGCTCAGATGTCACTGTCTCTATCACGGATCTCCCTGGGGGCAGGGTTGAGCATCACTTTCCAATTCCCACAGCCCTTCCTTCACATCCTCTTCACTGTACTCAGAGTTCTAGTTATTTGCTTATATATTTGGTTTTCCAGGTAGACCGTGGGATGCTTACTAGCAGGAATCATGTCTTAGTTTTCTTGACTTGCCTTTGTTAGCTTCTTTTTGCTGCCTGGAATATAGTTACATAACAAGTGTTGCAAAAATGGCAAAGTGCAATAAAGCATGGGGTTTTCATCAATTAAAAGGGTGTAGGAGATAGGAGATTCGTATAAGTGACCCTTGTGTCTACGTATTGGGACAAGATTATATGTACCTGTTGGGCAGGTATCCAATGCCTAGTTAGCACAGATGATTTGTGACTCTTCTTAAAAAATCATTTCCTCCAAATACTGTAGACTTCTCTCAAATCAAACTCTATAAACTCTAGTTCAAGAAGCACCAGCCAACCTGTTCCCTGACAGATGGGTGTGGCTTGAGTTTGGACAATGTCAGCTTCTGTAGGTGCCCACATGGGACAAATGGCCCATGTCTGGGACGGTGCCCAGCATCTGAAGCTATGTTGGCCCTTTGAAGATTCATCTCAATGTCCCTGAACTGCCGGGGAGGAAACAGCAATGGTGTTAAGTTGTCTGGTATGAATTACTGCTGCAAATAAATCTGACAAACCAACAGTCACGGTGAGAAGAATTGCCTCAGATACACACTGTCAGCCTGCTGGGTTAACCTCCATCTTTAAGTGGGAGGAAAACCAAGCATAACTATCTCTAAGAACAGAAGAAAAAAATCCTTCACTTGAGGTCTCTGTCCAAACGCTATGACTCAATGGTTCTATCCAGATTTATCACCCTGGGGACCCTGGAGAGATCCATTTCCTGTAAGAGAGAAAGAGAACTGAATTCCAGCCATTCCTTCCCCACCACCTCCTGCTCTTCTTCCTTACTGGCACCATTCATCTATATGATAGGGTAGCCTTTTCTTGCTCATCTTTCTTTCCCGTGCCGTAAAATATTCTCTAAAACATTTGTTCATAGTTGCATAGCATGCCTTCAAATGGAGGTGCCCTAATTTGGATACCACTCCTTTATTCTTGGGCTCCTAAGTTTTTTTCTCAATATTCACCATTGTAACTATGACATCTCTGACATCCTTGTTCTTAATTTGTCTTCATCTGAGATTGTTTCTCGGGATACTTTCCTGCAAGTTTGCTGTAATAACATCAAATTACTCTCCATGGTGAAATCTACTAATTTATGCTCCCTGGCCCGATGGGTTTTCCATTCCACCTTTCCTTGATCACCAAACATCATTACAGCTTTCAAAATATCTCCCAAGCTTCTAAGTGAGAAATGGAATGTTGCTATAGAATTCATTCCACTTCTGGTAACTTCAAACATTTGTGTCTTCTTTTGTGATTACCTAATCACATCTTTTAACCATCTTTTTATCGAGGTGCTTCTCACTTTTTTGTTTAGAAGATCTCTTTGAGTATTAAGAATATTATACACATATAATGCAGATATTTTCTCTAAGTTATTACTTCCCTTTTGACCCTGCGATCATTCATACTATGGATTCTATTTTGGTGCAAGCCGCAAGTAGAGATCCAACTTTGTTTTATTATAAATGATCTCACATCTGTTGAATTAACCACTTAGTGTTAATTTTAAAAATAATTTTACTATTATTTTAACTGACACATTATAATTATATACAGTTGTGGAGTACAATTTGATGTTTGGATATATGTATACAACATAGGATGATTCAATCAACCAAATTAACATATCCGTCACCTTGTGCCATTCATTTTTAATGTCATTCTTATCACACACCATTCATGGGTTTGCTTCTAAATTTTGATTCTGTCCTGGTGATATTTGTGATCATTTCTGGATAATAAGAGACTATTTTAACTTACTGTTCATATTTTGTTAAGACAATCCACCTCCGCCCTTCCCCTCCTTCCCTTTCTCCCTCTCTTGTTTTATCCCTCCCTCCCTTTCTTTCTCTCTCTTTCATAACTTTTTGGCTGATTTTATCCATTTTTTTTCTTGAACAACTTGTAAATCATATTGTTAAGATTCAAAAAGTCTTTCATAAGAACTTCCATTGGAATTTCACTAAATTTATAAAGTTTGATATTTTTACTACATCAGACCTTCTCACTTAAGACTATGATGCCCTCTCCATTTCTTCATTGTCTTTTATATCTCTCAGTACAGTGCTATAATATTTTTATGAAGTCCTGTATGTTTCTTTTTGAGATTAGCCTGAGGTGTGTTACATTTTTGTGGCCATTATACCTGGAATCTTTATTTTATTTTTTTAACTCGTTATTGTGGGTAAAAACATGCATTTATTTACTATTTATTAATAGGTCATTTAATGAACCCTTGTTAATATCTTAGTGGCTCTTCTGTTTTCCAGGTAGACTTTTTTCTATATGAAAGTAATAATAATCATCTCTATTTTTCTAACAGATCATTTTAGGATGCTTAATTACTTTTGATAGAACAATGACAAATACAAAGCTTATGGGGATTCTTACCTTTGTATAGACAATAATGGAATGCTTCAAGTGGTACTGCCTGAAGATAGTTAGTCTTTAGCATGACAGCAATTTTCTTCTGATTTGAGTTTCTTAGGAAAATTTGTCAGAAAAGAACATTGAATATTATCAGATGCCTTTCTATGCCTACATCCATGTAGAAGGTGATGACAGGATTTTCCCATTTAACCTCTAATAAGATGCAGTATTCTAGTTGTATAAGTACGTCTGTCAGTATTCCTTTTATCTTTAACTTTTCTTTATCATTTTGTGCTGGAGTGTCTTTTAGACATATATAATTGGATATATATGTACCTGTAGGAGATATTTTATCATTTGTTAGAAAGTTTAACACATTTACATTTTTGTTGCAATGGATATGATATACTTGATCTTCTTCTTGTCATTCTATTTCTGTATTCTGTATTTATGCCTCTTTTTTTCTTTGCTGTATGGATTATATTGCCTTTAATCAATTTTTAGTAATCTCGAAGACATATGTCCTATTTTTATGGCCATGAATAGTTACCTTTAAGTGTTAAGAAAACACCTAAACTTCTGTTTATCTGTAGTTATCAATATAAAGAAGAATAAATATCCATTATATCCCCTTCACATAATACAAGGGACACACAGTTAAGAGTGTTTTGGCTAAACAAACAAACAACAACAATAAAAACAAAACGGTGCTCAATGTATCTTAAATAATTAAAGGCTTATTTCTCTAAAATGACAAGAAATCTGAACATAGTCAGTTCTTGGCATTGGTTTAGTAGATCAACAATATAAGAGTCAACATCTTTGCAAATCTCTTCCTCATGGTGAATAAAATGGCTGCTCCAGCTCCAGACATCATATCGACATTCAAGGCAGTAAGAATAAGGGAAGATCTGTGCCAGCCGTTTCTATCCCAGGACCCAATACCTAGAAGACTCCACTTAACATCTCATTGGCCAGAACTCTGGCACATGCCCCTCCCCACAAACACAGAGGGCACTCAGAGAGGGAGCATCTCTTCTGCCTGGATGGTACAGGTGAAAAGAAAGGTGTGCCAGCCTCAGGACAATTAGCACCTGTGAGCTCCTCCCACTTCAATGTCCTCTGCAGGGACTTTCCTCCAAAGTAAATATTTTCCTTTACAAATTATAGCATTGCATTATCAGTTAAACTGAAGGATAATATAGCATTTTCCCAGTGCATAGTAGGTAGTTCAAAAACAGTAGTCAAACCATTTTTTCAGCTTATTCATGAATCACCTACCTTTGAATGGCTCTGCTTAAATTGCCAAATTCTGTATCTTTTATTATATGATCTCATTTTTTATCTGCATTCCATTCCAACATGATTGCCTTTTTCTATTCCAAGTAATAACAAAATACATTTTCTTTCAAATAATTTGTATTGAGTTATCTATGAAAAAAGCTCCTTCAATGAAAAATAGACATAAATGCTGTCACAGCATCAGGAATAAGTAAGCAGATATCTACCTGCTGTCTGATGTTCTAATGCTTTTGTATTTAGATACTTGATCTGTAGTTTAGTTGACTCATTTATGGCTTTAGAGAATTTCTGGTTTAGTACGGAGATTTCAGGGGAATTCCAGTTGCAGAGTGTTGACTGAGATGGTCTTTTTGCTTTCCTCATACCACTTACAGTATGACTACTTGTATAATGAAGTATGCTTTCTTCAAGGCTGGATGTTTCCCTGCAAAGCCCGGCATGCTTAGATTTATTTGTGTTGGAAAGTTTATGCAATTATATACACAGTTGTCACTTAAATAGACATGAATCCACTGAAGTTAGTTTTAGAAACTATCCAAAATTAATGCATTTTTGTGGTGCTTTAGAAAGTACTTAAGATTCAGGCTCTTTGGGTTCAAACCCTGGGTCTTCCACCATAAGATATATAGCTTGAGCTAGGTAGTAATTCTTTTTGGGACTTATTTTATAAAATTTATAAATTTTGATAAATTAACTTACAAAATCAAGTTAGTATATTATAGGATTATTGTAAAGGTTAGGAGTCATATGAAAGGGCTCAGAATACTGAATGAATACCGTCATTTTAACCTTGGTAAGTGACTTCTTTCTTGGTAAATCTTCAACTCAAGTTCAGATGAACAGGAAAAATGAAAGCTTTAACTCTGGGGAAATTCCATCATGCTCAGCTCTGCTTCCTCAAGCACTGCAGCGGGAACTCTATTTCTTTTCATTGCATGCTGTCCAGGTGCATTTGTACCAAATAAAATGGTCATGGTGACTCTTATAGCCATTGTCTTGCAGCTGGTAGAGCACTTCGGAAAAGACCAGGTGTAAGGAACAGCGTGGGTCTCTTGTGTGCCTGGTGAGGAGTGCCTATGAGATCTGGGATGGACACTACCCAAGAACAGCCCAACCTGAGTGGACTGGCATGATGGGTTCTGCTCAGCAGGGAGTGGGAACCTACATATCAGATGGGGTCACCCCGCCTCTTGAGTTCTTGAAAAATTATCTGAAGAACAGATAAGAAACCTGATGCCCTCCCCCTATCTCCACAAGTTCCCAGAGTCTGCTAGTTCTTGACTCCAGCCTCCAGCTTCTACCCAGTTGACAGTTTTTGTGGCCCTGCAGCATTCCTGCCTGTGTTGCTCAGATTTGTATCACTTGGGCCTGGGTGTAGGACTCAGTCTCTTTCCTCAGTGGTCACAACACAACTTCCTCCAGGCTGTCATGAAGGCAACTTCTTCACTCCTGGCTATCTGCAGCTGAGTGCAAACTGTGCAAAATATAGTGGCCGAAAACATCAACAGATGTTAATGTTGCTCATGAATCTCCAAGATGCTTCACTCATATGGCTGGAGAATTGGGGCTGGGAGTCAGACAGGGCTGTTAGTCAGGGCCTTGATTCTTCTTCAGGCAGGTGTCTCCTCTCTGTAGAGCTGCTTGGGCTCCCTCACAGCATGGGGGCTGGGTTCTAAGAAGTGCAAGTGTCAGGGGTCTAGGTGTGGACTCAGAAGCCAGCAGAGCCAGCATCACTTGCTCTTTATTCTGCTGGCCAGGCAGCCAGAGAGCCTGCACAGGTTCATGGGGGACCCTAACTCTCAGCATGTCGCAAACATCATTGCTAGTTTACTACATTTAGGAAGTCACGGGGAGATTTTACAGCTTTGCACCCTGGCAGCTGCCAACTGAATGTCAGACATTCTGAGTCTCAGAAGTCCCTCAGTGAACCATCCTGTCTGTGTGGCCACCCCGGCCCTCTCTTTTCTCCCATTTTCAGCCTCATTGCTCTTCTGTCTCTCTCACCTCCGTGTTTCTGTTCCCTTCTCATGCACAGCAATTTCATGACCATTCTCACTCCTTCATTTCCATTCACCAAATTTCAGGGTCTCACCTACCCGTGTGGCTTTGTAAGATATTTTTTCTAAACAAAGACATATTTCTCCTTAAGAAAAGATAGTTACCAGCTCTTGGAATAACATTTTTTTACTACCTTGCTACAAAGAACATGTAATTAACCAAGTTAATAAAACTGAATCATGACCTGACATCCCCTAGTTCCTATGCTAAGGTCTGAATGTTTGCATTCCCTGAGAAATTGTATGTTGAAACCTAACCACCAATGTGATGGTATTTAGCGGTGGGGCCTCTGGGAGGTGATTAGGAATTAGTGCCTTCTTAAAAGAGGTCCCAGATAGCCCCCTTGTACCTGCCACCACAGGAGGTTACAGAGAGGAGGCAAGTCTGTGAGTCAGAAGCCAGGGCCCTCACCAGATGCTGCTTCTGCCACAGCTCTGATTGTGCGTTGCCAGCTTGCAGCCTGGGAGAAATGCCTTTCTGTTGGTTATGAGCCACCCAGGCTATGGTGCAGCCTGGATGGACACAGATGATTCTGCACTGCTCTGCCCTTCCTCCCTATCAATCCTCCCTATATCCTCTCTGCTCCAGACATGGCTGGCCTCCCTGTCTTTCTCCAGGACTCCAGGCACACGCCACTCCGCCCCTGCATGACCACAAGGCCCCACCTCTCCCTTTCTTCTTGATTTTGTTTTAATATCAGTTCATTGTCGAGGCTGTTGCTGGACATTTAACATGGTTTTACCCCACCCCGGGACCCTGTCTCTCCTGTGTGCGGCTGTATTCGATCCCCAGCCTTTGTTACCGTACAGCGTGCTGGTGATGCTTTGATTCGGTGGCGCTGTCTGTTTCCTGTGTGAGCAGGGGCTTTGCCTGCTTTGACAGCATCTTTAGCACCTGGAACAGTGCCTGGTGCACAGTAGGTGCTCACTAAATATTCAGAGAGTGAGTCTTACAGGGATGAACAAAAATATATTGGGAATTGGCCAGTAAGGGTTGCAAAGACAAATGTGGTGACCTATGGCTCCAGCTTGCCTGGGACTGAGGCATTTCCAAGGATGCAGGACTTCAAATGTTAAACCCAGGAATGTCTCAGGCAAACCAGGACAAGTGGGTCACCCTAATGAGAACCCGCAAATGGCCTCAGAGAAACAGGGTGCTGTGGCAATGAGAGCGGGGTCTGGAGGGAAAGCCTGAGGGTGGTTGTCCCGTCTTGTATTTGGTCTGGACAGATCTAGGCTTCAATTCATAGCCACCTGCTTCCTTGCCATGACTTAAGGCTGATCACAGAGCCCAGAATCACAGTCTAACGATGAAGGATGTGGCAGGTTGTTGTCTTGGAGGAAGGACGTGATTTCCAATTTATCTGAGCTGCTTGGAGCCCGTGCTGCTTTACAGCATTGTTCAGAACTGATGAGGACTCTGTCAACTCTCTTTTCTCTCTCTTCCTAAGCACTCTGCAGTGACATCTTCAAGCCCCTGGCTTTGCAGGGTGCAGCACACATCACAGACTCCTAACAAAATGCAAAACACAGAGCAGGCATGGCAGCTACAAGAAAGGAGCGCCTCCTTCGAGGACTGCCCGCCATGCAGGCTGCGGTCACAGCACCGCCCCTGCTCTCTGAACCTGGCGGCAGCAAGAAAACATGACGTCCTGTCCTGGCTCGCCTCTGATCAATGTTGGAGGGATCTGACCGAGTCCTCTTGTTCTGTTGGGCAGCGACATAGGGAACAAACCTAAGTAAACTTGAATGGAAACTGCGAAACTACAGAGAGAAGACATGTGCAAAGCAAGCCTCTTGAAGACTTGTGAGCAGGGAAGACCCTGGCACCTTTTTGATCTGTTTGGCTTAGGAAGATTTGCTTTGGCACAGCTTCTGCCAGAGCCGATCAGGCTCCTGTATCGCCTGCTGGACCTGTGCCTTTTGGGCCGTGCAATTTAGTTCCACAATCCAGAGGCAGATTTTCAGACCATGCAATAAAACAAAGCGACATCATCAATGCCAAGCCATAGTCTGCCCTGAGCCATGACAGCGTTTCCGCTGAGCAAGCTGCCTTCCAAGGAGGATGCTCTCTGCTGTGCAGTGCTTACATCTGCTGTCACCAGCCGGCTCAGGGGTGGCAACCGGTCACACTCCAGTGACTTCCTCCCATGTCCCTCCAAACGTCTTTGGAGTGAAAGGGTGTCTCCAATTATACGCTCTCTTTTTCCTTTCCAAACCAAGACGATGCTCAGTAATTAATGGCATATTTTGAATATGCCAGGGAGATGTGCATTTTTCTCCAAGGAAGAGTGAAACAACAGCACATGTAAATACAAACCTGAAGCCAGGGCTCCTTCCACACCAGCAGTCGGCAGACTTGCCATAAAGGAATGGAGATTATTTTGCCCTGCTGAGAAAAATCCTTTTTGTTCAAGGGGGAGAAAAGTTTTTGACAGTATTTGCTGCTGCAGAAGCATCTCGGCAAGTCCTTTATTAAAATTTATTTCTCATCTTTTATTAATGAGATTTGGTTCGGGGAGACTATCTTGTGGAATAATTAAACCCCTGCCTTTCAAGCCAGTTTTCAACATCAGGCTGGGATTTGGTGATGGGTGACTCAGCAGCAAAGAGAACAGGAAACAGTCAAGAGACAAACAGTGCAGATGCGCGCCGGGGTCCACATTTCCCCTGCTGGTGGCCCCTGCCCCAGCATCTCTATGTTGTCCCCGCTAAGAATATGGTCTTTGGAGTCCTACTAACGTGGATTTAAATCTGATCTCTACCCCTTCCTCCTGTGTGACCTTGAGAAAGCCTCAGTTTTTCCATCTGTAAAATGAAGAAATTGTTATGGGGGAATCAAATGAGATAATCCTTGCAGAATCCAACACACAGTCACGTACACATGGTAAGTCTCAGCGCAGACATCCTTTCAAGCTGTGTTGCTGATAGATAAAGTCTCTCTGAGATCCGCCGATCTCCAGTCTTCTGAGGCCATGGCTTGACCATGCTGCCCTTCTACTGTAGAATGAATGTTTTCCTGCAGATCTAAGCTCTCACTATGTTTGATCAAATTTAACCCATAGAATATTCACAGCAACATTATTCATAATAATGCAAAAGTGGAAACAACCCAAACACACATGAACTGATGAATAGATAAACAAAGTGTAGTATATCCATACATACTATATATGGGCTATTAGTATCTGGTGATAAAAATGAATAAAGTCCTGATACCTGCTACAACATGGGTGAACCTTAAAACATCATGCTAAGTGAAAGAAGCTAGACAAAAAAGGCCACATACTATATGATTCCTTTCATATGAAATGTCCGGGATAGGGCAGTCTGTAGAGACAGAAAGCAGATTAGTGTTTGACAAAGAGCTAGGGAAAGTGGAAATGGAGAATGACTGCTGATAGCTATGAGCTTCCATTTTAGAATGACTAAAGCGTCCTAAAATTAGATTATGAGGATGTTTACACAACTGTGTCAATATAACAGAAAGTATTATATATTTTGAACAAGTAAACACTTAGGTTGTGTAAATGAAATCTTAAAGCCATTAGTATAGCTGATGATGAATACTTGTCCTTCAGTGTCCATTTGTACACATAGAGTGCCATGTTCACTTTTATATAGAATGCATGCATTTATGTATATTGTATACAATGTAGGCATTTGTAGGCATGGCCTTTTTGTTTTCACTTGCATGGACTACGGAGTCTGAGGGCAGGACCTTTGTGTGCTTAGAAATTCTTGATTGATCTGAGGCTCCCACCCACAGATGGAGGCCAATTTTAACTTGTCAACTGCTCAGAAGCAAGACAGAAAATTATCAAAGAGACGTGCACCATGAATACTTACTCAGGATAGATTAAGATAGTGGCTCCCAGATGCTAATCTGTGGATTGGTATCATTTTTAGTGATGAAGTGTCTAAAAATTAGAACCAACTAATTAATAGTATTGTCTCAATATTAATTTATTAGTTTTGACAGCCATACTATGATTATGTAAGATGACATCATTACAGGAAGCCAGGTAAAGGATATATAGAAACTCTCTATTTTTGCAACTTTTCTGTAAATATACTTTATTTCTACAATAAAAGTTTACTTACACAATCTATTACCCCCCCCCAAAAATCCAAAAACCCAAACTAACAACAGTGACAAAATAAAGACAAAGACAGAAAGACGTTGGCAGAAACTTAAAATGAAAAACTCTCTTCTATTCTAAAATGATCGTCTTGACATTGGTAATGTTAAATGTTCCTTTTATGGAGAGGCAGTAAATGGAAATTGCATTTATACTTTTCCAACTTGACAACATAAAAGGTGACAATTCTATGTCTCCAGAGTTGTAGCAGGTGCCGTCAGATTCTGTCCCTGTTCTCAGCCAGCATTCTTCCCCTGCATGGGTGGGATTCTCTAAAGAGTGCTGTCTACACTGTCTCCCAGAGGTGCCCAGGGAGTCTGTGCCCCAGTGGCCCACACAGGTAACCTCAAACTCTCTGCTGGGCACCCTATTGACTCCTTCCCTCCTCTGCCTTGCTTCCCCAGCCCTACTGGTGTTTGCCAGGGTTACCTCCTGCTAAAATATCTGCCCTTGGATTCCTAGCCTTGGTCTGCTCCCGGGCTACCCAAATTAAGACATTTGTGGTTTGCGAAGTTGAGAATATGGGATTATTGACTAAAGCTTGAACTGAAATATGGAATACCATGTTTATGTGTCATTTCCAGGATGCCAATTAGCACAGACCAGGAATGGTGCTAGACCCTGGGCATGGGGACTCGATTCCTCGGGTTGTCACAACAAAGTATCAACAATTGAGTGACTTATAACAATGGAAATTTATTATACCATCTCACAGTTCTGGAGGGTAGAAGCTGGAAATCCAGGTGTGGGCAGGGCCGTGCTCTCTTGGAAAGCTCTAGGGGAGGATCCTTCCTTGCCTGTTCTAGCTTGTGATGTTTGATGGCAACTCATGGCTTTCCTGGGCTTGCAGCTGCGTGGCTTCGGTCTCTGTCTCTGTGGTCACGCAGTGTTCTCCATGCATCCCTCTGGGCTTCCCTCTTCGTATAAGGACACTAGTTATATTGGATTAAGAGCCCACTCTACTCTGACCTCATTGTAGCTTAACTAATTACGTATGCAATAGTCCTGCTTCCAAATAAGGCCCCATTCTGAGGTCCCAGGAAGGACAGGGATCTTTGAGGGACACGATTCTATCCAGTGCAGGATGCAAAGAGGAAGACATGGACAAGACCCTGCCTCAAGGTGCTTATAGACAACTGGGTGTGTATGCATGTGTGTGCAGATATTAACTAAACAAACAGAAGGCGATGAATAATTACAAAGATATAGGCTTTTTAAAAAGGGTACTCTGAGCTCACGTGAGAAAGCAAGCTGGCCCAGCCTGAAAAGGTGAAGGCGAGAAAGTCCAGGAACCCAGGTGAAGGGGAGGAGCAGCCCTGGGTGGACATCAGCAGGTGTTCACCTCCCACCTGAGGCCAGGTGCTCTGTTCTCACTGGCTGTGCATCGAAATTATTTTAAAGGTCCTGGGAGGGCTGGGAGCCAGGGAGAGAGAAGGGGCAGAAAGAAGAGAGTGTGTGGAGTTTAGCAGGTGCACTGGATCGAGGATGGAGAAACACCCAGTTCAGGGACCTACATACAGCAAGATTAGCAAGATCTTCTAGGAGGTTCCAGGAGACACGCCCAACCCCACAGATGGACTTAGTTCTATGAACATGGGGTCCAAGGAGGACCCACAGGCATCTGGGGATGCTAATGTAGGGTGGCCTCTACAGAGCCCTTGCTGCATCTGGTTTAGGTCAGCTCAGAGAGAAAGATGTCCAGAGTGGAGGTGAGGAGAATGGAGAGAGGAATGGGAGGGGTAAAAGGGCGAGGGAACTGGAGAGAAAAGGAAGAGAGTGAGGAGAGAGGGAGATGGAAGGATGGATGGGAAAGGAGAAGAAAAGGTAGAAGGCTGGATGGAGAACATCTCTCTACAAACAAAGAAGAGGGGGAGGAAGAGTGAGGAGAGAGGAGGGGAAAAAGAACTGAGGCAAGGGGAGAGAGAGAGGGTAAAGGAGGGAAAGACAGATATGGAGAGAGAAATGGAGACCTAGAGACAGAGACAGAGGTGGAGAGAGATGGAGAAAGAGAGCGATAGGGAGAGGGAGATTTCTTTCAAGAGAGCAGAGTGCGTTCCCTATCTGGAGCCTGAAGAATGGCTCTATTCCTCCTGCTTTCTTGCTCCCACACTTTCACCTCCCTTTTCTCTCTGGAACATTCCCTGGGGTCCCCTAATGCACTTAACTATTGCCTTGCTAACCAAGGCCTACACTTGCTGGCTGAAAATCACATCAGTGGTTTCACCCAGAAAAACCACGTTCAGCATTCAGCTTCCAACAATAAGTGGCATAAGTAATAGCATCGGACCCCCCTTTGCTGGAGGGGCTTCCTCACAATTCGTTCTCTCTGAGATGTTGAGACTGATTGCCTGGGAAAGACAATGAAATCACATGGGAAGTCCTTTTACTGGGGTGAACCGTGTGACTCATTGGCTGCACAACGGTGCAGGGGACGTGGGGCGTTAGATTTGGGACTCTCTGGGAAGCATTAGATATGAAATTACTTTGCATGATGCAGCTCAGACGTTAACAGTGCAATGCTTGGGACTACATGATTCAGTGAGAAAATATAAATGGAAAATTACTGGAGCTGAAATTTTATTGCAAAGTTATTTATCTTTGTTATTACTTTCTGAATCCTTTTGTGCTTTTTGTTCACAGCGACGGATAGAGGCACTCTTACTTACACTTTAAGTAGAGATTAGGACGGGAAAATATTCCTCGCTGTACCAAAAAATACAGATTAAGTCTCAGCTCAGGCCTCTGATTTCGCCCATTACAATGAAATGTCTAGAAACTGAAATAATAACAATAAAAATGTTTTGTAGTCTTTTCCGCAGACAGTTCACGCGGCTTCCTATTGATGCCATTTAGCCGTTCTTATTAGAATATTAATGGCAAAAATAGAGCTCTGATGGAGACGTGCCTGGGATTTCATAATGGCACAGACTCCAGCTTGTAACCCAGGTATTCAGAAGACGGGGCTGGGAATTTTGTTGAATCAGACCCATAAGATGACACCAAAATCAATAATCTAAATAGCCACCCTTTACTTTTTCAAAGAGCTCTATTATGTTTAGGATCACCACCAATATTCTCTTCTTTGATTATTTTTTAAACTGTATATGGTTTTTATTAAAAGAAAAACTAATTTGCTTGTAAAATAAAAATATGCATTGCAAAATATATGTATACATAAACATACATATTTAAGAGTTTTAACAAAAGATTTTCTGTTTTTACATTCATTATCATGCAAGAATTTGCTGCTGTATTCAGAGAGAAAGAAATAAGGGTTTTCCGGGAGGCGGAGCTTGCAGTGAGCCGAGATCGCGCCACTGCACTCTAGCCTGGGCGACAGAGCGAGACTCCGTCTCAAAAAAAAAAAAAAAAAAAAAAAAGAAATAAGGGTTTTCCTTTTGTCTTCTCTGGTTTTTACAGTCATGCCGTGAGGGCCCGGAGACTGTGTCACTGCTGTGACGACAGAGTGCAGGGCCCTTCAAAGGGAGGTCTGTGGGCCAGCAGCACCCAAGGTAACCCTGGGGAGCTTGTCAGAAGAATTCAAAATGTGCGTCCTCGGCCCTCACCCTGGACCTGTGTGGCGTGGCCCAGGAATCTGTGTTTTAATAATGGGTTCAAGGTGGACATGCTTGGATACAGAAGCCTTTTCACTGGTAGATGTTGCCACTGGGTGGGAATTAGGATGTTGTGTCTGGAGTCAAATTGCCTGGGTTCGAACCTCAGCCCCACCACTCTGTCCCTTAACTCTGTGGTATCAGGTAAGTTATTTTTTCATTTATGTATTTATTTATTTGAGACAGAGTTTCTCTCTTGTTGCCCAGGCTGGAGTGCAATGGTGCAGTCTCGGCTCACTGCAACCTCTGCCTCCCGGGTTCAAGTGATTCTCCTGCCTAAGCCTCCCAAGTAGCTGGGATTACAGGCGCCTGCCACTATGCCCAGCTAATTTTTGTATTTTTAGTAGAGACGGGGTTTCACCATGTTGGCCAGTCTTGTCTTGAACTCTTGACCTCAGGTGATCCACCTGCCTCGGCTTCTCAAAGTGCTGGGATTACAGGCGTGAGCCACTGCTCACTTGCTTATCTTAAAATAATGCCTTGGCAGTGGGGTGAGGTGCAGTGGGGGACATTTTGGGGTGCTTGCAAGTATGTATCCTCATTCTCTGTTAATCCCAGAGGGCTCTCCTCCTAAGCACCCAACCAGCAAGATGGGTCTGAGGATACCTGTGAGAAGTAATTCAACACATCTTTCACATATGGGTCAATTTGCTGGTCTAAGTTAAATCGGAGTGACAAGGACACCTGCTTAGAGAGTGAGTTCTAAAGCCCCAGGAATTAGGTGATATCTTGAGCTGGGGTGAAGCAAGGCAAATGGGATGGGGAGAGATGGCTGGCTTCTGCAGGAGCGAGGCTAAGGGAGGAAGGCAGGGCTGCCCACAGCCTGCATGTTCCAGAAGAGGCCACGCGAAATGTCTATCCCACAGAGGGCTTATAGCACCTTGCACTCCCTCAGAGGGTGGTGTCTCATGTCCCCTCTGTTAGGCTCTGGGTGGGCTTTTGTGACAGCTTTGATAATGTTCTGGAAGAGATGCTGCTGGGCTTCTGGGCTCCCAGGACCCCTTGGAGAAAGTGGTGCAGCTTCTTGTTGGCTCTGTCTCTCTCCGAACACGCCCCTTTTGGAGCCCTCTGGAAAGAAAGACACTGAGCAACCAAGTAACATATTTTGACACTAATTTCCTGAGACCATTTTTCTTTTTTCTTTCTTTCTTTTTTTTTTTTTGAGACAGAGTCTCACTCTGTCACCCAGGCTGGAGTGCAGTGGATCTCTGTTCATTGCAAGCTCCGCCTCCCCGGTTCATGCCATTCTCCTGCCTCAGCCTCCTGAGTAGCTGGGACTACAGGCACCTGCCACCATGCCCGGCTAATTTTTTGTATTTTTACAGAGACGGGGTTTCACTGTGTTAGCCAGGATGGTCTCGATCTCCTGATGTCACGATCTGCCCGCCTTGGCCTCCCGAAGTGCTGGGATTACAGGCATGAGCCACCATGTCCAGCCTCAGACCATTTTTCTAGAGATGGTGAAATTGCCCCTGCAATGAATCAAGCAATAGATAAAAATATTGGTCCAGTGTTTGGGGAGAATGGTAGGATGTTCTCAGGCTGAGCTCTCTCTTTCCTTCTCTCTCTCTCTCTTCCTTTCCTTCTCCTTTCTCACTCTCTCTTCTCCCCATTCCCACTGTCTCCACTAGGTTCTCTTCTCTGTCTCCTTCTCACCCTCTTCATCACTGGGCTCTCTTTACGTGTTGCTTTTCTAGAGAAGTAATCGCAATGTAAGGTATATTGAGAAGTTTTCAATGGTTTTCCTCTCAGAACCCTGTTCATGGGGTCTAGCAGGGCATGCACCCCAAGAATCCTAATTCTTGGAATTTTAAATACTAACATTTGGGGATGAAGGCCTTGTTTCTGTGCTATTAAACAAATAATATTTCTGTGAACACACACAGATGCATGCCCCGCCCCCCCACACACACCCCACTCCAGTACTTACATGCACGTCCACCTTCTTCCAGGAGGAGGAAAGGAAAGGGGAGGAAGCTTTTTCTCCATTTCCCAAGTTCTTTGATATTTATATTAGTCTGTTCTCACACTGCTATAAAGAACCACCCAAGACAGAATAATTCATAAAGGAAAAAGGTGTAATTGACTCACAGTTCTGCATGGCTGGGGAGGCCTCAGGACACTTACAATCATGGTGGAATGCACCTCTTCACAGGGCGGCAGGAGAGAGAATGAGCGCTGAGCAAAGGGAGAAGCCCCTTATAAAATCATTACATGAGAACTCACTCACTATCCCAATAACAGCATGAGGGAAACCAGCCCCATGATTCAATTATCTCCACCTGGTCCTTCCCTTGACGTGAGGGGATTATTACAATTCAAGGTGAGATTTGGGTGGGGACACAGAGCCAAACCACATCAATATTGATTTCTTATTTACTGATTTTCTAAATTCCTAGAATTCATCTCGGCCTTGTACTCTCTTTTGGTGCAGGTTTAACCACAGTCTTGACTGTGTTAGGAAAACTCTCCTGATGCCATGGACTCAGCCTTGCAAAAATAGTCTCCTCTGTATTTTATCCAGTTCTTTAGAGTAGGTAGGGAATTTTATTGATTGAAACATCTTTATAAAAAGATTCTTCTCCTTTCATCCCTCCCCTGAAACACTTCTTTCTCTTGAAATTTCGTAAATTTCTGGCTATATTTAGTAATAATAGCAAGAATAGCAGTGATGATAGCAGTAGAGTTGTAGTAATTGATCCATGTGCTAAAATTTTATGATGTGCCACGTTTTCCTTTAATGTGTAAAAACTCACTGATTCTTTGGGAAGTCACTCAGTGGGTTTGAGACAAGGCTAACTGCCCTTGTCTTCCCATCAGGGGAGCTGTCACTCAGACAAGTTCAATCAGCACAGGCCATCCCCTGGCCTTGGGATTTGTGTAAGGATGAGAATAAGACCCCAAATACTCCATAAGAATAAATCGTGTGGGTGGGGTGGGAGAAAAGGTCTCCTGCTGTGAGATCAGAACTGTAAACTTCATGGAAGCAGGGGCTTTGTGCTTGTCCCTCCTCCTTATGGAGAATGACTGTCTGGACCTGAGGTGATCCCCAGGAAAGCAATCCAGGAAGCAAGGGAGGGGACACGTCAAGAACGTTTGAACACAGAGTCAGCCTTGCTTCAGTTCCACGTCTCATGAAATTCCATTTACATGAGCTAGCATTTTTTCTGTAACTCAGATTGAGTTCAGTTTTGTCGTTTGCAATCAGAGTCCTGGTAGTACAATTACTATGGCCATTTCGTTGATAGCAAGCTACAGCTGACAGAACCGAGGTCGTCTCCTCCAGGTCCCAGGGCTGCTATGTGGCTGAGCTGCAGTTCAGAGCCAGGGTGACTCAGCTTGCAAGCCTGTGCTCCTCACCTCCATGGCATGCTTCTCCCAGGCTGGCACTGAATCACTGGAAGGTCTCCTTAAGACATGGATGGGGGATCAACCCCAGAGGTCCTGATTCAGCAGGTCTGGGGAGGACACTGAGAATTGACCTTTCTTTCAAGTTCCCCAGTGATGCTGATGCTGTTGGTGTGCGTACCACGTTCTGGAACCTCCGCTCCCTGCTCTACTGCCTTCTGCTCAGCCCTAGAGCTGAGCTCCCGGCTGTGGGCATGGCAGGCACTGAGGAGTGTTGCTTTAGGGTAACGTGTTAGCAGTCTAAGAAGGTGCGTGGTGAGTAGGCTGACCATTTCTCTCTTATTGAACAAAACATTGCTAAGCCCTGGATTTTCTCAGCTGTAAATCACTGAAATCTGAAAAAAATTACCCCTACAATGAATCAATCAATAGATTAAAATATTGGCCCAGTGTTCAGGAAGGACTGAAGGATGCTCATTGAGCTCTCTCTTTCCTTCTCTCTCTCTTTTCTCTGCACCCACACTCCCTCCCCAACATTGTCTTGTCCATCTTTCTCCCTGTCCCCCTCTCCTTTGCTGGGCTCCCTTTATGCATTGCTCTTACTCTGTACCAGCATAGGTGGGGCCCTTGGCATGTGACAGGGCAGCCAGTTGGGCAGCTCCATGCTGTGGGGTGATCTTCTCTTGTGGCTCCGACAGATACGCATGTCAGAGGGGACTCTGAATAACTGGGCCTTGGCTTGGACCCACCTCAGTCATGCTGTGGGCAGAGGGAGGCTGTGTCACCAGAAAAAAGGAGAGGGCTGGAGAAACATGATGGAAAGACAAACAGCAAAAAGATTTTCCTGGATCATCCTGGCCCAATGTAACCATGAGTCATTAAAACTGGAGGAAGGTGGAAGAGTGCTCAGAGGGTTGAGACAGGAGAGGAAGGAGAAGAGATTCAAAGCATGAAGAGACTCAACTCAGCACTGCTGGCTGGGATGATGGAGGAAGGGGGCTACAAGCCAAGAAGTGTAGGCTCCCTTCAGACACTGGGCAGGGCCCGCAGCTGATAGCAAGGAGACAGGACTTTGGTCTTGCAACAGTGTGGAACTGTGTTCCACTAATGCAGTGAGCGGGCAAGGAAGCAGGTTCTTTCCAGAGCCTCTAGAGAGAAACCACAGCCCTAAGACACCTTGATTTTAGCCCTGTGAGACCTATGCCGGCCCTCTTACTGCCACAGGGTGGGATAGGAAATTGGTGGTTTTCAGTCACTGAATTTGTGGCAATGGGTTATAGGAACATCAGAAAACTATGGAAGAACCAAAGACCCCAGCTGTATCAAATCAAGAGAGAGAAGCCCTGTTGCAAACCCTGGCTCACTGCCTCACCTGCAGGGTCTGTCATCCTCCCTGAGGTGCAGTTTCTTTGCCTTTAAAACAGAAATAACCGCACAACCAACCTTCCAGCGTTGCTCTTTTAATTGAATAACATTATTCTTGTAAGGCACCCAGCGCATACTAGATCTTCAATAATTGTTAAATTATGAAGAACCAAGAGAAAAAAAGAGAGAGAAAGAAGCTCCTTTGATATTTTTTTGACTTTTAAAAATAAACTGGGTCAAAAAGAAATACAGCTTGAATATATGTTGCAGACTAATTCAGTTTTGAAGTCTTTTGAGAGCTTTTATATTTTCATCTCTATAAAATTGTAGAGTGCTGAAAATACTCCGAAATACATTAAAATTTCATTAGAAGGTGCTGTATGGGGCCACACCTTATTTTTCTTGAAAGGAAAGGAATGTGAAGGGGAGGGAACCAGAAACACATAATTTCAAAATTCCACTCCCAAATGCATCTATTTTGTGACATTTAAAATCGCAAACAGATTCAAATGCCTTGGCTATAGTGTCACAGCAAGTTGAAAACCAAGCATATTAACATGGAATTGTTTCTGTATTAAAAGGTTAACCTTGTCGGTGCTCAAATGTGCCTGCTTCCCATTTCATGTGGCTGGGTGTGTGGTTTTTCTCTTGCATTACATTTTCCTATCACACAAAACAGCCTTGACCCAACTCTTTTATTTTTGCTCGACTTCCCTGTCTTTTAGGATGGACATAAAACCTTGGAGTCTTGGGGTTGGAGTCCTGTATCCACCACCTACCAGGCGGGGCCGTGGGCTGGTTATTCAGCTTCTGTGATTCAGGTTCCTTCAGATGAATTAGGGGTCAGGGAGTGGAAGCAGTGGAGAAGGAGCTGGGACGTGGGAAACAGTGGGAGAAGCACAGCCTGTGGGGCTCAGGAAGGGTTTTGGGTTGCATCTGAGGGACAGGAGAAGTGGATTTGGAGATAGGGAAATGACATGGTTAGTGCTGTGTTTTTATAAGGAGCTTCTGATGGTGAGCAGAGATGGGGTCTGGGGTCAAGGACAGAAGCGGAGGGATGAGGCACTCAGTATCAAGGCCAGTCAAAGCATTAGAATGACCCTACTTGAATTCAGTGTCTGTGATCCTCAATGGCTGCCCAGACTGAGCTGTGCGAGGCAGCGTGTCCCTGTTCCTTATCTGTCCCCATGAGTGGTCACGGTATTGGTGACAGCGGGAAGCAGCCAACACTTAGGGGGTACTCTTGATGGAATAGACCAATGCTTCTCAACAAGGGGGATTCTTTTCCACAGCGGACATTCAGCAACGTCTGGGGGCGTTGTCATTGGCACATTTGGGGGTTGTGCTCCTGGCATCTAGTGGGTGCAAGCCAGGGATGGCGCTCAGCATTCTACAGGGCACAAGATGACCCCACCTCAGAGTAGTGTCTGACACAGAAAGTCCCTAGTGCTGAGGCTGAGAAATCTTGGGCCAGAACAGGATAAAAGCTACGTGTGCTTTGCTTCATATTTCATCCTAGGAGAACCCTCTCAGGAATTATGATTCGCATTGTGTAGTTGGGGAAACTGAGACACGGAAGGCTGAGCTGTCTGACGTGATGCAGCTGGGGAGTGGCCGAGCTGGGATGGGAGCCCAGGTCTGTCTGACTCTGGAGTCTGTGCCTTCAACTGATGCAGAAATTCAGAACATCCATGCTGAGGCATAGCAGGGGTCCAGCATACACGGGGGCTCAACTGCATAAAGAACCCTCTGTTTGTTTTGAGATGCAAGTTCGTCAGGATCTCCAAAACGTTGCCTCCCATCTTCCCCTCCTCCAAACTGTTTGGCGATCCCCTTGGTTTGTTCAGCCTCCCCAGAGTCATCAAAACATTGACACCGCTGCCCTGTTACTCATCAAAAATGCACCCTGCTACACCAGCAAGCCAGGGGTTAAGGCATCTCAAGGTGAGGGTGGAGGAGATTGAGTTCAGCGGAGGGTGAGCGGCTCTGTGGGAGCCGTGCCTGACATGAAAGAGGTGGGATTCCAAATATGAAGAACACCTTCTTCCTGCCCCAGGCCCCTTTCTTATGAGCATCCAACAGGCAGCCAGTGGTTTCCAGCATGGGGATTCCTGGACTATGTCATGTGGTAGGTGACCCCTGAAGGCTCACTGCACCTGCTGTATCTATTGGACGTGTGTGTGTGTGTTTGAGTTGATGACTATTTATAGGAACTCAATTCAGCAGACATGTGGATGCTTACCACATGCACTGCCTCCACTTGCTTTTGCCTGTGTGCACCTGCTCATGCAACATCTTCATGGCAAACCCAGGGGCACATGCACCAGGGGTAGTGCAGGATCCAATGGTGCCATCTGCACCCAGCAGACTTTCCAGGAGAAAAGATTGACTGAGCACTCAGCCATCAATGTCAGCCTGTAGTGGAAGGCTCTAGGGCAAAAATTCTTTTATGGGCGTCGCAGCACAAGTCTTCATTGAACACTGTGAACCGGACAAGTGGGAAGGTGGATGAAGAGCTAATTCACTGAAACAAGGTGAGGCCCCACGGACCAACCAAAATGTGGAATCAAGGCTGCCACTGTTAGGACTTTCAGCTGCTTAATGATATATACTCCTTCTCCTGTTATAGATGAGACACCCAAGAATGTTCCCTCCCCAATTCAGAATCCTTTGCAAAACCACCAGGATCTTGGACAAAGAGGTAATGAAGATTTTCTGCAATTAAAAAAAAAGAAAGAAACTTGGAATGAATCTATTTTTGCCACTTCAAGTGTGGGTTCACCTGACCCATAATTGCCATGTTCCTGCTCATTTTGCCTCTCCGCCCCCAACTATTGATTTGATTTGGGAGATAAATATGCTGCAGTGTTATTTAGAGTCGACCTGCCTCTGAGTGTGGGTTAGGGGAGTGGGGAGGAGAGAAGGTGGCACTGAGCAGAATTTTAATCAGGTTTTAGTGGTCTCTACCTGCTCATGTAACTAATCAAATATTCCTGTCCCGAGGGCAGAAATTCACACAATGCATTTCCATTAAAAAATTACTTTTTAATCAACTTCCTCCTACTCAGGGCCATCCGAGGGGCAGGAGGACCAGGCATTCTTGCCAAGGTCATCCTGATTGTGGAAGCTTGCCAGGACACAGTCCCATCTCTGGAACAAAGTCTTCTTTGTACCTGGTGAGATGGAGTTGGTGTCTTTTGGTTTTATTAACCTAGGGACTATTTACCCATCTCACTATTTCCCTTGCATATGTCTAAAAGGCAAAACTAGGAAAGGGCTAGGTGGTCTCTGAATCCTCTCCTCTCTATCTCCCTAAAAGAGGTGCCTGTTTCTGTCAAGACCATTTGGTGGCTGCAGATACCCACAGCAGATAGCTACTTAGCTATTCCCGTGTGTGTGTGTGTGTGTGTGTGTGTGTGTGCGCGTGCGCGCGCGCGTGCATCTGTGTTGCGGAGGTCTTCATATTTGAAAAAATATTTTCTTTATATATGACAATACTTGATTCCAACAAATTATATCATAATGCTGGAAGTCCAGACAACCTGTTAAGCCAGAGTGGCAGATCCATTATGTGGCCTGGGAATCAGTGTGGACCCTTTCAGTGACCCTGAAATCCTAAGTGTAGATTACATACCCTGCTTTCATGCTGAAGTGCTGCAATATGACCCGAAAGGAAGAAATAAAATCTCTCGGTTGTTGTTGCTAAGAATTGGTATTACCAAGAAAATCCATGCATGCAGTAAAAACTGTTGGTTTTCTTACAGGACAAAAATCATGGTTAAGCCTGGGTTTTGGCCTCCTACAAAAACATAAGGCAGCAATGAGGAAAGATGTGATCCTTTACTGAAAGGAAACAAGTACACAGGATCATAGGAAAGGTTTCATAGCTAGGTTTTTTTTGTTTGTTTCTTTTTTTTTTTTTTTTTGAGACGGAGTCTAGCTCTTTTGCCCAGGCTGGAGTGCAGTGGCACAATTTCAGCTCACTGCAACCTCCACCTCCCAGGTTGAAGTGATTCTCCTGTCTCAGCCTCCCAAGTAGCTGGGATTACAGGTACCTGCCACCACACCTGGATAATTTTTTTTTTTTTTTTTTTTTTTTTTTTTTTTTTTTTTTTTTGGAGACGGAGTCTTTCTCTGTCCCCCAGGCTGAAGTGCAGTGGCGCGATCTCGGCTCACTGCAAGCTCTGCCTCCCGGGTTCACGCCATTCTCCTGCCTCAGCCTCCCGAGTAGCTGGGACTACAGGCGCCCGCCAGCACGCCCGGCTAATTTTGTATTTTTAGTAGAGATGAGGTTTCACCATGTTGGCCAAGCTGGTCTCAAACGCCTCACCTCAAGTGATCTGCCTGCCTTGGCCTCTCAAAGTGCTGGGATTACAGGTGTGAGCCACTGCGCCCGGCTGGCTTCATAGCTAGATTTTGGATGCTAGAGTCTGTGGAAATTTTGTCTTCTCTCTCTGTCTCTCTCTCACCCTTCTGAATACCTACCCCATTTTCTTTACTCTTCTAAAATGTTTCCATTGCTTTTCCATCTTGCTCATGCTTTTCAGTTGCAAATGGTAGAATCTGTCCTAGCTAGTAGCTAGTTTCAACATAAAGGGAGTTCCTTAAAGGGCCTTGGTTAGCCCACAGCATCCCTAGGAAAGTCACTTGGGCTTGAGATCTATGCACCCAGAACACTAGCCCTCACTGAGCTGCTTCCTTCAGGGTCCAGGATGCCCACTGCGCCTGCTGCCTCTGAAGCTTGCTGTGGGGCAGGCTGATGCTATTGGTGTAGCCCTAGACACAGGTCTCTGCAGTTAGGACAGATACCTGACCTGTCCCCACGTGCTGTGAGGACACAAGACCCCGTTTCCTTATTCTTTGCCAGGGCTTGAAGCAAGGAAGACAGATACATCAGGAAGGTGCCCAGGCAGCCTGCAGCTGATGGTCCTCCATCCACTTCATAATCTTTACTGTGTGCCAGTGAACAAGAGCCCCAGGTGCCCACCCTCCTCAGGGACAGTTCTGTGCGAAGCGTAGACCAAACCAAGCCAGCAGACAAATACATCACAGTAATTGTATGAGGAGGAAAATCTGCAAGGAAACCAGCAGTCAGTGTGCGGAGAGCTCTTCTCCAGATGGAGCCAAGGACGTCTTCCTGCGGAGGTGACGTGATTGAGACGGGAGCTGGGAAAGGTGCACTGGAAGCTGGGTGGGTCTCAGAGGGCAGCCTGGTGGTTTATTCAGCCTGGCTGTGTGTGCCAGGCATGGCCGAGGGCACTGAAGGAAGGGTGCCTCACTGCAGAGGAGCAAGAAGCTCCAGCGCCTGCAGGCTCCTGGGATGGAGTCAGGACATGTGGGTGTTGGTATGTGATTTTGGTGAAGCATTTGAGCCCTACCCAAAACCTGAGTTCAAGAACTCACCCGCTACATATGAGCAGTGTGGACTTGTGAAAATTAACTTCTCTTATCCTTGGCTTTCTTTCTGGTACAACGGAGTTGATGAAAAGCATCAGCTTCAGAGGATTGGAGGAAACACACGTAGAGTGCTGATGACAGGGCCTGGCACACAGCAGGAACTCAACCAATGCTCAGCGCTGAGAAGGGACTCACTGTGCTTAGCAATATTGCTGCCGGAAAGCCAGATTGTCCCTTCAGGATCCGTCAATGCCGAGGGCAAGGAGAGAAAAGCATTTGGGATTTTCTTTTATGGGTCTCTTCTTTCAATTTCATTTTCATGTATCTCAATTTTTGTTGACTGTATTCACCACTACTTCTTGACTGTTTTTTATGTTCTAGGCACTTTTCACAAATATCTATTTAATCCTTAGTTCTCTATGAATTAAATCCTATTGGTGGAATCCTCCCACCTTTGTGAGTGTGAGTGTGTGTGTAATTTATGTATCATAGAGTTTAAGTAAATTGTTAAATATTACACAGCTATTGAGTGGTGTAGCTGGGGTTTGAACCAAAATCTACCTGGCTCCAAGTTCCTTCTCCTGACTGATATTAGGTTATTGGACATCACGAGGTGAGGGCATATAAAAACGCTTGTGTGTTTAGATCCTTCCTGGATTTCTCAGGGACTTGTTTCTGTTGACCAACAGGCGTTAGGAGGTAGAAGGAAATGCATGTAAAGTACCGGCCTACAACTGTTGCTTCTGGCAGAAGACCTGAGCTTCACCCATCTCTGCCATTATATAAAGGATGTGGTTGGTATTGCCCAAGAGCCTTCTTCTTGGAAATAATGCCAAAAAAAAAAAAAAAAAAAAGCAATTCCTTGCAAATCCAGCAGTCACTAAAAACACAGAGAACTAAGTTTTTAGGATGGTCAAAAGCCACCCACCTAGTCCATTTTATTTGTTTCCTGTTCATTTCTTTTATTTTCTTCTCCTATCTCCATAATCTTTATTTCCCCCTGTGACAAGATTCTCATCTAACTCTCTATTTAACATACCAATGCTTCTTGAGGACACCGTTATCTATTGTTACTTAAGTGCACATTCATTAGCACTTGCCAGAGAGGGGCTGTGTACTGTCATTTCTGTGCCTGCCTTTGTAAGTTTTAGATTAATTCCTGCTGTGGTCATGTTCATTGGGATAATTTTATCAAGATTTTCTTTCTCTTGCTTTATTACTTGCTTTCTTGGTTACTTTATTAAATTTTAAAATGTCTTATTAAAGTTACTTCTTTCATTTTGACAAAAGTGTAACTTTTCCAACTTTGCTCCAAAAACTTGTAGAACAAACTCTGAATAGCCCCCTCTCCCCCAGGGACATGGGGCAGGACTAGGGTGGGAGTGTGGTGGGGAAGAACAACTCTTACTTTTTAGTCTAAATGTTTCTTTATGGCTTCAATTATTTATAACCATCACAGACTATTTTAATGAATTGTTTTAAGTAATAAATAAGACTTGTAGATCTGATAATGTTATTTTTATAAACTTTTTTTCAATCAGGCCATGCTCTTCAAGATGCAGAGGTATAAGAAGTCGTTTGTGAAATAACTTTTAAGAACTGTGCATTAAAAAGATGGCTAATGGCAATCCCAGCACTTTGGGAGGCCGAGGTGGGTGGATCATGAGGTCAGGAGTTCAAGACCAGCCTGGCCAACATGGTGAGACCCCGTCTGTACTAAAAATGCAAAAATTAGCTGGGCGTGGTGGCATGCACCTGTAATCCCAGCTACTCAGGAGGCTGAGGCAGGAGAATTGCTTAACTGGGACCCAGGAGGCCGAGGTTGCAGTGAGCCAAGATCATGCCACTGTACTTCAGCCTGGGCTACAGAGCGAGACTCTGTCAAAAAAAAGAAAAAAAAAAAAAACAAGGAAAAGAAAAGAAACTAGTGTGAATATGAGAGCTTCATTGAATCCAGGGATATGGCTTAATATTTTTAAGGCCACTTGACCTAACTATAGTTTGCAGCTCAAATAGAAGTTTTATTGGGTTCTGTTATTGGATTATCCAGTGGGGCAGAGGTAGAGCTGCCAGCTCTCAAATTAACACTGTAGATTGGCATCTACTGCAGGCAAATGACTTCCAACTTGGCCATCACTGAAAACCATATGGAAAGACAATTTACAAAATCTCTGGAGGCTTTTTGGTGACTTAGTGATTGGCCTTTTGGAAATGGACAGAGCAAGGAGACAGAACAAACCTGAATATTTGGTGGCTGCAGCTCTTTTGGTCTTCACAATCCATTAAGTCCTCACCTGGGTAGGTGTCTACCTGTTACGGCAGGTAAGCCTGCTTGCTGGCCATGGAGGCAGGACACCTCTGGATGGAAAATGAGCCTGTCTAGGAGGGCGACCCCTGGTGGATGGGGAGCTTTCCTGCACTGTACAAACATCACGAAAGGTGAATCCCATTCCCCTCCTCTCTCTACCTCCTCTCTGGTCTCTGTTTCCAGTCATCTAGAAAGGAATCCTTAAAGATACAGTAGTCGAAACATTGTAAGCCCTCTCCTACCCCCCTGTCCACTCCCCACACTCACACATCCGATGTGGGTTTCTTAAATATAAATCTAAAATTAATGCATTCAAGCCTGGTTCCTTGGGGGAAAGCTGGAATAACCAGCAAATGTCAAAATGTTTTCTTTAAATATCTAAATGAGTGGAAAATAAAACAATATAATTTCCCTAGGAATTACCTGGCCACTGGTCTTTTCCATAGACATGATACGTCCCCTTATTTCTCCCTAGGGTGAATCCAGTTGGGAGTATTTTACACTGCAGATCTCGGGTGCTTAGAGGGAGACACCATTAGTTTAATAAGAGAAGGTCCCGAGTCTGAGGGTTCTAAAGGTGGCTCCCATAGACTCTACGCAAACTGCTTAGCCACAGTCTCATGAATATCACATCTTTCTGTAGGTCTGAAAGAGACCTGGCAACACCTCCAGAAATGGCCTCCTTCTCTGGGTAGTACCAGTTAACCTCTAGAATCTAGTATAACTCGAAATCTTTATTGGAATTATCCAAGCCATTACCCTGCTCGCTGTATAAGCTCTGCCCTCGAGCGCTCTTGACTAAGTATCAGGGGAATGAAGAGCTTTGTCAATTGGAACCCAAGCCTCCCGATCTTAATTAGAGATGTGCCAAAGTACCTGAATTTAATGGGGGAGGTTGGCAGACAGTTCTCTCTCCACCCGTCTTGCATTTAATGACTTCATTACTGATTACTGTCCACAGCAATGCAGAAATTAAATATGTTCTGCAGAAAAGCAAAAAGGTTGCAATGCAGTTGCTTTTGCATAGCAAGTTCCATGCCTAGCTTTGCACTGCTTGCAAAACGGGGAGAGCCAAGATGTTAGCATGCCTCCCCCACACATACCCTGCCACAGCTCAGCTCAGCCCAGCAGTCTGGCCTCCCAGGCCTGGGAGGGGCCCATACGGAAGATGGGGGAAATGAATTATTCATGTGCTCGCTCCCATCCACAGATAATTCAATATTCTGCTCTCAATAATCTTTGCCAATGTTATCTGTATTCATTCTCTCGTTCTGTAAAGAAGGCTGCTAAGTAATTGTTAAATATCTTTCCTGCTCCCTGAATAAATTGGAGATACAGAAAAATAATAGGCATATGATTGCAACATATTCATTTGGTCATGTTTGCCCTGATTTAGTGGGGCACAGCAGACAGCTCCAGCATTCCAGAACAATTGCCATACACCGAGAAGGGTCAAAGTCACACTTTTTTCCAACTATTTTTCTCAGACACTGATGCTCCTTAAAGCTCCCTCATAACCCATCACCCTGTGGTGGAGACACCAGTTCTTAGCGTCCCGGTGTCTTTTCCACTGAAGAGACATTCACATGAAAATTCTGACAGTTTTCTTCTTTTATTTAAGCTAAACGTTTCCATTTGAGACAAGAACATTTGAACCATTACATCCATAGGCTTTGTACGGTGAATTTGCAGGTTCAGTATTTCCCAGGCCAAGCAACAGTTTGTGCATATAGTAAATACAGCTGGAGGAAACTGTGTTTATAACACTTAGAAGGAGGAAATAGCCCTGGGCACTGATAAGAAAGGTAACATGTATCCTGAGCTGCTGCAGAAGACAGAGGCGGAGGAAATGATGGAAATGGTGACCCTGTTTGTAGGAAAATCACCTGGAAAACAAATAGTTGCTTTAGCCTTTGCACAGGCAGAAAACTTGCAAGGAGAATGACTTTGACCCAGGAGGCTGGGCTTTGACCTTGTTCCTAAAGGATCCAAGCCCTGGCTAAACTTGGGGTGGGGGACTGGCTCCAGGATGAGATGTCTGTCTGTGTCATTTTCCCTTTCTCTATGAGCTTGTCAGCCAACCCGGAAGACACGGGGTGCTTTGGAAAAGAGCTCTCTGGGTTTGGGAGATCTGCTGGGGCTTACAGGTGGAGAATGGGGGGGACCAGCAGCGGGTTAGGGTGAAGATGGCCTCAGAGCGTGGCGTGCTTCTGACAGCCCCGTCCACCCACGATGGGTCTCCAGTGTCATCAAGGTTGTTTACTGAGCTCCTGCTCGCAGTTGGCCTCGTGCTATAAAAAATACACTTAGACACTTAACACTTCCTGAGAGCTTAGTCTATGACAACAGGGTCACAGATATTTATAAGCATATGTATCTATTAAATAAATATCTGCTGAGGCTAGTCTCTCTTGCTATGAAATCCTTTCTCTGCCTTTATTCTCCTGCCTTTTTTTGTCACATTCAACTGGTCTTTGGTGCAAATTCTTCTGAGTACCATGTGGTGGCGCTGCGCGGTGCTGCTCTGCTTTCTTGGTCCAGGGACTCTCCCGAAGTACAGGGTGCTTTGGTGTAAAGGGTTTTCTCACCAGGGTGATTGTGCCCCCTGCCACGGCCCCTATGGAACGTTTGTCAAAGTCTGGAAACATTTTGGTTGTCACGACGTGGGAGAGATTGCTACTGCATACAGTGGGTAGAGCCCTGGACTGCACCATGGGTGCACGAACATCGTGTGTGCACAGCACAGCATCCCCTCCCCAAGAATCTTCCAGTCCCAGAAGTCAGCAGTCTGGTGGCCTAGATGCCCTCATTGATAATGGGGCTGCCCCTTCAGGCGTTGCTGGGTTGAAGACCGGACTGTCACTTGCCAGTAGCAGGTTCTTTAACTTCTTTGTGACTCCTTGCCTCATGTGAAAAACACATACCTAGGGCTCCTCCTCAGGGTTTGTGGGGGTTGATGAAATCGTGCTTGTGAGTACATAGCAGAGATATTATTCCTGGATCCTGTAAATATGCAGGCCCAGCTGGCATCACTGTTGTTCTTATTTGGCTTTTAAACATCCAAGCTGTATATGCTTCAATATAACCTCTCTGCTGCTTGTTGCCTCCTCTGCTCAAGCGCCCTCACTGGCTCCCCACTTTACCCACCTGCAATGGGCGCCGCTTCCTGTTCACCAGGGAAAGCACCCGGTAGCTTGGCCCCCACTGCCCGTTGTTTGATGCTTCTGAGCCAACTGTCAGCTGCTCAACTTCCTCCAAGGAAGTTGCCAATGCTTCAGAACTTCTGTTGGTCCCAGGCAGTATGGGGGGGCTGCGGTTTAGAGAGATTCAGTGCGTGCAGAGGCCTCCTCACCTGGCATCAGTGGGGAGGCCTTCACTCATCTCTCTCCTGTGTCTACACAGCCCCACCTGACCATCACAGCGAGCCTTGCCTCTTCTCAGATCTGTGTTCCCGGGTAGGGTGGGGTGTGGTGCATGGAGGGCCCCTCCTTCCCTCCCCTGAGTCCTTCCCTGATGGAGACAGCTGCTTCTCTCCTTGTGGAAATACACTCCGGTGGGAGGGGGGGTGGGTTTAAGGAACAACTTATCAAGTGATAATGGTGACCCTCAGGAGGTCTGGTGTTGCCACCTACTTGGAAATGAGCTCCAGGGAAGAGGAAAACAGCCTCTGTTATCTGACACTCGGAATCTGCTTAAAAGGCCGCCTATTCCCAAAGACTTCCCCACTGTGCAGTCGTCCCTTCATTTGCTGCAGCTAAGGGGCCTGCCATGCCTCTGCTACCTTCCCGGTGACAGGGAAGCGGGCCTCTAGGTGGTAGAGCCCAGCCCCAGCCCATCAGAGCCCCCAGCTCTTCCTCTGGTAAATTCTGTCAGGTCCTCTGTCTTGGGTCACCCGTCAGCTCCTTCCATGGGCCTTACATGAGCATCTGACAAAAAGGCACCTTTTCCCAGTCATTCTGCATCATGCTACCTGGTTCTGGTTTCTCTATACTGTTGTCACCATCTGAGACGAGCTCACTGATTCATCCTCTTGTGATTCCTGTGAGCTCTGCATGGGAACGGGATGATTTCTATTTGGTTTATTCATCAGACTATCCAAAGGGCTCAGCTGAGGACCTGGCATGCCGCAGGTGCTCAATAAGTATACACTGAATGCACTTGAATATGGCAAAGGCTCTCCTCCTGCCCCATGGAGAGGGAAGAGATGGCGGAAAGTGAGATGGAGCAGGGGAAAGGCTGGGCTCTTGGCCTCATCATCTCTGTTCGTGAAGGCCCCCCATGATTGAGGCTGGGACCAGGGCAGGCTGTCATGGATGTGGCATGGTGACACCCACTAGGTTGATGGATTCTTCTCAGATTCTGCAGTGCCAAGGTCTCTGTCGAAGGTTACACTAGTATTCTGAGGGATGGGAGTCATTCTTAACTAGACAGGTGTGCCTGTCACTCCATGGCTCTGGGTGAACGTCTGTTGTGTTCAAGAGTCTGCACCACAGGCCACACGGAGCAGTGATGCTGCCACTAGACACGGCTGGGAAAACAGTCTATGGAAACTGGCAAAGGATATAGATTGTGGGCATGAAAAGTGAAAGATTACCCCAGGCCCCCACTCCATGTGGATGTCCAAACCACAGCTCCTCCATGTGCTGTGCGAAAGAACCCCTGTCATTTCAATCCACAAGGTGGATTGTGAGTAGCCTGTGGGGTCTCAGCGCTGGTAAGAACATCAGTCTTCATTCCCTGCCTCTGGACAACCTCAGCCCCTGCACCTTGCACCTTGCTTCTTAACTGATCTTTGGTGCAAACTGATCCTCCCATCTGCATCCTGTCTGACCAGAGCCCAGTGACCCAGCAGGTGCGCAGTCCCTGGAGCCTGCTGTCACATTCTCCAGAAGGCAACCCGTTTCTATTGGCTGCAACAGGGTTTGCTTAGAAGAAAACTCGTCCAAGTGGGATTGTGAGTGGGCCTCTAACATTGATGCTTCTGAAACGCCACAGTGTTTCTACGCTATTCTTAAGTGTGAGTGTTGGTGGCATTAGCAGGGTTTAAAATCAAGAGCTAAAGGGTGAAATGTTGCAGCAGGCTGCAGAAAAGTCTTAGAATTTGGGCTCACACAGACGCTGTTTGAATCCTGGACCCACCATTTACCAGCTCTGTGACTTTGGGCAACTTTCATCACTTCTCTGAGTCCACGTTTTCCACCTATAACATGCGGATAAAACAAGTATTTCACAAGGCTCTTAGCTGCAAATTACATGGAGTGTGACTGTGTTTCTGCCGGCCCAAAATTCCTTTCTTCTCTGCTAAAAGGGCCCCTCCTTGCTGTGAGAAGTACATTTCACTTGGTTCCATATCCTGACCTTCCCTTAGAGATAGACAATGACCTGTCTTGACTGAACCAATCAGCTCAGGTATGTACATGTGACTAGGTTGAATCAGTCAGCTCAGGGACACACACATGACAAATTCAGACCAAGCAGCTCAGGGGTGTACACATGACCAACTAAAGCCAATCAGCTCAGAGACATACATATGACAAAACCAAACCAAACAACTCAGGGAGGCACACGTGACCAGGATGAACTAATCAGTGCAGGGATGCCCACATGACTGGACCTAACCAATCAGCTCAGGGATAGGCACATGACCAGGTTGAACCAATCAGCTCAGAGATGTGCACATGGCCAGGTCAATCAGGATTCCCCCTAAATTGTCCCCTGGTGACCATTGAGCCTACTAGGAGCGAGGGCTGGAGCCAGGGATGTTCTTAGATCACATAGACTGGGACCTCCCTGAGTCCCTGAACTTTGCAGATATATAAGCCAGTGTATTTCCTCTCCGCCATGCTAGTCTGAATTGAGCATTTCGGCTATTGCAGCCAGGAAAGCATTGTGTGGTGCAGGGCATGGCGGGTGTGCAAGGACGGGAGTGGGCCAAAGGCTCTAGAAGAAGAAATGTCATTTTCTCTTCACTGCACACAGGCATTGCAGCAACTGGCTGGAGATGGGCTGAATGGCCCTTCACAGTCACTCCTAAAGGCCACCCACTCCTTAAACGTCTGGGAGAAACCAAAGGTGCCTCTGTGAAGCCTCAGCTCTTAGCCACTTAGTGGGATGCAGACTCTTATCCTTGAAATGGGCGCTGAGCAAAATGTATGTCCTTAGTGCAGCTCCGAGAGAGATCTCCTTCTCACCTGGTAATTCCCCAGTAGTCAATAGAGGTTAATAAAAATGCACTTTCGTTCCCAATTCCTCATATAATTCATTTCTTCTCAGCAACGTAGAGCATGGTATCATATCCTTGGATTGCAGGTGAAGAAAAATTTTGCCTTTCCTGAAAAGAGACTTTGATCCTTATGTGCGTATGATCAAATCTTGATGTAACTTGAGTCAACATTTTAGGGTCCGAGTGTATTGAGTCCCTAGAAGCCTTGGTCTTGGAGGCAGGAGCTGTCTTTCTGATGGGCTACATGCAAGTTAAGCTAGTTAAGGCCCTTGTTAAATAAGTGAGAATTGGTAAACTCTCTGAATTTCAGGAGCCTAAGTAAATTGAGTGTGGCACACAGGGGCTCACATGGAGTCTAGTTTCAAAGGACTTGACAGCTGAGCATCACATAAATAGGACTGACAGTACCAAGCCGTGAATTATTCCTGCATAATGACGTTCTTTGGGACTAAGACAAAAGCTGTCATTACTTCATTACTCTGCTGTGTCTTATTTATTCGGGGACGTCTCTGCGGAAACCATGAGAAAACATTTTCTTTATCCCCTGTACAGGATTGCCTCCATCAGGCAAAAATGGCCTGCTTCCAATCAAAGCACTCACAAATCAATTATCCCCAGAGTCATGACAATTCCTGGAGGTCACTGCAGACTGAGCTGGAGAGGGAAATCTGATTTGCCTCTCCTCGATTCATTAGCTCGAAGTGTTTGCACCTTCACAGTATCCTTGCTGGAGGGTCTTCAACCTTTTCCCGAGAAGTCACTACTTCTGATTTCCCTGAAGTCTTATGACTGTTGATGAGAAAAGTCAGAGGCCAGCAGGCTGAGGACACCTTCTCTAGGTCATTTCGGGGACTTTCAGAGAGGAGATTCTGCCAGTGAGGAGCATCTGGGAGGTTTACCTGTTGGTGCAGGTGGTAGCCATCCCTCTGGGACCCTGGACTCTAGATGTGGTTCCTGGCTCCCTGTTACTTCCAGTGGTCTCAGTGTGTGCAGGGAAGTGGCAGGCATACACCCAGGCTGTGCACTTGCCAGTGAAGCAGATGAAGCACTTTGGGGGAGTGTTTTAGGAAGACCAGTGGACAGTGTTTGGATTTCCTCAGAAGGCTAGTATAGGGCTTAGGAGAACAGGGGCTGCAAGCAGACTGGCTAGGTTCCCATCTCTGCTTCTCACTAACTAGGTGACTGGGCAAGTAACTAGGCTGCCCTGTGTCTCAGTCTCATCTATAAATAGGTTGTTGTGAAGATCAAACAATTTAACACTCATAAGATGCTTAGCACAACACCTGGTACACAGTCAGAAAGGCCAGCCTTTATTTTTATTATTATTGTTTTGAGATGGATTCTCGCTCTGTCGCCCAGGCTGGAGTGCAGTGGCTCGATCTTGGCTCATTGCAACCTTCGTCTCCCGGGTTCAAGTGATTCTCCTGTGCCTCCTGAGTAGCTGGGATTACGGGCGTGCACCACCATGCCTGGCTATTTTTTATATTTTTAATATAGATGGTGTTTCACCATGTTGGCCAGGCTGGTCTTGAACTCCTGACCTCAAGTGATCTGCCTGCCTCAGCCTCCCAAAGTGCTGGGATTACAGGTGTGAGCTTCTGCACCCAGCCAGTGTTTTTTAATACGTCATTGGACTGTCATATTGAATTGAAATCTTGACAAAGGAGTATAAAAGAACTAACATATTTGAAACATATCATTGTTGATAAGCACTTAAAATGAATATACATTGTGCCTCCAATAGAAATGCAAGTCCATGGAAAATTGCTACTTGGGCCAGGCGCTGTGGCTCATGCCTGTAATCCCAGCACTTTGGGAGGCTGAGGCAGGTGGATCATGAGGTCAGGAGTTTGAGACCAGCCTTGCCAACATGGTGAAACCCTGTCTCTAGTAAAACTACAAAAAAAAGTTAGCTGGATGTGGTGGTGCATGCCTGTAATCCCAGCTACTTGAGAGGCTAAGGCAGGAGAATTGCTTGAACCTAGGAGGTGGAGGCTGTAGTGAGCCCAGGATTGCAGCACTGCACTCCAGCCTGGGCAACGGAGCAAAACTCTGTATCAAAAAATAAGTAAATAAACAAATAATTGCTACTCGATGTCCCTACATTTTGCGCTACCCTCCATATCTCCAGGAACAATCATTTGCATAAAGTAGGGTCCTTTTCATGAGTGACCCCTTGCTCCAGAGAGAGATATTGCCCAGCAATTCTTAATCCAAACTGGCCCAACCTCTCTCTCATGGAGGGTCCAGAGAGGGAAGGGGGAACAAATCTTGCAGATATTTTGCAACTGAATAGCGTTGTGATCTGTATGTGATCTAATAAACTTGGTGGTTTATCAGAATCATTGCAGTGACAGAATCTAGAATGCTGGATTTGATGACAACCATGGTAGGGACACAGCACTGATTTCTCTTAGAGACAGGTTCCACAATGCCCCTTGAGGGCTGGCTGGTAATGACATGCAGAATCGGTTTCTCTCTGCTGGAAGGGAGAAGCCTGGAGCACCATTAACTCTTTAAAAAACACTTTTCTCAAGAAGCAAGATGCTGGCTGGGGTGCAGTAGTGCATGTAAGTTTAGCCATCAGAGATTTAGGCTGATCATGGTTAAAACTTACCTGATTCTCAGTCCTGCTTGGTATGAACTTCACAAAGGTTAGTACCTTAAGAATTGCTGACACATTTATTACAATTTCAAAGCTACAACTCAAATCCCAGGAACACAGGATTGCAGTGACCTACATAATTTGGGCTCAAATACCTGCAAGGCATTCCGAAGAGACAGAGAACACCAGAACAAGGGAGAATTGGGAGTGGAAGTGGATGCTGAAATTCCAGTATAAAAATCTACTCTGGCTGAGGAATAAGACAAAATATAAGTGATTTAGGAAAATTATCCCAGACGAATGAGAGGTGAACTTTGCAAGGGGGTATGAATCAAGATAATAATTTCCATATTTGCTATTTCTTTTACTTTTTGCAGAAGAAATGCAATATAGTTGCTACTCAGGAATTTTGACTGAGGTTGGACATTGTTTAGAAATGGGAGCAAGTTTGAAGGATAGGATGGAGGGAAGGAAAGTATTTTTTATTGCTTCCAATATAGTGGCTTTCATAAAGCTGAAAGTCTCCCCTGGAAGAAGACCTCAGGGGCCCTTTCCTGAACAGGTAAGAATGGTTTGTAATTAACATATTAATTGGCAGGTGCTTCTGAAATGCTGGAGGATGCTTGAGAAAGGACTTGAGTAGTTCCAGCATTACCTTTTCCAAATTGTTCTTGCCATAAATGGACTCAGCCAACCCTCTTCTTTATACAAAGGTTAACTTCCCGTCCAGCAGGTGTGGGTTATCACAGTCTAAATGTGGCAGTTTCTGTATAATATTTGCCTCTGGGTGCCCCTGTGAAAACAGCTAAAAATAGCGACTTTTGGAGAGAGAATTCTATCGGGAAAGCTAAGGACTGCAGGTGACCTTGAAGCCATGGGGATAAGTCCCCGCTTTTTGGAAGAGGCAGCCGGAACCCGTTAGACTGCTACTGAAGCTCGGTACGTTATCTGTACTGGCATCTAACTGCTGCCAGCCACTAAGAAATGTTTTCTTGCTAAAAACAAAAAATAAAAAGAGAAATAACATTATCTGCACTAGCAATCTGCAGTTTACTCAGCCCTTTTGCATAGATCATCCTCACACACCCTTTGAGATAAAAAGAACAAATTTTGTTACCTTGAGA
Organism: Symphalangus syndactylus; assembly: GCF_028878055.3. NCBI lineage: Eukaryota > Metazoa > Chordata > Mammalia > Primates > Hylobatidae > Symphalangus > Symphalangus syndactylus. Next base: position 12,244,614 of record NC_072446.2, on the reverse strand, counting down.
AAGGCTGAGTGATGTGGCTGAGGTCTGAGTCAGAATTCAAACTCAGGCCTTCTAGCTCTGTCTAACGCCTAGAATTTCTCTCCTGGGCCATCCTTTATTCCTGTTTTTTCCAGTCATTTGGGGGCACCACATCCTGTAGACAGTGGTCCTTGCTAGAGGAGCCCCCAACATCCAAACTAGAAAAAATAGAAATTAAGAAAGAGCGTTCACATAACAGAAGAATGCTTCTCCCTCTTCTCAAAAGAATTGCCATTGAGTTTCTTTAAACAAGAGAGCATGTTGCCAATGTGATTTGGTTCACTATCACAGAGGATGTCCTTCTCAGAGTGTGTCCATGTGATAGAGACACATCTAAGAAAGCAAACCCCACCTTGTTCAGGGGACATCCTTCACACCCTCTTAGCCTTCTCTGCCTGGGCAGCTCGGGCCAGATGGCTCTGGGGGGTCTCCCCTCATCCTGTGCCCGGTTCCTGGCCTGCTCCCACTGCTGGCTGGGCTTCAGGCCTGTGCCTCTGCTCCTCCATGGGGCATGTTAATAAATGGCATGGTCGGCAAGTCCTAAGGTGGGCTCACTGCTCCTTCCTGGCTTTCTGCAGCTTTCTTTCAAAAGAGCAGACAAAGGTGTTTCTGAAAGTCTCAGCATGAATTAACTCTTCTTGTTGAGCTGTAAACTTCCCTATTGGCTCAGCAGCCCTCTCCTCTTACACAGACACATGCCTGAGTACTTGTGTGTGTACACACACACACACACACAGGCTTCTCTCAAGTAGACGTGCACACACACACACACACACACACAGGCTTCTCTCAAGTAGACATGCACGCACGCACGCACACACATACACACACAGGCTTCTCCCAAGTAGACACGCACACACACACACACACACACACGCTTCTCTCAAGTAGAGATGCACACACACACACACATACAGGCTTCTCTCAAGTAGACGTGTGCGTGCACGCACACACACCCCCACACCCACACACACACACCAGCCCATCTTCTTAGTTGCCTGACTCAATCTGAGACCCTTATGGTGAGTCTTCCTGTCAGCGATGCTGCTTCCCACATCAATATTCAGCCTCTTGTTCATGTGCATGTGGATGGTTCCCCTAAGGGCACCCTTCTTTGTTCAGTCTGTAGTAGTGGTTTCCAACTGCGAGCAATTTTATCCCTTTCCCATGGGATACCTGGCAGTGTCTGGAGACCTGTTTGGCTGTCATAACTGGGAGGGGTGGTGCTGCTGTCATCCGGTGGGTGGGAGCCAGGGATGCTGCTAAACCCCCTATAGCGCCGAAGATAGCTTCCCAGAGTCAGGTGTCAATAGTACTGAGGTTGAAAAGCCCTGGTCTCTAGCAGAAGATGGCATAAAGATGAAATGGTCAACAATTCATTTTTGTAAGGAACCCTGGCCCCTGGCCTAGAAGTTTTGGATAGCACTGGGATCTGTCTTTGGAAAATTCGAAAAGGAGAAATATGTCCAAACTCACAGAATGATGCCCATGTATCACATAAATCTTGCCTTTTCAGGAACAATGATGACAAGGACAGCAACGGACATTTTTCCTTTTAATTACAAAGTGTAGCTAGTAAGCAGGGTGCCATAACTTCTAAATTACAGTCCTCCACGGGGCTCATTCCCCAAGCAGCCAGGCAGAGGAAGGACATCTGGTCCGATGATGTGCTGATCACGTTAGAGTTACAGGCAAGGAGAATGATCTGGTCTTTGCTGAAACACTTTTCCTCCTGTTATTAAGATATTGCATTGAAAAAAGACACTTGCAGTGTTTGGTGCTATTAATAATTCTCCATTTGTGACATCACCTACATCCCCAGAGAAACAGAGTTTCAATTACTGCATTACAACAAAACTCTGGCAAGATTGGGCTGATAGATGGAGGTATTAAAATGGAGAGGCTGAGAGTGTCTGCCTATGTAGGGGCTGTGAGGAGGGGCCACTGTAATTTAACATCGAGATGGCATTTGAACAGGAGAGCGAGAGTCATCATCACAAGAAGCAGAAGCGTCTTTGGCTTGTAACAGTATTAAATATAATTTGCCGCTGAAAGCACCAGCTGTATTTAGCTGGATATTGAAAAGGGTAGAAGAAGGATATGTTTAAATAAGGTTTGGGACAGCTTGTCCTATACAAACTCATCACACTTGATGTACACATATCTCTACAAGTTAGGGGGGAAGAAGCTTCCATCTAATGGTTCCCTTAAATGGTGGTTTCTGTCCCTTTTCTATCTCGGAAATCCTGAACACAGCAGTTCTCATTAACACAGATTTTAATGGGAGATATTTGTCTGCACTGCTCTGTCATTTCTACTTGCATGAGGCTGCCATTTACAACAACAAATGTAATAGCATCTTTGAGCTTTTTAATTAAAAATTAATTAGGAGATTTAAGAACAGACTCATTGGGGGTTACTGTACAATAACATGTTTACAAAATTAGGTCTGGGCTTTTTGTTCCAGCTAAGTGTTTCAATCAATTCTGTGACTATTAAATGTAATTATGTATGATGCTTCCTCAAAATTATAATGTAGCATTTAAAAAGCAGCTGGGAAAAGTCTATAATTTTAAGTTTGGAATTAGGGTAACTCTTAAAATGCAAATAAAGGCAACTGTAGTTGGTTGACTGGGGAGTGGGAGGTAACAGTTAAAAACAAAGTTTCAGCCAGAGAGAGTTCATCTAGAATGCCTGCCTGTGGGTTTCACCTTTCTTCTCACTCCTGCTGGATCTTCCCCCTGGGGAATGCGAGGGAAGCAAGATTGCAGTGATACCAAATGATAAGAACCGTAAGCGGAAAGGATTAACAGTGTTGCATATTTCCTTCCTAGGTATTTAAGCACGTATGACTTTTTAATGAGAGGTATTAATTGATTAAATGTTTGCTTTCGATTTTGATCCTTTAAACACATATGTTTCCCAAATACTCTTCATTTTCTCTGTTCAGAAACAGCACTTTTAGACACTTTGAGGAGAGGTTCTATATGCATTTTTTTCTGTGTGCATTTCCTTAACGGGTAATCATTTGATGTTGATTAGAGATTTTAATGTGTGTGGAGGCAGAGATTTAAGATCTGGAATGTCTGAGTACTTTCTATCCCATTCATTAATGAAGGTCTGCAACAGTGGCTTCAGTTTGCAGAGCATATTGAGTCCCACCTACCTGATAACTTCCTGGACAGAACTGGGTTATATCAAAAAATTATGGAAGTAATTAAAAAGCAGTGCTTCTCAAAGAAGATTGCCAGGGTCTGTTCCTGCAGCCAGCTCCCTCCTCCCTACCCTGTGATGGGCACAGAAGAGGTCAGTTCACATCTAACTAGAGCAGACTTCAAGAAGCTTGCTGTGGTGGGACTCCCCAGTGGATGGTAAAATGATAACCAGATAAGAGTGATCTTTGAGCAACAAAGGAAATAGACAGACCCAGGCTCTTTCTCAGCATACGAGGCACAGAACTTACACTTGCTGGTGCTGATGGAAGGGCCATTTCAAGATGGCGCCCTCTCCTTGCCTAATGGGACCTACAGCCCAGTGATGCCTTGTATTTTTTTTTTTTTTTTTTTGAGACGGAGTATCGCTCTGTCGCCCAGGCTGGAGTGCAGTGGCACAATCTCGGCTCACTGCAAGCTCCACCTCCCGGGTTCACGCCATTCTCCTGCCTCAGCCTCTCCGAGTAGCTGGGACTACAGGCGCCTGCCACCACGCCCGGCTAATTTTTTGTATTTTTAGTAGAGACGGGGTTTCACCGTGGTCTCGATCTCCTGACCTCGTGATCCGCCCGCCTCGGCCTCCCAAAGTGCTGGGATTACAAGCATTAGCCACCGCGCCCGGCCAATGCCTTGTATTTTTAAGTAGAGGGAAAACACTCTATAGGGATATCTCCTGAACTGCAGTGTGTCAATATGCTTCTGATTTGAGTGTGTGGCTGTAGATCACTTTGTAGACATAATCGTTAGGCAGGCACTCTATATACTTGAATAATTCAACTCTTCCCCAGATTTTTCTTTTACCTTTTGCCATTATCGTTCTCAATGAGAGATGTGCTGGGAGATCTGTAAAAAATGGGGTGTCAATGCCCTAATGCGGCTCCTGGTCATTGGTGTGGCCATCGGTGGTGCAAGAGGCAGCCGGTTGTTCATCTTTCCACAATCCCTCATGTCTCCGCAATGCATACACCCGGAGTTCCCCCAAGATGAAGGGAGGTTTCTTGTCTTGCTCCACAACATGACCATGACTTATCTACCATGAGTAGGTAAGTCCTTTGGAGAGATTCTAGTAGGGGAAAAATATAATATTTCTCTTGCTATGTCTATATGATATTTGTTTATTTATTTATTGGAGATGGAGTCTCGTTCTGTCATCCAGGCTGGAAAGCAGTGGCGTGATCTTGGCCCACTGCAACCTCCACCTCCCAGGTTCATGCAATTCTCCCACCTCAGCCTCTTGAGTAAATGGGATTACAGGTGTCTGCCACCATGCCCGGCTATTTTTTTTGTGTGTGTATTTTTATTAGAGACGGGGTTTCACCATGTTGGCCAGGTTCATCTTGAGCTCCTGACCTCAAGTGATCCGCATGCTTCAGCCTCCCAAAGTGTTGGGATTACAGGGGTGAGCCACCGCACCCAGCCAATATAGTATTTTAAGGTTATAAAAATGGTCTAACTTACTATCGTGGCTTTGTGGGACCTAGTTAATTTATTGGAGCTATCCTCTTTTGTCTATTTTCTCAAGAGTAGAGTTAAAAATTTAAATTCAAATTCAAATTTTTATGGCATTTCCCCCACTGTGCTGCTTGACTACCAGATGTCAATTATGAAATTATATTTATCGTATATACCTGAATAGAAGAAGCATTTTTCTAAAAATCATCCCTCAGAAAAGGAGAATACCTTTGGGTTTGCATTTTTAAATGTTTCTCCTTTCTTGTGGCTCTCTTTTTATTTTAAAGAACAACGTTTTGACACTGGAAGACACATTTGGCTGAGACAATCTCTTTCAGTTCCAGCTTTGGGTGCTTATAGAGGGCACATGACAAAATTGGGATTGAAATTTTTTCTTGAAGTAATAAAGATTAGCACAGATTTGGTGAATATTCCCTGGGGGCAGGACTTTGCATTTTGAAACATTGAGGGTTATTGCACACAGCTTTGAAGAACCACTTTAAAAAGTGACACGGCCAGCAGTCCTCTGGAGATAACTGATGTGTACCTGCAAGAAAAACAAATGAAAAACAAATTCTCCTTGTGTTCTATGAATGCGGACTTGGATGAGGAATCAGTTTCCATTCATACGTGGAGTCAAAAAGTACCTAATTGCAAAAACCTGAGAAGTAAGACAAGATGGTGTATTCTGGAAAACCACACTGATCATTCCCTAAGTGACCCCAGTGATGGCACCGACGTCAAAGACGCAAGAGAAGAGCCTGAGTAAAACTGTCTCATCAGGAATGAGATGGACAAAGTGATGTTTCCTAGTCCATATTTTTATATCACTCAAATATGCTATATGTCCAAACAACTTCAATGTTATTAATAGGCATTATTAATATTATTTTTTAACCTTTATTTTAAGTTTATGGGTACATGTACAGGTTTGTTATATAGGTAAAATTGTGTCGTGGGGTTTTGTTGTACAGATGATTTCATCACCCGGGCATTAGGCCTAATACCCATTAGTTATTTTTCCTGATCCTGTCCCTTCTCCCATCCTCTTCCCTCCAATAGGCCTCAGTATGTGTTGTTCCCTTCTATGTGTCCATGTGTTCTCATTATTTAGCTCCCACTTATAAGTGAGAACATGCGATATTTGGTTTTCTGTTTCTGCATTTGTTTGCTGAGGATAATGGCATCTAGCTCCTTCCATATTCCTGCAAAGGACATGATCTCGTTCTTTTTTATGGCTGTGTAGTATTCTGTGGTGTATATGTGCCACATTTTCTTTATCCAGTCTATCACTGGTGGGCACTGAGGTTGATTCTGTGTCTTTGCTATTGTGAATAGTGCTGCAAGGAACATAAGTGTGTGCATGTGTCCTTGTAATAGAACAATTTATATTCTTTTGGGTACATACTCAGTAATGGGATTGCTGGGTTGATAGACTTCTTCATCTTGGAACAGGAGCTTTCTCCATGGAGGGTGATCATAGTCTCTTTGAGAGAATTTCAAATCGAGGAAACAGGGAATCACTTTATATTTGAGCACAAGTGTGGGTGTGTTTGTTTTGCTTTTTAAACATGAAATCAGGATCAATGATCGGAAGTTATTAGTGGAGGTTGAAGGAAGTCATCACTGATAAACACCTGCTGCTTGTGTATTGCCAGACAATGCACAAAATTCGGATTTAATCAATAAATCTTTGAGTGTGTGTTAATGCACTTGTTCTCAATGTCTAATATACAGCAGAATTGCCTGTGTAGTTTATTAAAAATACAAATTTCTGCTTGTCATATTCCAGCAGCTGGGATGGAATCAGGAGTCTGAATTTTGATCACGCACTCCACTATAGCTGTGATGGAGGGTGACCAAGGGCCATACTTTGAGAAACACTGACCTGGGGTGAGGAGGGGCCTCACAAGGAAGCAGCCATCATGCTGAGACCTGAGGAAGCATCCAGGGAGGACATCCATGCATGAAGATCCAGCATTAAGAAAAAGCATGGACAACAGAATGCCACACAGCAGGGAAAATGGAGGAACTGGATTTACATGTGGAGAGTGAAGAAGTAACTTTACCCAAAGGGAGATCTGGCCTATGTCCTTGGCTACTGGGAGTATCTCTAGGTTCCTGGAATGTTCTTCCCTCTAGGAGTGTCCAATGTTTGCAGTCTAAACATGTGATTCATGATGAGGCCTTCAGGACATGCCACATCGGTCCCAACCTCTGGAGGAATTGGAGAACAAAGATACCAGCCTGACCTTACAGGAGAGACAGGAGACCAAGGGTCAGCCACACAGACAGAGCCCCCACTAAATCTTGACACCAATGGCTCTGGCAAGTGTCCCTGGCTGGCAACATGCTGGAGTGTCCTCATGCATCCTACCTGGGAGGAGGTAACGCCAGGCAGGCCTTTGTGGGGATTGATTAATGGGACCAGAAGCTTCCCCGTGGGACCCCTCCTAGACCTGCCCTGGCTGTCCCTCTTTTTGTCTGGTTCTAATTTATGTCATTTTACTGTAATAAAACTGTAATTATAAATATAGCATTTTGCTGAGTTCCATGAGTCACTGTTGTGAATTATCCATCCTGAGGGATTGTGGAAACCTCCAATTTTGTAGCCAGATGACCAGAAATGAGAGTGACCCTACAGACCCCTGGACGTGTGTCAGAAATCTTGGCTGGCTTGGCCATCTGGAGAGCTGAGGCCCTAACCCTGAGTTTGACTAAGTCCTCTGCAATATTTCAACCTGAATGAGTCTCAGGAACACAGACTAAAAGAAAGAAAGAAGTTTCACAAAATTGCGATACCATTTACACCAATTTTGAAAGAGGATAAAAGAATTCCATGTATTGCTTTGTATTGTATATATTAACATATATACATATAATTCGTATTCTAACACTCAACACATATTTACATACATGTAAAGTGCATAGGTAAACACATGCAATTTATATATAAATCAGTGTATTCATTTATATTTACATACGAAGTTTTAATATGGGAACAGAAGGATACCCACCAATTTCACAATAGTGGCTGCTTCTGGGGTCAGGATAAGAAAGTCAAGTGACAAGCTGTTAACGTTTGTTAATTATGGGTGATGATTATTGGATGTTTGCACTATTGATAGCCCATATGTTTTTTGCTATTTAAAATTAATACCTATTATAATGGAGATGGAGATAGTGGCTCTTTTTTTTTTTTGAGACAGAGTTTCACTCTGTTGCTTAGGCTGTAGTGCAGTGGCGCAATCTTGGCTCACTGCAACCTCCGCCTCCCAGGTTCAAGCAATTATCCTGTCTTAGCCTCCTGAGTAGCTGGGATTACAAGTGCCTGCCATGATGCCTGGCTAATTTTTGTATTTTTAGTAGAGATGGGGTTTCACTATGTTGGCCAGGCTGGTCTCGAACTCCTGACCTCAGGTGATCCACCTACTTCGGCCTCCTAAAGTGCTGGGATTACGGGCATGAGCCACTGTGCCCAGCCTTGATAGTGGCATTTTCAAGCACTGTGAGGAGACCTTTGAGGCTGGAGCTTGGGCAGGAATGGGAGAGCCCTGAGGGCAGGGCAAGCAGGGGAGTAGTGGCTAGCTACATGGATGAGTGGATACGCTAGCAAATGTGGATGCTTTTCATGTTCTAGGACCACTTCTCCAAGGACATCCGTATCAGGAGGGGTTTTCTAACCATTAAACCTGCAGAAGAAGGAGTCAGGAGCTGCCCATCTTTGGAAGTGCCTAACAGTGGCTGGAGGACCTGGGATGCCCTGAGGGACAGTCAGCCACGTAGGACGCCTGCCAGGCAGCTGTGAGCCTGAGACTTTACTTCCACACAGAGCAGATTCTAGAGCCCCCCAAGCAGGAGCTGCCACATGGCTGCATGGATCTTTCACCTTCTCAGACTGTCCCCCCCATGACTTGGGAAGGCATAATTCTTGTGGTTGAATAGGAATGAGGTGAACAACAGAGGCCCCAGAAGCCACCTAAGATTGGAGGGCCCCACCCTCCTGCTGGGAAGGTCTACAAGGCCCTTTCCCTGTCCTTCCAGCCCTGCTGACTTGTTTCTTGGGTGACTCCATGGTTTTTTGCCTCAGTCTGATTATGCTCAACAGTGGCACGTGTCAGTAAAAACCCCATCTGGCTCTCACATCACAAAAGATTGTATATGCCTTGAAAATTAATCTGTGCTGAGCTGAGCACATGCTGCTAAATCACAGGTCCCCAAAGAGTCAAGGTGACATGGCAGGAGCAGGGAAGACGAGCCATCAGAACCCTTAGCACCATAGGGCTACATTTCACCTTTAGTTGGGAGGAAACTGAAGGCATGCTTTCTGGTTTATCCTGATGTTCAGAGGAAATGAGGGAGGTTTGGAAACACACATTGAGACCAACCCTGTGCCAGGCACTGTGTAAGAGGCACTTCCCCCAGAAGGCATTATTGCCCAGCAATTTATACTTCATTTCTGTTTGATTTAGTTGATGACCCTGTGAAATAGACCACATGTCACAGATTCACTGTCTAAGAATCTGCAGGCCTTGTGAGCCCCACAAAGTGCTTCATGGGACAATGTCAGGCATATGTGGAACTGCCACTCCCAACTTCAGAACCTCCCTGTGCCTTTCCTGACCTCATAAAAGATTTACAGCGGAGAGAAAACCCCAGGCAGGATAAGAAGTTTGTGGAAGCCTGGATTCCAGAATAGAGATAAATCTGATGTCAAAAAATGTGTTTTAAATTTTTTTCAGTGAGCGGGTGGGCAAGTGGGTACAGACATGCCCTTACTTTCTGAGTAAATGCTTTTTGAGAATCTGTGATGCCTGATTCCTGAGCTGAACATTAGAGAAACAGTGCTGGTCTAGATATGGGGAAATATATTTCTGAAAGTGTGGAATTGTTCTCATTTATAAAGTGCTCATATCTTATAGTTCAAGATTTTTTGCTTTTTAGGGTTTCACTAAAATTTAAGGTTACTAAGGATAAGAATTCTAGTTCACACATAATTCTGTATATAAAATGTGCCAAAAGATGTGCTATTAGTGAGAGAAAAAATAATTTTGTGTAATTTAGAAGTTATCTAAAAGTTAATTCAAATTATGGACTTTAAAAAGGGGTTATTTATGAAACAAGGTAGGAAGGAACCTGTAAATAGGGGAGAGAGATGTGAAGAACATTATGTGTATGAAGATGTGTTTTTGGTAGGAAAGGTTGTAGAGACAATAACTTTGCATGAGAAAGGATCTTGTATGGTAAATGCTTGTCCTAAAGTAAAATGCCTGGTTGTTTAAAACAAGGGATGTTTAGGACAAGTCAGAAAGTCCAAGCATGTCATAGACGGTCTATGTAAGTCATGAAGAGGACTTGTGTAGGAAAAGTAGAATATACATTTGATAAAAGTCATGGGAATGTGGATTTTTGCCTAAGTTTAGTTAAAGGATTGTTTTAAGTGAGATAGGAAAAATCTAGAGGCTTGAACAAGTTGTGGAAGGTTTATTAAAAATTAATTGTAAGAGAGATTCTGTGCGTGAACATGTTGGCTAAAGTTAAAGAGGAAGACTGGTAATTATACTTCACCCATATGCTAGCTTACAAAGGATACAAGTTTTTGCTAGTACTAGTAGACACCTTTATTGGCTGGGTTGAAACTTACCTTACCAGAACAGAGAAGGCTAATGAAGTTATAAAGTTTCTCTTAAAGGAAATAATCCCCCAGAATGGGTTACCCTAAAGCCTCCAAAGTGATAACAGCCCGTCTTTTGTCTCCCAAAAAGCTCAAGGGGTTGCTAAGGCTCCCAGAATCAAATACTATTTACATTCAGCATGGAGACCTCAATCCTCCAGAAAAGTGGAAAGAGCTAATCAAACTCTAAAACAGGTTTTAGCTAAGCTATGTCAGGAAACATCACAAACTTGGGTCAGCTTATCTGCCCATAGCCCTCTTAAGGATCCATAATTCCCCCAGAGCAAAAATTAATATGAGCCTACATGAAATGTTATACAGAAGGCCATTTTAAACTAATGATTCATTACTGATCCAGAAATGGCCAGCCTAATAAAATACTTAGTTAACCTAGGACAATTTCAGCAGGCTATACAAAAGTTTGGAACTCAAAGACTCCCCACACCAGGAGCTAACCAGCAACCCAAAATCAGACCAGGAGATAATGTACTTGTTAAAACATGGAAGGAGGGATCACCTGCTCAAAAATTGCAACCCAAATAGAAGGGACCATTTTCAGTGGGACTGGTCATGCCTTCTGTGGTCAAAGTACTAGGATTAGATGGTTGGATACATCTTTCCAGGGTCAAATCTGAGATACCTGAAGCCCTGGACCTGGAATCTGAAGCTACCATCAGCCAATATGTCTGTGAACCTGTGGAAGACCTGAATTATCTATTTAAAAGACAGCCAAAAGATAAGTAAAGACTTCCCAACTTTCCTTGGTGTCTTTGTTGCATAGTTGCTGTAGGCTGGATCATAGTAGCCATTGTTATATTTTTACAATTAATTTCTTTCCTCCAAACAGATAGAATCACTTCCTTTCTAATAATTAAGCAAAGAAAAATGTTGTAATCCAGTTTTATAACAATCATTCCTGACAGGATAGGTATCCATCACCACCCCCACCCTGAAGTTCCCATTCTATAGAACAAAATAACAAATAAGTATTTTTTGTGTTCCATAATAGTCACCCATAGCCTGTGTATACTGGGACCAGGCATATGGGAATCAACTTTATTTTACAACAGAGCTTCTCTTTACCTCTCCATCAGTTAATGGATTCTGGGTGTTTATTAAGAACTTTACATTTAATGGAACAACTGTTAAATACCACCAGCCCCACTCTGGCAGAGGACTGTTGGCTTTGTTTATCTCCATCATCATCCAAATAATTTGCCATCTCAATCCCAGCCCAATCTTGGGCCCTTGAGAAAATAACCTATCATTCCTAACTATAAGGGAGGAACTCCCTTCAAATTAATGAGCCTGGATGACTTATATGACTTCAAAATTATGTAAATGACAAGGGTTAGAATGACAGTATGAGCAGTAAACCTCCAGTCCCATCAGAACAAACTTTCTGGGGTTACATCCCGTTAGAAACCCATTTTGGGGCCAATATCAACTTACACAGAACTAAATTTCCAGGTGCCACTTTGTATTAAGAGAAGCTACAGTTTTTGTCAGGCCCTGGAAACCTTGAAAAGTCATCAATACAACTGTACCCTGGAAATTAATGAAATTAATCCCTCACATAATCATGTAAACTATGCAGTTACCCAAACTGCATTATTTAGAAAACCTGTATGGTTTTCATGGAAATCATCCTGAATTAAGGACACTTTAAAGGATATACAATCTAAGTACTGTCAAGGTAGGCCCACTAGCTGTGTTCACATTTTCCCTTGGGAAGACTATACTGATCCTCAGATATCTGGTTGCCTTTTGATTTTTCAGTATGAAAACAGCTTTGCGTGATTGTTGGAGGACACTAAGTGTAATTAACTCCACTGGGAAAACAGAACTGCTGTGGCAACTCAGGATACTTCCTAAGGTCCTTTCCAGCCTTTAACTGGGGCCATCTTGGCAGGGACTTTAACCACTTGGAAAAACAAAAATGGCAAGCTAACCCACATGTTCATCATAGAACACAATTTTTGTCTTGAACAACAAGGAGCTTTTTTTCCTGTGTGGAACTAGTTCCTACTTATATTTACCAGCTAATTGGACTGGAACCTGTACACTTGTTTATTTAGCCCTGGCAATTAATATAGCTCCCAATAAACAATTCCTCATTTTACCTTTGACTGCAACTGCCAGGCACAAATTAACCAGTCAACTCATACCCTTTTGGTAGGGCTAGGCATAACAGCTGGAATAGGAACAGAAGTTAGCAGGCTTGCAACTTCCCTATCCTATTATCAATGCTTGTCCAAAGATTTTATGGAAAGCTTGGATAGCATTGCCTAAAGTATCGTCATCTTACAAAATCAGGTAGACTTCTTGGCAGCAGTCACTTTACAAAATAGGAGGGGACTGGATCTCCTAATGCTAAAAAAAGGTGGCTTATGTCTTTTTCCTGGAGGAAGAATGCTGCTTTTATGTCAACCAATCAGGATTCGTAAGGAATGCTACCCAGAAAAATTAGCTGACTGGGCCTCTGATATATGAGAACTGTCCAGGTCATGGGACTCCTGATCAAAAATGCTAAGTTGGGGTTCATGACTCCTTCCTCTAGCTGGCCTTTCATTAATGATGATACTTCCCTTGGTTTTTGGACCATGTTTCTTGAATCTCTTAACCAAATTCATTTCCTCTTGCCTGGAGACCATCAGGCTGCAGATAATCAAGCAGCAAGGCTTCCAGGTAAAGACACCATCCCTGGCCATCAAAAAGCTACCCTCTCTCCACTAGACAGAGCAGGGCAAGATTTCTGTGATCCCCAATAGGTAGGGACTGTGCCCAAATCAGGATGAAGCAGTTACAGAAGAAAGACCATCAGCCTCTCTGCCTGCTCTGAAGACTTTATGGGGGATCACATCTCTCAGGGGGTAGAAATGAGGCAGGAAAATAGGGACTGGGGGCAGGGAACCTAAGGCCAATTCACACTGACTTCCTAGAACTACATCAAAAGGAAAAACCCAACTTTCCACATAACAAAAGAATAGAAGCTACTCCCTTTGCAATCCCCACCCCCTTTCTGCATGGCAGATGAGAAATGGAAAGTACCTCTGATGGCTTCCCTCTCATAACCAATCAGACTGGACACGGGCCTAGTTTTCATTTGCATAGGGGTGTAACTTTGTAACTTTACTTCAGCCTCTGATTGGTCCCCTCCCACAACCAGTCAGATGTTTGCATAGGGTATAACTTTCTAAGTTCACTTCAGCCTCCGATTGGTCACCTTCTGAAACCAATCAGACTGGTCACAGGCCACTCCTTCATTTACATAGGATGTAAACCAAGTAACCAGTGGGACGCCTCTAGAGTGTATTTAAACCCCAGAAAATTTGGTAACCTGTGATCTTGAGCCGCTTGGTCGAGACTGCTCCCACTTTGTGGAATGTACTTTCATTTCAATAACTCTGTGGTTTTGTTGCTTCATTCTTTTATTGCCTTGTGCATTTTGTCCAATACTTTGTTCAAAACACCAATGACTTGGACACCTTGTAGTCAAGACCCTCCACTGTTAACAGGAGGAGGATTGGAGGGAGGGAGAGGAAAGGAGGAGGAGGTTAAGGAGGAGGAGGAGGTATGGACAGTGGGAGAGAAGGAGGAAGAAAGCTGAGAGAGAGAGAGTGAAGAAGTGGAGGTGGAAGGAGGGAGGAAGGAGGAGAGAGAAGAATAAAGGAAAGAGTGAATGAGTCACTGTTTCTGGGTTGTGGGACTGGCTGTGGTTGTGGCTTGCCTGTCTCCCTGTCTCTGGCCCCTTAGGCCAACCACCGGATTCCTGGCCCCAGGATATTTGCAGCACTGGTCCTAGGAACTTCTTACTGAAGTCCATTCCAGAAGTTCTCCCTCTGACCCCACCCTCTGTTTCTGCGGCCCCCAGTCGGGTCCTGCTTCTGGCCTGGGATTTCACATTTAGATCTTTTGTCCAGTGACTAAACCTCAGCATGGCCCAGCAACTGGGGGCCTGGTATCTCTCTAGGTGCAGGTCCCATCCCGGCTGCTCCTGTTCTGGAGGATTAGGCGGCCACTGACCTGTCCCCACGGGGGCCAACTTTGGGGGTCTTTGCAGCAGCACTGTGCTCTCAGATTTCTGGAAGAGAGTATTTGGGCAGAGATACCAGAATCGGCCAGCAGTGCCTACCCATGCTTTCCATCCAGTAAGCCATCACCTTCCAATTACCATAATGCCTGTAAGTGTAACAAAAGGCTCCTTCTGGTGACAAATGTGGCCCTGCACTCTATGTCCCTTGAAGGATAAAAAGGTGTTTCAAATTCTGGTTATGAATTCTGTCAATAATTCTAATAAAAACTTTCAATAATTAAATTAGGAGCAGAATATAGCTTTTTTAACATAAAAGGAGAAACAATTTGCTGAGCTAAGTCAATTAAAAAAATGTAGCTGCTTGTCTTATGTATTTATGAAGTAGAAACTCATTTTCCCATCCAATTTTAGCTTGTTATTTCATGTTGGATAATAGGGACTTCTGATAAGAACAACAACCTCTGATGGAAATGTGAGTATTGTCTTATCTTCAAGTTCTCTTCAGACCCAGATCAAAGATTTAAAAGGTCATTAAGGTTTGAATATTTCACTCAACTGACTCAGGCTAATTACAGAGGGAGTGGTGGTTTGACAGCTAACTCCATGGTTCCCCACCTTTCTGTGTCCTTCTTTTTATTTTTTATTATTGTTACCTAAATGCTGCCTACCCTTTACAAATAATTCGAAGATCTCCTCCTCCAGGAAGCCTCCGGGGATTGCCTCTGGATGGATGGAGCTTTGTAGCTGGTCACCACTTGCCCTTCAACCTCCTGTCGACAGGGTTGTCCTCAGGATGGGTCAGGAAGGAAAACATTCTCCATGTCTGTCACCCGCCTTCTGTCACCCACCCCCTGTTATTAGGCTGTTCTTACATTTTTGTAAAGAAATACTGGAGACTGGGTAATTATAAAGAAAAAAAGTTTAATCAGCTCTTGGTTCTGCAGGCTTTACAGGAAGCATGGTGCTGGCATTTGCTTGGCTTCTAGGGAGGCCTCAGGAAGCTGATGATCATCTCGGAAGGTGAAGGGGGAGTAAGCACATCACATCATGAATGCAGGAGCAAGAGAGAGAAAGAGAGTTGGTGGGGAGGTGCCACACACTTTTAAATGATGAGGTCTCACAAGAACTCAGTCACTATCATGAATATAGCACTAAGCCAGAAGGCATTTGCCTCCATGATCCAAACACCTCCCACCAGGCCCCACCTCCAGCACTGGGTATTCCAATTCAACATGAGAGTTCACCAGGGATAAATATCCAAATGACATCATTTCTTCCCTGGTGCCTCCCAAATCTCATGTCCTTCTCACATGGCAGAATACAGTCATGCCTTCCCAATAGTCTCCCAAAGTATTAACTTGTTCCAGCATTAACTGAAAAGTCCAAAGCCCAAAATCTTATCTGAGACAAGGCAAGCCCCTTCTACCTATGAGCTGGTAAAATCAAAACCAAGTAATTTATTTCCAGGATACAATGAGGATACAGACATTGAGTAAACATTGCCATTATAAAAGGAAGAAATCAGCCTAAAGGAAGGTGCTACAGGCGCCACACAAGTCTGAAACCCAACAGGGCAGTTATTAAATCTTAGAGCTCCAAAATAATCTCTCTTTTTCGACTCCATAGTCTGCATTCAGAGCACACTGGTGCAAGGGATAGGTTCCCATAGCCTTGGGCAGCTCCACTCCTGTGGCCTTTTCATGGATCAGCCCTGACTACTGCTCTCACAGGTTGAGTGCTTGTGATTTTTCCAGGTGCATGGTGCAAGTGCCTGGTGGATCTACCATTCTGGGGTCTGGAGGGTGGTGGTCCCCTTCCCGTAGTTACACTAGGCAGTACCCCAATGGGGACTCTGTGTGGGGGCTCCAACCCCACATTTTCCCACCACACTCCCCTAGTAGAGGTTACTGTGAGGGCTCTGCCCCTGAAGCAGGCTTCTGCCTGGGCACCTAGGTTTTCTCATACATCCTCTGAAATCTAGGCAGAGGCTGTCAAGCCTTCACTCTTGCACTCTGTGTGCCCACAGGCTTAACACCATGTGAAAGCCACCAAAGCTTACAGCTTGCACTCTCCCGAGTAGCAGCCCAAGCTATATCTGGGGCCCTTTGAGCCATGACTGATGCCATGACTGGAGCCAGTGCAGCTGGAATGCAGGGAGCACTGTCCTGAGGCTGTGCAGGTAGTGGGAACACTGGTCTGGCCTGTGAAATCATTCTTTTTTCTTAGGCCTCTGGGCCTGTCATGGCAGGGGGGCTGCCTGGGAGTTTTCTGAAATATGTTTGAGGACTTTTCCCCATTATGATGGATATAGACACTTTGCTCCCTTTTAGTTAAGAGTACATTTCTCTATCGAGTGGTTGCTCTACAACCAATTAAATTTCTTTCCTGAAGAAAGCTTTTTCTTTCTTGGCTTCATGGCCAGGATGCAAATTTTCCAAACTTTTATGCTCTGCTTCCTATTTAAATATAAATTCCAACTTTAAGTTATTTCTTTGCTCCCACACCTGAGCTTAGGCTGGTAGAAGCAGCCAGGTCAATTCTTGAATGCTTTGCTGCTCAGAAATTTCTTCCAACAGATACCTCGGGTCTCACTCTCAAGTTCAAAAGTCAACAGATTCCTAGGGGAAGAACTCAATGCAGGCAAGTTCTTTGCTAAGGCATAACATGTGTGACCTTTGCTCAAATTTGCAATAAATTCCTCATTTCCATCTGAGACCTCCTCAGCCTGGGCTTCACTGTCCATATCACTATCAGCATTTTGGTGATAACCATTTAACCAATCTCTAAGAAGTTCCAGACTTTCTTTCATCTTTCTGTCTTTTTCTGAGTTCTCCAAGTTCTTGCAGCATATGCTTATTACCCAGTTTCAAAGCTGCCTCCCAACTTTCAGTTATCTTTATAACAATACCTCACTCCTCAGTACCAATTTTCTGTATCAGGCCATTCTGGCATTGCTATAAAGAAAGATCTGAGACTGGATAATTTATAAAGAAGATAGGTTTAATAGGCTCATGGTTCTGCAGGCTGTACAGGAAGCATGGTGCTGGCATTTGCTTGGCTTCTAGTGAGACCTCAGGAAGCTTACAATCATGGCAGAAGGTGAAGGGGGAGCAGGCACATCATATGGTGAAAGCAGGAACAAGAGAGAGGGAGAGTGGTGGGGAGGTGCCACACATTTTACATAACCAGATGTCATGAGAACTCACTCACTATCGCAAAGACAGCACCAAGCCATGCGGGATCCATGCCCATGACCCAAACACTCCCAGCAGGCTCCACCTTCAGCACTGGGGATTACAATTCAATATGAGATTTGGGTGGGGACAAATATTCAAATTTATCAGCCCCTTCACAAGAAATCCATTTTGAAGAACTGACTAGGTCCCCTCCCCCTAGGCTTGAGATGGGCTGGGCTATCCTCTGCCAGTTTCAGGCCCCAGCTTGGTTTTGGGATGAGGACAATGGGTAGAAAGACAGGAGAAGTGGAGGGAGACAGGTGGGTCTGAGTAATTGAGTGAAAAGTGACTCTGGAATATTTGGTCACTGGAAAACAAAGAGAGACAGAGAGAGGATCACAACTAATGATGCAAGGCACTAGGTTTGGGAGAATCGTGTGGGATTGGAAGCTTGAGAGGAAAATGTTGGGAGAGGGAGATGGATAGAAGGAATTTGAGGATAGCTACAGGGTGTGGGAGAGACCAAGAGTGAGTGGAATAGGGATTTAGAAATAAAAGCCTTACTGTGGGTTATGAATTGCATTCTCTTTGATGTTCTTTGAGAGACTCCAACGAAAAATGGAAATGATTTAAATTTTGTTTGAGCGTTCAGAGGTGCGATTGTGTGAGCCTGTTTCTTTATGTGACTCCACGCAGAGACTGGCCCCCGTGATGAGCCCTCTCATGTCTGGGTTCATGCTGTTGTTCACGTGGTGCCCTGTGTGCATAGCATCTGGAGTCAGAAGACCTGGCACTTGAAAGCTGGATGCAAGATGTTGCAAAAGTTACTTAGCTTCTTTAAGCCTCAGTTTCCTTAACTGTAAAATGGACACACTAATAATAGCTTTCTAATAGGGCTGTCCTCAAAGCAAACTGAGATAATTAGATGTGAAGATGCAAGGTTAGGCTTATCACACTGTAAGCAATTAATTATTAATAGATCTTTATTTCCTTTTTTTTTCATTCATTCCCTGATATGGTTTGGCTCTGTGTCCCTACCCAAACCTCACCTTGAATTGTAATCACCATAATCCCCACATGTTAAGGGCAGGACCAGGTGGAGGTAATTGAATCATGGAGGTGGTTTCCCCCAGGCTGTTCTCATGATGAGTGAGTCTCACGAGATCTCATGGTTTTATAAACATCTGGCATTTCCCCTGCTTGCACTTCTTCTTCCTTCCGCCTTGTGAAGAAGATGCCTTACTTCCTCTTTGCCTTTCGGCATGATTGTGAGTTTCCTGAGGCCTCCCCAGCCTTGCTGAACTGTGAGTCAATTAAGCCTCTTTCCTTTATAAATTACCCAGTCTGGGGCATGTCTTTATTAGCAGCGTGAGAACAGACTAATACATCTCTTCATGTTACGTCTTACAACCCCAGCTGTTGCGTTTGCTCTTTGTAGAAAGGACTGTGTCCTCTGAGCAAACCCAGGATAGCATACATTTCTGGAGCTCCAGGAGGCCATCTAGGATGAGTCTACCCTATGACCCCAGTGGGCTCTTTCACGTGCTGCCCCAAGAGGGACAGTCTGTCATGACCCAGGCACAGACATGTGTGCCCTGACACCCAGCCTGTTCCCCTGAAGGGGTTTCTGCGTGCTCTGTGCTAAGCCTTGTCTGAGTTTCTTGACCCTGGCTGTGAGTCTCATGAGCGAGGCATGAGGGTTTGGCCTGTTTGCTCAACCCCTAGAAAGAGGACACGTACAAGTGGGCTTTCACTGAACGTCCCTGAGCAGAATCAGAATCATACATTCATAATCATATTTAATTCCTCAACAACAAAAGAGACACATTTGTCACAGGGCTAAGTACTAAAAAATGCATGGATCAGGGAAAAATCATCAACAAAAATTTAACTGAATGCCCATGACTAATGATTTATTTAAGGTGTTCTGGCTTGATTACAGCTGGCTGTGTTTGAAAACAACCAGCTTGTGTGGGAGGCAGAGTAGGGGGCAGTTGTAGGTCAGCCTGGGCCTGGCCAGTGGTCTGAGGTCCCCATCTACAAGCCAGGCAACTTGGGCAGCTCCCCCTCTGTGTATGAGGCACTGAGGTGTTGTGTGCAAAATGACTGGCACCAAGCTAGTGCTCAGTAAACGTCACATACTGTTACCATTTTTTGCTGTAGTCAGGAGTGTTAATGCTATTTGCTCCCCCTGAAAATAAAATCTTAATTTTTTGTACTCCAAAATGACAGATAAATATTTTATTTGTTTGATACTGAGTATTCTGCATCTGACATCCTAATGAATGCTGAACATATTTCCATTCACTAATGGTGTTAAAAGAACCACAGGCTTGGTTTTGCAAAAAGATGTATCTTTGCAACCAACAGACTTACCCATTACTGCAGAGATGAGAGGACTTTCTGCTGTTTGAATGTATGCATTAACCAAAAATACAGAAGTGGGTGTGACCTTGAATATTAACATTGGAACAACAGGTAGTCATGGACACAAAGTCTTACCCACAGCTAGGAGCAAAGGGCATGCTACGAACATTTCATTGAACATAGGATCACAAGCATGCACATTGTCACATTGTCACATGGAAGCTATTTGCAGAGGGAAAAGTGGGGATGAGGGTACAATGACTTGGACCAGAGACCCCACAATCTATGGGAAGGCCTAAGATTGTGAGGTAGACACAAATGCCTTCTCCTTCTGGCTGTTTTAAGATAAGCAACCTGAAAAGCACACATATTGACTGAGCTCTATCCAATAATTATGAAAAATACAGACCAAAACACAACAAGGAAAAAGAAAGTGATCAGAGGTGTGGTGGTTGGTGAGTGTTTGGCTTCTCTACCTGTTCATCCCAAAGCCCTCTGCTGGTAATTGCTGCTGCCTCTTTGATCCCAGACAAGGAATAAGGGCCAGGACTGATGCTCAGAAGAAGCCAAGGTGGCCTCTCTTACACAAAGGTAAAGGGCATGGGTGTGAGCCCTCCTGTGCAAGGTGCTTTGCAAAGCACGACTTTGCATATCTATTCTAGTTTTATCTTTGCAATAACCTGTGGGATGGAAAACACTGTCACCCATTTCACAGATGTAAAAAATGAGGCCCAGCAGGGGTAAGATGCTCTCAATCACACAGTGTCAAAGTTTCAGCCTCTAGGAGTGCTTGTTCCTCCTTGTGTTGGTCTGAAATCTGATTTCCCAAACTTCTGCCCACAGTCTAGGCTTTCTACTTGCTCAGCACATGCCTGACCTATCCTGGGGGACAGACCTTTAGGTGGCGAAAGATGGTACTCACTTCCCTGTAGCAGTTTCCTTCCATCATTGCCACATCCTTCAAGCATCCTTCATCCATCTTTCCCACAGCCTGGCTTTGAGTCTCTCCAACATTTTGTTTCAAATCTACCTCCAGCTGATTGATATCACTCTACAAAATTCAGTATTTAGAACCTCATGCCACACCACGACCTGGTTTTAAAACACCTGAATTAAGTTTACAATGATCAGCTGTATTAACTCCGTCGCTAGCGTTCTCTTATTGCAAGCTAAGTTTGTGCCAGCCTTGTCAGTAGCCAATAATAGCATGAACTTGCACGGAGATCCTTGTGCATTCATTGGGTCACAGAGCACTGTTGGGTACCTCCTACGCACCAGGTCTTGGTCTCTAGGATATAATGGTGAGCAGCAGAAAATTCAGATGCAGAGCAGTAGGGAGGACAGAAAGGAATGAAACAATCAAACTAGTGCGTGTCAGGTTGCCATTCTGTGTGTGCTGTGAAGGGAAGGACGTGGTGCGCTCATTGTGTAAACAGGCAGGCCTGGCATGGTTTGACTGGGGATGGTGAAAGACCCTCCCCTAAGGAAGTGGCATTTAATCTGATAGGTAACGAATGAGAATAAAGTGGATGAAGTGGTCGGGGGGGCAGCTCCCACCTGTAATCCTAGCACTTTGGGAAGCTGGGCTGGGTGGATAGCTTGAGCCCAAGGATTTCAGACCAGCCTGGGAAACATGATGAAACCCTTTCTCTACTAAAAATACGTAAAACTAGCTGGGTGTGGTGATGCATGCCTGTGGTCCAACTACTCAGGCGGCTGAGGTGGGAGGATCACTTGAGCCCGGGAGGATCACTTGAGCCCAGGAGGTCAAGGCTGCAGTGAGCTGTAATCATGCCACTGCACTCCAGTCTGGGTGACAGGAATGAGACTCTGCCTCAAAAACAAAACAAAGCAAAACAAAAAATCCTGGGAAGAGGCAGGAGATATAGAGGGTGGAGAGTAATAGGAGAGAGTGTTCCAGGAAGCAGCTATAGCATGTGCAAAGGTCCTGAGGCAGGGAGGAGCTTCGTGGTGAAGGACGTAAAGGGAGAATGGCTGATGTTCAGAGAATGAGCATCTTCTGAGACAGGGATAGAGAAGCTGGCCCCAGGGCAGCCATGCAGGAGCTTGTCAGACATGGTGGGGGGGTTGGGCCTTTATCCTGACAGTAATGAGAAGTCATTGAAGAATTTCAGGCAGAGGAATGAAATGATGAGGCTGCAGCTTGAAAAGCTCCCTTTGCCTGCTTGGTGTAGAGGGGAACCTCACAGGGCAAGAAAGTTGGTAGGAAGGCTACTGAAGCAGGGGAGGGGAGGATTGATGGGGTCTGTTGAGGGAGGTGTGAGTGTTGACTGATGGAAGATCCGGGGCATGAGCTTCTCGTGATGGAGTCCACAGGCTGGCCCCAGCAGTTACCTTGCAAGCTGCAGTAGAGACTTTGGACCAGGTGCTCTCTTGGGTGGAAACAAGACCCACCAGAAATGGTCCTACTGGTTCACCACCTTTCTCCACTTGGAAATCAGCTAGTAAGGCAGGATTCCCCCCTTTGAAGTGCATGGGCCACCTTCATCAGTGGTTAAGAAGAAAAGGTAACATTGGGACCTGAACTCGTGTTATTTAAAATGGGAAGTTTGAGGGGAGGCTTCGTGTCAAACGGAACAATATTTGTTGTAAATGGTGCATGCGCTGAATATGGCAAAAGGAATTTTTTGATGCTGGCTATTTCTTTGAACTTTGAAGAGCCCTACTTTTCACTGGCTTCTGTCTAGCAAGCCACCTTTCAGTGTCCCGAGCACACCATAGATCAAAGCCCGCTGCACCCAGGCCTTTTTTATGCTCCTTTTGCACAGGTGAGATGAAAGTTGCTGGGAATGGGGATGTCATTCCATGAGCCAGTTGAGAAATGGAGGGATGAGCATCTGCGGGAGGGTCCATAGCACAGTCCCCAGGAAAACAGCAGCTGTCCCCTTCTCTCTCCAGTGACCAGCATTTCACAGGGGAAGAATTTGGGCTCAAAGCCTTCCTGTTTGGGGTGGGACACAGAATCCCAGGCCAACCTTTCAAGGGCATAACATTGTCAATTTGTTAACCCTATTTGTCATACTCATATGGATGCCATAATTAGTTATTTAATTATGATGTGTAAAACCAGAAGTTAACGAGGATAAAATGATGAAATTTAATCACTTTGCCACCCCAAGGTAAAGAGCTTTCATCCTGGACTCGGATATTGGGGTTGGAAATCAGATTCTTGTAAAAGGACTCTCTGTGGGCTGACTTCAAAATGCGGGGAGTGTCTATGACATGGTTCCTGGGTCCCTTGTGAGGGCCCGAGGGAGGCAGAATTAGAATAACACAACAGTAAGCACAGGCAAAGAGGGGGAGGTGGCTGGTGGTCCCTCTGTGCCTGGCGCTGCTCCAAGGGCGTGACTCCCAGGACCGGCAGTGAGCAGTCAATTCTGTAATGGGCACCATCACCCCGGTGAGGAATAAGAGGCTGAGATGCAGACAGGTGTGGTGGCTCACGTCTGTAATCCCAGTACTTTGGGAGGCCGAGGTGGGCAGATCGTGAGGTCAGGAGATCGAGAACATCCTGGCTAATACGGTGAAACCCCGTCTCTCCTAAAAAATACAAAAAATTAGCTGGGCGTGGTGGCGGGCGCCTGTAGTCCCAGCTCCTCGGGAGGCTGAGGCAGGAGAATGGCGTGAACCCGGGAGGCGGAGCTTGCAGTGAGCCGAGATCGCGCCACTGCACTCCAGCCTGGGCCACAGAGCGAGACTCTGGCTCAAAAAAAACAAAACAAAAAAAAGGCTGAGATGCCAAGTAGCTTGTCAAAAATCACATGGCTGGAAAGCAGTGGAGGCAGGTGTGCGGTCTGGTTCTGCATCCCAGCTTTTAGAAGCTCTGTGGAGCTTGCATGGAGTAAAAAGACGCTCCGGGACACCTGCTATCAGGAAGCCAAAGGCAAAACTGCACAGACGTGCCCCTTCAACCGGCGCACACGGCAAAACTCAGGCCGCTTTGGCTGCTTTTTCTTGTTCTCTATAAAATGTTTGTACTTTACAACAGCAGTCCCCGACCTTTTTGGCACCAGGGACTGGTTTCTTGGAAGACAATTTTTTTTTTTTTCCCGTGGACCAGGGCAGGGGGATGGTTTGGGATGATTCAAGCCATGTGTACAATACATTACATGTATTGTACACTTTATTTCTATTATTATATTGTAATATATCAAGAAATCTACACAGCTCACCATTATGTAGAATCAGTGGGAGCCCTGAGCTTGTTGTCCTTTAACTAGACGGTCTTAGCTGGGGGCGATTGGAGACGGTAACAGATTGTCAGGCATTAGATTCTCATAGGGAGTGTGCAACCTAGATCCCTCGCATGTATAGTTCGCACTGTAGTTCATGCTCCTATGAGAATCTAGTGCTGCTGTTGTTCTGACAGAAGGTGGAGTTCAGGTGGGAATGTGAGCCATGGGGAGTGGCTGTAAACACAGATGAAGCATGGCCCACCTGCCTGCCACTCACCTCCTGCTGTGCAGCCCCATACCCGTCCATGGCCCTGGGGTTGAGGGCCCCAGCTTTATAAAGAACCTTACACTTACTTCACTGTAAACACAATTTGAAATTCTCATTCTTTTAAAACATTTAGTTCTCATACTTTAAGATATATAAGTTTGACAAGTGATCAGCTTTTGAAAAAGCAGCATTTAGGTGTTTGGAAATAAATGGCATGACTGCAAGGTGTTTAGCCGATGCTGTTTCTTAGTGATGCCTGTGGAAATAGCTATGTTAGATTGTAACTGTTTCCTGTGTCTGCTGTAACAAATTACAACAAATTTGGTGGCTTAGTGCAACAGAAACTCACTCTCCCACAGTTCTGGGGGCCAGAAGTCCAAAGTCAAGGTGTCGGTGGGGCCACGCTCATTCCTGAGGCTCTGGGAGAGGGGTTTTCCTCACCTTTCCTAGCTTCTAGTGGCTCCTGGAGACCCTTGGCTGTAGTCACCCCCTCCTATCTCTGCCTCTGCCTTCACATTACCGCCTCCTCTGTGTGTTGATGTCTTCTTCTCTCTCATCTTGTAACGGACATTTGTCATTGGATGTAGGGACCACCCAGGTCATCCACGATGATGACATCGCCAGACCCTTAACTTCATCTGCAGAGACCCTCTCCCACATAAGGTCACATTCACAGGTGCTGGGATGTGAACAGACCTTTTCTTGGCTGGGGGAGGGGGCAGCATTCAACCTACTGCTGAGATCATTTGTTCAAAGCACTTAGAACAATGGCATCAATAAGAGCTCAAGGAATACTGCAGGTTGCTATTAATATAATAGTAATGATTATCATTTCCTAGGGTAGGGTTTGGGAAGCCTCCAGGCCTTTTGGTTAAAACTGAACTGATGAGCACAGAGAGTCAGTGCAACAGGCGGGGGAAAGGCCTGGGAGCCTGGCGGCCCCTGCTCCCACCAGTAAGGCTGCCTGTCCGAGGGGAGGCCTGGGGGCTCCAGCCTTGTCCCCCATCAGCACGGCAAGAACACTGGTTTCTTGCTGGGGATCGCAGTGTCTGCCTTTCGAGTTTCCTTGGAGCAGATGTTCTGAGAGTTCAGTGTTTTCCCTGCTGAGAAGCCCAGGGCTCTGACCCTTCCAACATGCTCCCGAGATTCCTAAACACAGCACTGATTGGAACCTGACCTCTTCACAGTGCGGAGGATCCCTGGGGGCTCCTGCTCTTCAGTAAAAACACAGCTCGCCTCTCACTTTCCACCTGGAGCTCCCCACCAACAAGCCTTGGTGGAGCCGCTCTGAGGATGGACCAGAGCCTCCTTCTGTGATGCTGTCATTTCTGCATTCACGGATTCACTGCACTGGCCACACACTTGCTCGGCTGCCGGGGTCCAGGAGTATAGGGTGTGGGCTCCTGACTTGTGTTTCTTAAATCTGCTCATTTGTCCCTCGCCCAGTGCTTCTCACGCTTTCAAGGAACACACACCCTCTCAAGGGTCTTGTGTGTGCCGGGCACCCTGAACAGGCCCAGCTCTGCACTTAATGAGCTACTCACGAATCAGAGGACAGGATGAAGTGACATGCAGTCACACTGCTTGCAAGAGGGTGACATTTGGGGGCAGAAGGCTGTAGGGTCCACGAGGAAACTCCACTGTAGGTTGTGGGGTCAGAGGAAGCCGAGGGCTGAAGGATGAGTATCATCTGCAGAGAGGAAGAGGTTTCCATTGGCAAGTGGGACTGGATTCCTCTAGTTGAGGCAAAGCCCTGGAGGCAGCAGATAGCAGGTGTGTCTGTAACTATGGGACCCCAGGGAGGCTGGCGCCCAGTGGGCAGCCTGGGGAGCATAAGAGGAGGCTGTAGGAGCAGACAAGCAGGCAGGATCCTGGAGGCGCCCGTAGGCACTGAGGAGTGTGGGCTACGTGTTTGGAGCAGGAAAGCCGCATGCTCCATGCAGCCTTTTACAATGGCCCACCTGCTGTACTGGGACCTTATCACTTCATGCTGGGCTCAGATTAACACCAGTGAAAAACATCTCAAGATGCGCTCCTGCGTGGCTTCTCCTGGTCAGTCACACAAGAAGCAGCCCTGCAGCTTTCTCCACTGGCCCACGGCAGACTCCAGAGTGGCCGCCACACTTGCCATGGATGGGCCCTGCAGCTTCTGTGCCATCACTTCCCTGAGCCCACTCACACCTTGCACCCGAGCGCGGGGCCCCCCAGCACTGTCCACGCTGTGCAGTCGTGCGCTTCCCAAGAGTGGGTTATATTTGTTCCCAAACCTGCTTATGCCAGTCGTACTTGCTATCGTAATTACACCCCGCAATTAAATATTACATAAAACAATGACATTTGAGTGCAAATAAGAAGGCTGTTGTTTCTATAAATAAAGGTTGAATTTTTGGAAAGATTCACACAAGGCAAGGTACTAAAACTTTCTTCAAATTTTTTTTTCCGTGAAACAGCAATAAAGCACTGAGGGAAAAATAAGTCAAAATTCCAGCTGATGGCTATACCTGCTGCTGCTTCAAATTCTCTTCATGTTCTTTCGCCAGGCTAAACAAACTAGAGGTGGCTTCATGGGTGTGGTGCATGTGAGGCCCAGAGCAGAGGGCAAAGGGTTTATCTTTTTGTTTTGTTTTGTTTTGTTTTGTTTTTTTCTCAAAGGTTGGTAAATGTACACCTGCAGGCATGTTTAACTGTTTTATGTTACAATATTTAAGATGCATCATCTTTAACAGTGTCTTCTGTCGTATTGGGTAAGAGAGTATGGGCTGAGAATGTTTGTGGCCAGAAGAAGAGGGTGTCCGTAAGAGCTCAGGGTGGCTCCGAGCTCCATCCTGGAACACCAGTGACAGTTTCTACCTATGAGACAGCCGTGTGGAAAGGTCTCAGCCATGCCTGGCACATGCTCAGCACCCCAGCATTAGATGTTGAGAGAATGAAAAAGTGTATAAGAGAAGCGAACATTTATTCCTCTAGGAAGCAAGCAAATTACTTATATATATAATATATATTAGATATAATTTATATTAGATATAATATATATCTAATATATATTATATCTAATATTATATCTAATATATAATTATATCTAATATATAATTTATATCTAGTACATTGTACATTATAATACATCATATATATCTATCTATTATATATTAGATATAATTTATATCTAGTACATTATATATTAATTATATATCATTTATATATTATATATAAATTTATATATAAAATATGTAAATTTATATATAAAATATATAAAAATATATATTATATATTTATACATATATAGCTACATAATTATATAATTTTATATTATATAACATAATTATACATATATAATAATTACATATAAAAATATATGTATTATATATTATGCATGTGTGTTATATATAATACATACATAAAATTATATAATATATAATTATATATGATATATACATATGATATATAAAATTATATATGATATATACATATGATATATAAAATTATATATGATATATACATATGATATATAAAATTATATATAATATATACATATGATATATAAAATTATATATGATATATAAATATATGATATATACATATGATATATAAATTATATATGATATATACATATGATATATAAAATTATATATGATATATACATATGATATATAAAATTATATATGATATATACATATGATATATAAAATTATATATGATATAGGTATATAAGTATTATATACATATTTTTTATATATATATATAATTTTTTCTTTATTCCTTAGAGGATACCTCCACAGATGACTTACGTTCCAGTCAATTTTAAAAAATAATCCTGAAACAATGGGAACTCACTTCCTGAGGGAGAAACGGAGGAGTAGACAGAACAAGTCATATGCTGTGATTGGCAAGCCTATGAGGTGCCTGAAAGGTCCCCAGGATGACTGACAATTGGTCTCTTGAAATTAAACAACCATATCCTGCCACCTGGGCACTCATGCACTGAGGCATGGGTATATTTTGCATGCAAGGCCTGCCCTACCAAGTGTCTGGTAAGAAGGCATTATCTTTTAAAAGACAAAATACAGCTCAGGTAGATTAACTTTTTTAAGCTCCTTCTGTGATTATATATATATATATATATGGCATTGAAATGAATGAGGGATTTACAGAAGCACATAAAGGGGCACATTTTCCTAGTGCGTCATTGAGATTTAATGCAAAAGAGTGGACCCTGGTGGAGGGATGCAGGTGAAAAGTGCTGGTTTCCCCTCTTTGGGTGACTTTTTCTTGCCTTTTTGAGAGCAAATGAGTTTGGAAAAGGAGCTGTGGGGTCTCCAAAGTGACCAGAACTCCTCTCTGAGTATGAAGGGGATGCTGCTGACAGCAGTGTCAGGCTGTTGACCATTACTCTGCATCTAGTGTGAAGGATAGGGTGCAAAAGGCCAACTGTTGCTGAGTGGAGTGGACACTCAGTCCATTAGAGCTCTCGGAGAATCTGTTTGCAGCCAACTCGCAAAGCCAGCTGGGAGAGTCTGTGCAGAATGATTATTAAAGTGATTGCTCCTCTAGAGGGAAATGTGATTTCAGTGACCACATTTAGGGTTTGGGTAATATTGACAACATTTTATATATAATTGTGATGATAATCATTTCTTGCCATACTTAAAAAGGACTTAGAGACACTGGCTGTGCCACTTAGCTAGGGCGTTCCTCCCTTCTCCCTAACTGCACCCGTCTCTCACTTTGAAGTTTGTATCTCAGAGCAAGACCAGCCACTACTCCACCTGTTGGCATCCACAGATGCTCTGGTCCCTCCCCTTATATGTGAAGGGGATTGCAGCCAACTCCCTGTACTTTCTTCATATAACTCCTGCTCTATTCTTGGTGATTTCTGCGTCTTTTTGAATGATCTTTTCAATATCCCGAGTTCTCAGTTTTGTGACCTCCTCTCCTCCAAAGATATTGTTATTTTTCCCTGTCTCAGTCACTTAGTCCTATGGGTCATATTCTAGACTATGGATTCTCAAACTTGGGGAGCTTTAGAAAATTCCACTCTGCATGCCGTGCCCCAGATCTATTAGAGCACAGTCTATTGGGATATGAGCTGGGCATCAGCATTTTAAAACTCCCCGGTTTACTTCATTGGGTAGCTAAGATCATGAATCACTGCTCCTCACTGCATCGCCATTGGAGCTGGATGTCCAGTGTCCCTCTCTCCAGACTACACCTACTCCTTTTCCAGCTCCCCCAACTGCAATTCATCAATTTCATCATGACCTACATTCTTCTCACCCTTTTCAGCTCTCAGTCCCCTTTGCATCCTCACTGCCTTCCTCATCTAGTTTAGACTCCATCATGTAATATTAGGGTCAGTCCCACGAAGACACTCTCAGCTGTCTCTCACCTCTGTTGATGCCATTAATATGGCAAGGTCTAAGCAGCAGAAATCCAACCTCCCACTTATTTCTTCCTGCACCCAGGCAGGTAAATATGTACACACACACACACACACCACTCAATGTTCCGTTTTTATTTTAAATGCAAAACCACAGATGAGTCATGAGTCTTTGGTTCTGTGCATCAAGCCTATATTATTCCCTAAGTCTGCCCATTATCCACTGTCTGAGATGACGACTTCACACCTCCTCCCCTTCTCCAGCCATTTACCCCTTATCTACTGCATCTGTTTCTAGCTCTTGACCTTGTTTCCTATTTCACCAAGAAACAAACACTCATAATTGCCACATATCCCATCAACACATCCACCCGTCACACTCCTCTGAGCCCCAAGACTCTGCCTCCCTGTCCCCAAGACCCTCAGAGACCAGGTCTCCATGTGCGCACAGGCATCTATGCCTCCTGTCTTCTCCAGCACAGTACCCCAGGGGGTTTGTCTTCTGCATGTCTCAGCATTGTGCTTCCTTCATTCCTTAAAATATGCAGAAACATCTCTTAACAAACGTGCACCAGAAAACCTCCCTTGGTTTCAATGCTCCTTTTCTCATTGGCCAATTTCTCTACACCCCTTTACAATGAAACACATGGAAAGTGATCTCAGTATTCATCACCTCCCCTTTCTCTCCTCCCAGTCTCTCAGGGATCTCTATGGTCACACTTTTGTCCCCACCCTGTGAGATATCCAATGCCTTTTGCATTGCAAAATTTAGTGATCCATTCTCAAAAGCACTGACCAGTTAATATTGCATTCCCCTTCTTGACTTTCTCAACCTGGCTTGGAGGCATGATTTTTCTCTTCTATAAGTTTTCCTTCTAAGTCCGTGGCTAGTACTTCTAAGATGTTACTTCGTTTTGTTGAATCTCTCTCATCTCTCTGCCACTAAATGTTAGAATACCCTGGAGCTCGGTCTGTGGGCCTCCTCTCCATCTGCATGCACTCTCTTGGTGATCTTCTAGTCTCCACATTTAAATGCTCTCTACATCTCTGCTTGGATGTCTAGAGGCCATTTCAAAGCTGACATGTCTAGAGTGGAACTCCCACCCCAAACTTTCTCTCCTAAAGTCTTTGCTATCTTAAAATGTTCTAGGAAATTTAAGTCCTGTCCTTTCAGGTCCTCCATCCAGAAATATGATTCATCCTCAACTCATTCTTCTCTGACACCTCACACTGAATCCATCACAATACCACTCAGCTCAACCTTCAATATATGTTGATAATTCAACCTGTGTGACGTCTAGCCTGCATGTAACTTCTGCCCTGGCCTGGAAACTGGATTTCCTGTTCCTGCTCCTGCCCTGCCACCACCTCATTACCTATACAGTAGCCAGAGTGAATCTGTTAAAAGGTAGACGGGGCTAGGTGTGGTGGCTCATGCCTGTAATCCTGGCACTTTGGGAGGCCAAGGCAGGCAGATCACTTGAGGCCAAGAATTTGAGGCTGGCCTGACTAACATGGTGAAACCCCATCTCTACTAAAAATATAAAAATTAGCTGGGCATGGTGGCACACACCTGTAATCCCAGCTACTTGGGAGGTTGAGGCAGAAGAATCACTTAAACCTAGGATGCGGAGGTTGCAGTGAGCTGAGATTGCACCACTGCACTCCAGCCTGGGCGACAGAGTGAGATTCCATCTCAAAAAAAAAAGAGTAGACGGGATCACATCATTCTGCTTCTAACCCTTCTGTGGCTCTTTTCTCACTCAGCTGGACACATGAAAATATAAGTGGAGGACCTTGTAAGCCATGCCAAAGGGCAGGCTCTTGAGGCTGGAGAACTACAGAGCAAGGGGAGATAAAAGACAATGAGAATAATAATGAAAGGAACAGGTCACACGGCCAGTAAGCAGGTGCTGAAGGTTCCAGCCTCGTCCCTCTGATATCAGAGCATGTGCTTTATTCAGTTCACTCGATTGCCAGCCAGGGAAAACTTCTTAGGGCAGGGTCACAGTGCAGTGGGGCTTTGAAGGTCACAAAGGTGGGTTGGTTGTAGGGGAGAGAGAGTAGCATGGCAGATGAAGAAAATCTCATTGAGTCCATTCTAGTCTAGGAAAAACCAACACATTAAAAATACAGAAAGTGGCTGGAATAGCCAAAGGCTAGGAATGAACTCTGGTTATAGCTATTTTGTGCCAGGACTTCTGCACTCAGCCCGTGAATGGGGTGAAGGTGAGGGACTGAGACCGTTAATGCAAAGGTGTTGTTGCTCTTAAAGAGCAAAGAGCTTACTGTTTGGAAAACTTGCCAGACATCTCCAAGAAGGTTCTCAACTGGCAGGTGTCAACCTTGCAGCAAACAGTTTGATTCAAGGCAAGTCTTATACAAGAGGACTCATTGATACCAGAGGCCAAGGCAGGAGGATGGCAGGAGTTCAAGACTAGCCTGGGCAGCAAAGTGAGACCCAGTCTCTACAAAAATAAAAAATAATAAAATTAGCTGGGCATGATGGCAAGCTTCCGTAGTTCCAGCTTCTGGAGAGGCTGAGGCAGGAGGAGCGCTTGAGCTGGGAGGTCAAGGCTACAGTGAATGAGCTATGATCACATCATTGCACTCCAGCCTAAATGACAGAGCAAGACCCTGTCTCAAAAAGATAAAATAATGTGGAGACAATATCTGGCTTTCTTCATACTTAGCCCAAGGCAACTCAAGTGTTACATTTAAGGCCATCTCGGATTTCATTTGCATCTATTTTTTTCCCATCTTCCTACTTCTGGATTCCTTTGAATCTAGCATTAAGCCAGGAGTCTAGATTATTGGTTATTTCACTCATTCCCACATCTTAATCAGGAGCCTCTTATGTACAAGGCAGCTAGCCATTGGAGGTTGGGAGCCAGACAAGCTCCTGATTTTTACTGAATTCCCCCACACTGAGAGTCCCGATGCCAAGTCTCTGGAATAATCCTTCTGATTCAGTCATCCAAAATCTGTCTTCACAAGGGTTTTCTGCAAGGCTTCACTCTGCAGCTTCCTCACATCTCGGCTGTATGTTGTCTATGTGAGGGGCACACGAGATTTGTGATAGGTATCAAAAGTATCAGAGATGCTCACTCAGAGCCTTAGAAATGCATAGACAATTCCTGATGCATAGATAGCATTGATATTTTCACTGCTCCATTTTTACTGCAACAAATATGAACAACAATTAAATCCATTTTCTTGGGATAATTGCCTGCAACCTGATGTCCTTGTAAGACACATTCTGCCACTTCAGTCATGTGGATTACACAGCACTATTTAAAACCTTCCCATTACCAGATACAGTGGAGGGAAGGAGGAAAGAGCCAATCCATGGCCGAGTCCATTCCTAGATTGTCCAGCCTTTTGTGTTTGTTATTAAGCCCTTCAAAAGTACACTGCTTCCCTGGAGAGAAAATGTATTTACATCGTTCCCAATCACTCCACCAGAGCAGCAGTGGCCTCAAGATAAA
Source organism: Symphalangus syndactylus (assembly GCF_028878055.3). Classification (NCBI taxonomy): domain Eukaryota; kingdom Metazoa; phylum Chordata; class Mammalia; order Primates; family Hylobatidae; genus Symphalangus; species Symphalangus syndactylus. The sequence goes on along the minus strand of NC_072446.2, from coordinate 12,211,353 downwards.
CCTCCCAGCACCAGGGAAGAGGGGATTACACACATCACAATGAAGTCCAATTATATTGAAATCTAACAGCCAAATTTCTCTGCCCCTGCAGTTCCTAGAGTGTGAAGAGAGAAAGAACAAACGGAAGAAACAAATTGTTGTAGCGCCTTAATGATGAGTGCGTGAGAAGCAGCCAGTTCCCTGTTCCCACCATTCATCTTCTGTGTGTTGGTCCCTAACGAGGATTGGCAAGATCTGGCGATTCTCCAGGTCCCTCCTCATGCCCTCTTTCCCTGTTCAAAGCACCGTGAGCCTCTCTTGCTTGGTTCCAGTTGCCTTGGAATGTGTTTTGGAAGAAATGTCCTGGATGGTCTCCAGGCTTCTTCATATTCTTTCTTTTCAGTAATTAACTTTGTATTGAGTTCTCCCACCAAAATGAACAGCCAGGCCTTCCTTCCAGATAGAAATTGCAGCAAGAAACAAATGGGAGTTGAAATAAATAACATCGTGTTGCTTGATAAATGTATTGCAGTAGCAACAGAGACTCCCACCCTAGGAGTTCTAATTATGAATCTGACCCGGTAGAGCCAATGCCACAGTTGCTACAGAAAATAAATAGGCTAAGCAGGGCCTGGGGTTGGTTATTTCCATAGATTTGTCCTGGAAATGTTAATCAAAGCAAACCAGAGGGAGTGGGGAGCCAGGGTTATTCTGATAGCGCTAAAAAAATTAAGTTCCCTGCCGGGCATGGTGGCTCACACCTGTAATCCCAGCACTTTGGGAGGCCCAGGTGGGCAGATCACAGGGTCAAGAGATTGAGACCATCTTAGCCAACATGGTGAAACCCCATCTCTACTAAAAATACAAAGACTAGCTGGCATGGTGGTGAGTGCCTGTAGTCCCAGCTACTCGAGAGGCCGAGGCAGGAGAATTGCTTGAACCCAGGAGGCAGAGGTTGCAGTGAACAGAGATTGTGCCACTGCACTCCAGCCTAGCGACAGAATGAGACTCCGTCTCAAAAATCAAGTTTCCGTTAGCCCTTTGCAATCTAGTCATAGTTCTCTTCCTCCCTTGCTCTTTCATTATGGAAACTAGGCCTACCTGTGTATTTTCTCTGTGAAATATGATTTCACACTTTCGCTTATAAAAGAGGTTTTGCCAGGTGTGATCGCTCATGCCTGTAATCCTAGCACTTTGGGAGGCTGAGGCGGGTAGATAGCTTCAGGCCAGGGGCTGGAGATCAGCCGGGCATGGTGGCGGGGACCTGTAGTCTCCAATACTCAGGAGGCTGAAGCAGGAGAATCACGTGAACCTGGGAGGTGGAGGTTGCAGTGAGCTGAGATCACATGACTGCACTCCAGCCTGGGCGACAGAGTGAGACTCTGTTCTCAAAATAAATAAGAGGGGTTTTAAAATTTGTTGTGGGGGGTGGGGAGGATTGGTAAAGGCTAGGAAATTCGTTTAAAAAGAAGACCCAATGTTTGTCATGGCATCTTCAACTTCCACCCTCAGGGATGGAGGGAGATGTGCACTTGGCCTTTTCTGGTTGGACAGGTGTGCAGGTGAGGGCAGGGCTCCTGGGGGCTTTAATCGGCCAGGGTTTGCCTGGTGCACACTGCTAAGAAGGTGAAAAGACGCAAGATGGGGATCTCCTGTAGGCGGTAAAGGGATGGGTCAGGTGTAAGTCATCACACGCTCCTAAGCCCCGAACAAATCACCCAGGATCCAGTGGAGATGACATTGTCATGACAATTCTGTCCTTCCTTCTGCCTTCCACGCACCAGGTAGAGGGGTAGAGTGACTGTCAGAGTTCATTCATGACACAGAGCCCCTCTGCAGGGTCATGCAGGAAGGGATTCAGGACGGGGAAATCAGATGCTTACAGGTCATTGTTGAAAGTGCTGAGGAGGGGTTCTGGCTGGCTCCGGGTTTTCTCAAGCACTGTGTAGCAAGCCTGCCAGGACAGCACCGACTGCCACAGCCAGGATGGTTCAGAAGGCTGGAGACCAGGAGTCTGCCACTGGAGTCGGCATGCCTGCTTTTCACCTGTGATCCCAGGAGAGAAAGCAGCTGCCTCTGAGGCCTCAGGCTCAGTGGCTTATCTTCACCCCAAGGCATGCAGGTCAGAATGTAGCTGAACAGCAGCCTAGGGTCCTGCCCTGCTGCCGGCAGGAACAGGAAAACAGCCAAAGCAGGAGGTGACCCTACCTACCCCTCCACCTCCAGTTTGGGCCCAATTTGCATCCTGAGCCCCTGCACGGGGGCCTGCCAGGGGAGACTTCACATGCACAGGTGATACAGGTGGAGGGCAATGGAGGAGGCTGCCTCGATGCGGGGCCTGTCCACCCCTTCCACCCCATACAGCATCTGATTCTGGTGTGGGTCCTCTCCTCCTCTTTCTCTCCACACACAGACACACACACACACACACACACACACACACACACACACGAGAAACACCCGGTCTCACACGTCTGATGCTGCCTCACACGTGTCGCCAACATCAGCCTTTGTCCAGCCTCAGCCACTTTCCTCCCCGAGGGCTTGGCCACATCCACTGGCACTGCATTTCTTCCCTACAATTTTGCTACGTCTGAGTATTGCCTCTATTATGATCTAGTTTTTGTCTCCTTAATTGACTTTTTAAGCTGAAATAGTTATTTCAAAAGGAACCAGTTACACAGATGGAAAGCCAGTGTCATTTGTATTAACAGGAGATAACAGGAATGATTAATACAATAAAAAGGAATGCATCTTTGTGAAATATTAATTATCAAAGGCTCTGAGTCCAAGGACTGTGCTCTTTACTGAAAAGATAAATGAGTCAAGTGAGGTGTCAAAGATACATTATTCTGAAACTGAGCCTTTTTCATCAGATGGATCAAAAAGCAATTACAGCTGAGCCTTGAACAACAGGGGGCTCGACCTGCATGGGTCCCCCTACATGCTGATGGTCTTCTACCTCCACCACCCCAGAGACAGCAAGACCACCTCCACTTCCTCCTCAGTCTACTCAATGCAAAGACCATGAGGATGAATACCCTATGCCAGTCCACTTCCACTTAATGAAGAGTGGAATATGAACAGAGAAAATCTGTATGAATAGAGAAAATGAATAGAGAATATGAATTGAGAAAATCCCTTTTCTCTTATTGTCTTAACATTTTCTTTTGTCTAGCTTACTTTATTGCAAGAATACAGGATACATATAACATACAAAATATGTTTTAATCAACTGTTGGTTATTGGTATGACTTCCAGCCAAGAGTAGGCTATTAGTAGTTAAACTTTTGGGGAGTCAACAGTTATTTGTGGATTTTCACTTGTGCAGGCGGCGGTGGGGCGGTTCGTCCCCTAACCCGCCACGGTGTTCAAGAGTCAAGTGTGTGAAAGGATAATGCACATTGCTGTGCCTGCCAGCTGAGATTATACAGGACAACGGTGGTCATCAGCTTATACTTTTTCATTTCTCATTTAATTTTTCAAACTATCCTGGAATATGTATTATTCCCAGTTTAAGATGGGGAAGTTGAGATGCAAGGAGGAATTGGACAGGGTTCCAGATTGAGGAAGTGGGGGTGCTGGACCTGCACCCAGCTTCTTGACCTGAGTTCTGGGGGCTCCGTATGAATCAGAACGGGGCAACCATGTGTCAAAGCCCTCAGCTCCCAGCACGAGACTCATGCTTAGGACAAGCAGCTTTCACCCGTCTTTGATCAAGAGAGGGTTTCTTCTGTAATGTTTGCCCCATTCTGAGATCTCAAGGCAGTTTACTTCAAAGGATATGGTGATGGCTCTTTTCAATCTCTGGGTTGGTTCTTTAACACTAAAGACCACATGGCCGGGTGCAGTGGCTCATGCCTATAATCCCAGCACTTTGGGAGGCCGAGGTGGGCAGATCACCTGAGGTCAGGAGTTCGAGACCAGCCTGACCAACATGGAGAAGACTGTCTCTACTAAAAATACAAAATTAGCCAGATGTGGTGGTGCATGCCTGTAATTGCAGCTACTTGGGAGGCTGAGGCAGGAGAATTGCTTGAACCCAGGAGTCAGAGGTTGCAGTGAGCCGAGATGGCGCCATTGCACTCCAGCCTGGGCAGCATGAGTGAAACTCCATCTCAAAAAAAAAAAAGAAAAAAAAGAGAACACGGAAAGCATGGATGAGTGGAGCCTACACTGTAGAGATCTGTTGGATTTTTCTGGGAAGGGCTTTGCCTTCATAAACACTTTCCTTTCTCAAGTGTCAGGGACAGGGAATCAAAGCGGCACGTGCTGACCTTTCTCCACAAAACGGAGCCTCCCGGCCCCGGGGCCATCTGTCTCCATTGATGCACGGCAGCTAGAAAGATGAGGACTCAGACCTGGGAAGTCTCTCAGAGCAGCTCTCTGGCAGGCCTGTGGCTCCTTTTTAATTGCTCAGCGGTAAAAACTATAGAGGAGAATAGAATGTCTGCCCTGTCAGTTGGACGATTTTCTTACCAGTAACCTGAGGATGTGACCTGGTGCACTCTGCAGAAAGAGAGGAGAGCTGTAAGTCTGTCACCTGTGAACATCTGGCAGAGGTTATTATGCATGCAAATTTTATGCATGAAATTCAAAGATGGAGGCCGACCCCCCCAACCCCCCGCCGCCGCAACTTTTATGATCTGTGGATAAGTTATGAGCGAGTTATGCATCTGACTAATGTAGGGGCAGATCTGGGAGCGTCTGTCTGGGTATTTCCAGCTAGCTTTGTCTCTGGTTCTGAGCAGGAGGATTGATACCCCTCCAGGCTCTGCTCTACATCTTTCCCTTCCTACCACCTTCCCTCCCTCCCTCCTTCTTTCATTCAGCAAATGTTGAAAATGCAGCCACAGTGTACCAGGTGCTATGCTGTACACCAGAGACACAACCACCTACAAGAGAGACCTGGTTTCTGCTTCCAGCTGGCAACGTAGCATGCTAGTTGAGGACGCAGACCTGGAGTCCAGGGGTCTCAGTCCCAGTTCTGCATCCACGACTTCTTCCTACCTGTGCAAACCTGGGGAAGTTACCTGGCTCCATTCTGCCCCATCTGGAAGTAGAATTGTGCTCACCTTCTAGGCTGTGTTTGTGAGGACGGGAGGTGCATACACTTAAGGGAAGCAGGCGTAATTCCAGGGAGACTAGGAGTATGCATGTTGGGGTCTTTTTCCTCCCCAATTTTGGGGCTGTGTGGGAGAAGAAAATGGAAGTGGGACCCACCCACTTCGTCTAAGCCTCAAGTGGAGAACTGAGTGATGGAGGGTAAAATGTATAAATGGATGCAGCAAAGGGACCTGAGGCCTTTTATCTGAGAAGTTTCTGCAAACAATGAAAGTGAGACCAAAGTCAAATGGGTCCCTCCATGATCCTTTGTGGTCAGTCTGTTTAGCTCAGTTCTCTGCCTGTGGCAGAGCATAGGGGAGAAGGATCCATCATCCACAGGAAGAAGGATACAAGGACCAGGCATGGTGACCGTGCCCCAGCTGATTTTCAGGCAGGAGCCTAGCCCCCATGTAAACTAGAGAGAGAGCTGCCCAGAGATGCTGCCGCAGTTATCCAGGCGGGTGAGACAGCAGGAAACAGGAGAGATTTGACTGGCAAGGACCAAAGCTTAGGGGCCACGAACACACAACACCTGTACCTGGGAGAACGAGACAGAGCTTGGTCCTACCATCAGCCAGTGAGGCTTTTGACTTGCCCTCTGCCCTGTCTTCTTTCAGGTCCCATGTCATCTTCTCAGTGACGGCATTTCTGGGCATCCTATTCACCATCGCACACCCTGCGCCCACTCTCTTCTCCACTCCACTTTCCCCTTTAGCTGTGGTCACACCAAATGTATTATGCATTTTAATTCTTTATATTGTTCACTGGGGTTCTGCCTATGAGGATCCAGGTAGGAGTTCTCACCGTCTTGCTCACAGTACCTGGCACAGGGTAAACCCCTGACAAATCATTCTTAAATAAATGGATGGATGGGTGAATGAAGAGTGGGTGTCCTGATCAAGTTTGTCCACACATTAGGCTTATAACCTCTTTAGACAGGGGCATCTGTCAATATGATGGCCCTGAAAATATTTCATAATCTGTCTTTCCAATTTTCCCTATAACGTATTTTCTTAAAGTAAACTTCAGTCAGAGTAAATTTCCTATAGAATTAAACGTGAAAAATCCTAGTGCTTTGTAGCAGGTCAGAATTAACTTCCATAAAGCTGACCCCAGAGCTGTCCCTTTTCACATCTTTTTTTTTTTCAGGGAACAAAGTATAAAGACATTTAAAAATGTCCCTTAAGGAGAAGAGATGCTAAAGTCTTCTCTAGTCTACATTAGACGGAAGAAATTGAGCCAGGACCTTGGGTGGGAAATTCTTATCTGTAAATGTATTTACTCGTTTGCTTAATCATTCTCTCAGTCAACACGTATTTTGTACTCCCTAGGTGCTAGGTGTGGCATGAGCTACAGGAGGTGATGAATAAGCTGTACTCGCAGACAACAGGGAGTTGCAGGTGGTCTTCTGCTGGGCCTCTGTGTGAGTCCACTGAGAGTCAAAGCAAAGATGTAAAGGGTGTTGAAGGTATGAACAGAAGGAATTGAGGTAGCAAGGGGAGGATACATTTTTGAGAAGTTTGGAGGTGAAGAGGAGAAGTCAAGTGTTGTATTGGGAGGAAAGAGCAGGGTTGAAGTTTGGGAATTGAAATGATTATGAATATGTTGTAAGTGTGTGGAGTGTAGTCAGTGGAGGGAAGAGCTGATGATGCGGGGAAGCCACTAACCCACTAAATCCCTTTCCCGCATCACAGGCCCTGCTGAAAGGGTTGACAATGAAGACTCTCAGGCCGCCGTAACTCATGGAGAAGCCCTGAGCATCTGGCCTGCTTGTAAGAGGAGGAATGTGCTGGTATCAGGGCTGGATGGGTTCTCATTTTCCTCCTATCAAGGTGCCCTTATCCCTGGTATCATGGAGAAGTTTGTAGCCATGGGCATGCCATCCAATGGAGGCAGCCTCTATACTTGTGCCCTGAAAAATCCAAAGCAAAGTAAATCATTTGGCAAATACATATGGTGCCTGAAACAAGCCAAAAGACTTCCTCCTACATGATCAGAGTTCAGGATGTGCAAGCCACATTAATGATAATGAGAAGGAACCAGGTCATCCAGCTCCTGATGCTCAGTCTTGGCAGCCTCTTAGATGAAACAGGGGCCAGACACTGGCTAGAGAGCTCTTACCTAGAGTTATTGGTCTGTGTGTTGAGATATGGGGCATCTCCTGATGGCCTGAGTGGGATGAGGACATCAGCTGAGCAGCAGTGGTGCTGCTCTGCAGCTTCAGCTCACGTGTTGTCCCAGCCACATAGTGCCGGAAGAAACCTGCCTGGAATGTGATCAAGTGAGTGCTCAGGAGTGGGGAGGTCACACGTGCTGCATTTTGATGCTGACTTTTTATATTCAAAGCAATTTGCCCAGGTGAGCTCTGTCCAAGTATTGCATTACCTGATGGTTTATGGATAAAATGCCTGGATGTACAACTTAGTTGTCTCAAATTCAGCGAAGTTGTTATTGTCTAAGTGATGGGGATGGGGGGTGTTCAGTAGAGGTCTGAAATCCTGAAATCTGGGATTACAGTGATTCTCATAGGGAGATTTCAGGCACTTTTCTGTCATCCACTACCTGCCCTTCTGCCACTGCAGGGTCTAGTTATCTTTCTTTCCTCTGAGGTCTGAGTTCTACATTCACTTGTTTCCTCATTTATTCATTAACAATATTGATTTCTTAGCCAAGGATGGTGGTGCACACCTGTACTTCCAGCTACTGAGGGGGCTGAGGTGGGAGGATAGAAAATCCATCCATCTATCCTCCCACCCATCCTGCTATCCATCCATCCATCCATCCATCCTCCCATAATCCAACTTCCCATCCATTTGTCCTTCCTTCCTACCTTCCTTCCTTCCTTCCTTCCTTCCTTCCTTCCTTCCTTCCACCCACCCATCCACCCACCCAACCATCCATCCTCACATCCATCCTCACATCCATCAGTCCATCCATCTGTCCATCCATCCATCCATCCATCCATCCTCCCATCCTCCCATCCATTCTCCCATCCATCCACCCTCCCATCCATCCACTCTCCCATCCATCCATCTTCCCATTCATCTATCCATCCATCCCTCTATCCTCCCATCCATCCATCCATCCATCCACCTTCCCATCCATCCATCTTCCTATCCATCTACCCTCCCATCCATCCATCCATCCATCCATCCATCCATCCATCCATCCATCCTCCCATCCATCCATCCATCCATACACCTTCCCATTCATCCATCCTCCTATCCATCTACCCTCCCATCCATCCATCCATTCATCCATCCATCCATCCATCCATCCATCCTCCCATCCACCCATCCACCTTCCCATCCATCCATCCTCCTATCCATCTACCCTCCCATCCATCCATCCATCCATCCATCCATCCATCCATCCATCCATCCTTCCATCCATCCATCCATCCATCCATCCATCCATCCATCCATCCACCCATCCACCCATCCACCCACCGTCCCTTCCATCCACCCTCCCATCCATCTATCCTCCCATCCACCCTCCCATCCATCCACCCTCCCATCTATCCACCCTCCCATCCATCCATCCTCCCATCCTTCTATCCATCCATCCATCCTCCCATCCATCCATGCATCCATCCATCCATCCATCCATCCATCCATCCATCCATCCATCCTCCCATCCTCCCATCCTCCCATCCATCCTCCCATGCCTACATCTATCCTGCCATCTATCCATACATCCATTGCTCCATCCTCCTATCCATCCTCCCGTCCATTCATCCATCCATCCTGCCATCCATTCATCCATCCATCCATCCATCCATCCATCCATCCATCCATCCATCCTGCAGGAGCCCAGGAGTTCAAGGCTGCCATGAGTTATAATTGCGCCACTGCACTACAGCTTGAGTGACAGAGAAACCATCTCCAAAAATGAAAAAAAGAATATATTGATTTCATGCCTGTTACATAGATTCTGTGTTGAACAAAACTAGATGAGGTTCCTTCCTGTCTTTAAGGAGCATAAATCTAATAGGAAGGACAGATAATTTTTAAAAAATATATCAATGTGTGTAAAATTTCAACAGAAATAAGCCCCAAGGAGGTGTGGTACCTGCGGCTATAAGAGTAGCTAATAGTAGAATTTGGGTAGTCTTGGGGAAGGAGAGGGCAGAGAAGGCGTCCGGGAGGGGTGATGATTGCTTTGAGAGTGGAGAGAAAGAACCAGTGTTCTTGGAAAACAGGGTGGCCTGAGCAAAGGGCCTGTGGCAGGAGGGAGTGTAGAATTCAAGGAACTGGGAGGGGATCCTTGTGGCTAGGAATATGCAGAGTAAGGGGAAAAAGGCAAGAAATAAGGCTGGAGAGTGGGGAGGGCCACAGCACACGAGGCCTTCCCTGCCCACCTTGCCCACATGCGCCAGACACACTGAGGAGCTGGATTTGGTCATTGTTCTTATGACTGCTGTGTTCCCAGATTTCCCCTTCATATTCTGGTGACATCCACCAGAGCCAGCTCCTGTGTCCCTGATGTGATTACCCCTGACTCCTTCCCCTCCTGACACCTGCCCCAGGTACTCACACCTCTACTGATGATGCCTCAGCCTGGCCCTTTGGCTTTCTGACCTTGGACCCCTCCCCACTCCCTCTCCACCTCTCTGCTTCCCACTTCCCTTGTTTCCAGCTGCTCTTTTCCCTCTGAGCCATATTGGTTCCAGCCCCAGCCTCTGTAATAGCTTCCCCAAATGAAATGAATCCGAGGAGCACGTAGGATGTAAGCCCCGTCACCATGGTGTTGGTTAGTGAATGTCTCTTTACTGTCTATTTCCCCATTCAGTGCCTGTCTCCCCATCAGACTGAAAGCTGCAAGAAGACAGAGTCCTTCCCAGGGCCCAGCACAAAGCTTAACACGCAGAACATGCACCATAAATGATATCCAACCATGACCCTCCCCTCCCCCAAACTGCCCCATGGAGCCCAGTCCCACAAAGCCTGAGACAAAGGAGCTGCTTTTCACACAGACAGACACAGACAGACTGATGGACTGACTGGAGGACCCGGGGACGATGAGAAACAGGCTCCAAAAGCTTTCTGGCTGCCAGTATTTAACACACGGAGCTATTTTCAGATGCTAGTCACAGACATTTTGAACTGCATTAGAATAAACAGAATTCTGAATTATCTTCTCAGCAGTACATGAAAGAACTGTCTATCACCCAAAAGGGAAAGAGGGAATGATGAATTTCTAAGGTAAAAATTCTGGAAGAGGGAGGAAAAAATCCAATCCACAGGCGGTTCTGGAATCTTCTCACACAACAGGTGGTCCCCCACCCTCCAGCCCCCCAACTCCTGTGATTAGGAGCAAGTGGAAAGCTGTCAGCTAGACTGGGCTCAGGCTGGGGATCTGGGCTCTTGGAAATGTACATTTATTTGCTCATGCTAATGGTCAGCAGGCCGGGATAAATGGGGCTGGGGCATTAATGCAGAGCCCTGTAAATCATGCATGAAGAGGAAGACCATGCCCAGCAGCGAGGGGCTGGCCAGCCGAGGAGGCTGCATGAAATATTCAGCAGCCAGCCAGACTCAGGCCTGCTTCAAATCCCACGTCCAGACCTCTGAGGATGTGATTTTTGCAGAAAGCTTTAAAACAACCTCAAATGCCTTATCCTTGTGTTCCACAAGTCTCCTATCAAAGCTGGTTCCTACTGAATGGTGTCTCTGTGTTCCACCTCTGGGGCCTTGGTCATGAGGACCCCACACTGATGGTTCTCCTCCCCCATGCCACTGCAGCACTGCTCACCCTTCCAGCCCTGCAGCAGGCTGTGGTTTCCCTCCCTGCCAACCACAGGGCCCTTGCACATACTTTCCTGCTTCAGGAAGGTCCCTGCCTGGCTCACCTTGCTCTCCTTCTCTTCTTTAGGTCTCAGCTTGGATGCTACCTCTCCAGAGAGGCCTTTGTTGTACCCCCCCACCCCTAAGTTGGCCTTCCGTGCAGCTCTCTAGCTCTGTCCTCTGTCCTCTTTCATGCCCTATCACAGCTGTGCTCATTTTGGGAGCATACTGTCACTGGCTCTTTGCTGTCCTCCTTTACCAGACTTAATCTCCATGCTGGAAGAGGCTCTGTGGGCGCATCCTCGCTGCACTGCAAAGCAGCATCTGGCATATGGCAGGACTCAGCACAAAGTCAAAGAGTGAAAAACAGGTGCCTCTCAGCAGGCATGGGGTGAGCATGGAGGTTCATCCCTGGACTCTACATCTCATCTGCAGAAAATGTTCTGATCCTTGGATATGATCTTCAGGTTCCCTATCCATGAAGTCTGTACAACCAATAAACCAGGCAATGACTCGATGAATAGGAATAGTAAGGTTTTGTTCCTGATCCATTCTAACTGCAGTAGTCAAGTTAACATATGGCAATGTGCTTTGTCAGGACAAACAAACAATGATGGATTCATACCCAAGCTGAGAGGGGCGAACTGTAATGCCATCCAGCTTCCCTCCCAGTACAACAGGACCCTCTGGCTTTGTGTGGGTGCTTGTGGATAGACACCTCACTTCCTTCCAAGGTAGCTGGTTCCACTCCCAGCCAACCGCTCAGGCTGCCTCCCAGCCCAGCTATCCTGCAGGTTCCAGCCACACAGCACATGTATCTCTGTGTACTCTAGCCAGTGGGCTTTCTACTTTGAGAATCTCAGCTTCTCCCCCAAAATGTGGGATTTATTATGGAGATTTTCCTGGATAAGATGAGCAATTGGGCTGACCATTGGACCACGTGTATTGATGCAGTTAATGTATGCACCCAGAGATGGAGAGGCCCTGGTCCTTCCATTCTGATGTGCTCTTGGAGAAAGCCATTGAAGAACTGTGGTCAGCAGGTGCTCCAGGAGTTTTAGCACCATGGGCTTAGTGGGGTTCCATGAACCTGTGTCTGCATTTCCATGTCCTGCGGCCAGGGCGTCAGCTCACTGCATGCATTCAATAGCTCCTGAGTTCCCGCTGCATGCCAGGTACTGTGTGTGTGGTGGTGGGGGATGACTTTTTATCAAGCAAAGTCAAACCACACATGCCCCCTGCCTTTTAAGAGTTCAAGATCTGTAGCACAGACAGCCATGGGGACTAGGAACTCCAGCACCGTGAGCTGTAATGGATGTACACAGAGTGCCCCGTGGGCAGGCACAGGTGGCAGCTAACTCCAGCTGGGCTTGCTTGGGGATTTCTTATGACACCCACTGTAGACCCAGCCTGCAACTGTTTTCTTCAGTGGTCACCTCCGTCTTATGAAGGAAGGCCACGTGCTCTCGTGTGAAAGGCTGCTCTTTGCTTCTGATCCAGGCCTGCTCGGACTCCATCTCGCTCCATCTCGCTCATGGCATGGCTTTGAGATGATGCTCATCAGGCTCCCTGAGCTGCTCTGGGGTAGGCCACTGTGAGAATTCCGCTTTCATTTTCAAGCAGCTGACAGACCAGAGGCGTGGTGAGTACCCCCAGCCCTCCGGTCCGAATAAGCTATCTGTCCGGTGAGAGCAGTCACTCCTCCTGTTCTTTGAGGACAAGACCAGCAAAAGGCTTGAGTTCCCCATTTCCAAAGAAAAACAAGGAGAATGCAAATTTCTCGGCTTAAAAATATATACAAAAGGACTGATTCTATATCACTCTCTGGAGTAAGAAGAGCTGTGACTTCCATTGGCTGGTGCTGTTTAGAGAAGGATCGCTGTGCTGAAGTTGAAAAAGAATGTATTCAGCTTTGATATTTGGAGAAAGTGTCCCAACTATCATGTATTTCTGCCTGGTTTTCTTTTAGAATGCACCAGCTGGAGTCGACATTAAAGGGCCCCATTTCCCATTTGCTGCGGAAGACGTTTAATTGGAAGTCTCTCCCTGCCCCTTGGTAAGCCTCATTTCTGCATATTAGCTTTACACATGACTTCTGGGGTGACTGGTCAAGACGGGAGTCTGCGTGTAATTAGACCAGACAGAGGAAGAAGCAGGAAGTTTGCTGGCGGAGAACATGGGAGTCTCTGTGTCGCCTTTAATCACTCTTCCTGCTTGGTGTAATGTTCACGTGGTGTCTTTCATCACAGCCATGGGGACAGAGTGCCAATGCATGCTGTCTCCTCGCGGGGCCCTTCGGTCCATCTCCACTCACCACCCAGTCCTCACTGTCATCTGTCTGACCCCACTGGCCTTGCTCTTCTTCTTGGAACATGATAACCTCCCTCCAGCCGCCCCGGCACAGTCTCAGGACATTTGCGTGTGTCATGGCACATGTTTCCTCAGCTCCTGGCCTGCTTGGTCCCTTCCCATTATCCTTGTCTCTGCTTAAGCATCAGCTCCTCAGAGGTCCTCCTGACCAGCCCATTGCAAGTACCCTTTCCCCTTCCTCCTTGCGGTTCTGTTCCTCCCTCCACCTTGCAGCTCTGCAGTTTCCCGTGAATGTGCTTGTTTACATGCTGACTATCATGTCCCCCACCTGGCTGTTCACCCCTTGATGCCAGCACCAGCTTTCTTGCTGGCTGCGTTGCTGCCTGTGCCTGCAGTGGTGGGCTCCATAAGCATCTGCTGAACAAACGCACGGATGAATGAGCCCTTTCAGATCCAGGCTGTGTGGGGCTCAAAATGAAAGAAAACAACATACAAAATGACACATACAAAATTGGTTAGGAATGGGGTTTATTTAAATTCTTAAAAGCGGCTAAATTTCTGTACATCACAAAACTATACAGTATTGAATATTTTAATAGTTACCTGGTTGTATTTTCCATTTTCCTACATTTTTCTCCTGCATACATTTTGCCTTTTCATATGACAAAAATGTTTGGTATTGCTTTTAACAGAACAGAAAGATAATTCTTCTAGTGTGGTCAGGTAAAGCTTTTTTTTTTAAAGTTATGGATAGTTGGTGGCATGCAACGTGCAGAAGGACACACAGACAGACTCACTGTGGCATTGGGTAAGGTTTTGTCCTATAGACACAAGAATTTTGATGGATTCTTTTTCTTTCTTTTTTTTTTCATTTTTTGAGACAGTCTTGCTCTGTCACCCAGCCTGGGGTGCAGTGGAGCAATATCAGCTCACTGCAACCTCTACCTCCAGGGTTCAAGTGATTCTTGTGCCTCAGCCACCCAAGTAGCTGAGTAGCTGGGATTACAGGTGTACACACCATACCCATCTAATTTTTGCATTTTTAGTAGTGACGGGATTTCACCATGTTGGCCAGGCTGGTCTCAAAATCCTGGCCTCAAGTGATCCACCCACCTCGGCCTCCCAAAGTGCTGGGATTACAGGCATGAGCCACTGCACCCATCCTTAGATTCTTTTTCATTCCATAAAAAAAAGGTTCATTTACATTTGTGTATATGCATTACAAATTATTCCTTACAAGGGAGAACATTTATTTTGACTAGGTAATAATGAGAACTGAATCCTCTCCTGATAATAGCATGTCTGATGATAAGAAGATTTTTCTTAGACTGGCTTCTGGCTCCATACATTTCAAACCTTGCTCCTTTTCCTCATCCACCAAACCCTCTGGTGCTGGGCACCAATGAGAAGCTCATCTGGCCCCGGGATCCTGGCAGGACACTGGGAGCACTATTGCCATGAGCAGCAGGGTTGTTCCTGGACACGTCACTGACCCAGCACACCCAGCACAATGGCACTTGATGTGAAAGTGGCTTCATACAAATCTGCCACTCAAGCCTAAATAAGTGCATTCCAGAAGAGCCACAGCCTCTCTAACAGCTCCTGAGGTGAGGGAAACCCTAGGGATGGGAAGCTGGAGCAGAAAGAGATGGTGGCCTAAAGTCAACTGCAGTGAAAATCTCTCCCCATCAGCAAGTTTTGCAAAGCTGTGGCCACAGGAACACATGACTAGGGCCCCTCCTACTCTTGGAAGCAGCCCCCGTGGAAATGAGGGCCTCACAGTGAATCCACCTCTGATCCTACTTCACCTGCAGTCAAATGAGAAGAGATTTCAATCAGCTAAAGACACCCTATCCCCTCTCCCCGACCCCTGCGACCCCAGGAGCTCCTGCCTTGTCGCTGTGTCTGTCCCCAAATGAACCGCATCTGGATCAAGCCCCTTTCTCTCCCAAGTGGTCACTTTCTGGGCTGTGATGGGCAGCTGCCACTCTTGCCTTAGGATATGACTGGAGAGGCGACTTCCCATCACGTGGAGAATATGTTCACCCCGTGGTGCTTTCCACCCAAGCTGACCATCGCTTGACTTTTTGGTGTAGCCGCTAGCTCAGTGCCATCCTTGGCAATGTGACCCTGGAGCAGCTGTCCCCAGCCTGCATTTGGGGGATTTCACATAATTATGAAATTTTATAGCCCTAGTGAAGGGAAACACCTCTGGCGAGGCTTCCCGGGGCCAGGGAGAGGACTCCACTGAGGGAGATAGTGGCAGGGCCATTCTTCATGTCCTTCAAAACTTTTTTTTTTTTTTTAACATCCTCTTTATGTCCTGAGAGCCATGTGCAGATGAGGAAAAATGGCATGCAATGCATCTTTGCCTGCCACAATGACTTTGCAATCATGGCAAGCAAAATATTCTAAACAGTAAGTGAATCAAGGAAGATATACTGCCAAGTCAGGAAGAAAAAATCCACCTGTTCAGTGATTTCAGGAACTACTGAAGAAAATCACCAGTGAGTATCAGTTTCTGCAATAGAATCGAATGCAGGCTTTGCTTCTCATCGGAATCCCCCAGCTGGTGTCTTGGTTGATTGAGAGTCTGGGGGAGAGGGCAGGGAATGGATTATTCTCCGCTAGGTTTTTAACAGTCATGAAGGGCTGTGGTCCTAAGGGGCACTGCTCAAACCTTAGTGTGCATCAGAATTATCTGGATAAGGCTAGGCACAATGGCTCACACCTGTAATCCCAGCACTTTGGGAGGCTGAGGTGAGTGGATCACCTGAGGTCAGAAGTTCGAGACCAGCCTGGCTCTTTTAGTAGAGAAACCCTATGTCTATTAAAAAATACAAAATTTAGCCAGGTATGGTGGTGAGTGCCTGTAATCCCAGCTACTTGGGAGGCTGAGGCAGGACAGTCACTTGAATCTAGGAGGCAGAGGTTGCAGTGAACCGAGATCACGCCATTGTGCTCCAGCCTGGGCAACAAGAGTGAAACTCTATCTCAAAAAAAAAAAAGAAAATTACCTGGAGAGCCTGTGAACACGCAGAGTGCTGGGCCCCACGCCCAGAGATCCTGATTCAGCCTGTCTGGGGTGGGCCAGAGATTCTGCATTCTGTCTAAGGAGGTCCCAGGTGAGGCACATTTGCAGACCACAGTCTGGAGGTTTGAGAACTTGGAAGACCGTGGCTGGCATATCTTGAGTCTCTGCCTTGGTATCCTTTGCCAAACAGAGAAATGTGCTGTTTATGTTTTTCAGGAGCTCAGGAAGCAGAATGCAACCCATGCAGATGTGGGGGCTGGATTCTCTCTATGACTGAGTGGGAGTCTCAGCCCCAAAAATCCCCTGGGTTGGCCCTGAACTCCACAATGGCTTGCTGGGCTGGAGGCCACCAGGTGATGGGACACAAGAGAGGAATGAATTATTTATCTGGACTCCTCACAGAGAACAATGTCTTGCAAATGTCCCCCTCCACCATGCTGGGTGGAATTCATAGTCAACCTAACAACCAGCTTAGCATCTTCTCTCCCGGACCTTGCCCTTCCAACCATATCGAACTTTGAGGAGTGATTAGGGAATCACTTGATGTCTTCCCTGAGAGCTCTTGGGTCACAAAGCTAATTAACCTTCCTCTTGCCTTCCAAACTAAGTAACAACCTCCAGAGCCAAGTCTTCTGGAACAAAACAGGAAGGAAGAAAGAAACTAAGAAAGAAGCTCTGTCTCTGATTTTTTTTTTTTTTAATGAAGGTTAACATATAATTTTTTAAATAAACTCCATGGAAAGGAGGTTGTAGGGTTCAAAACCACTGGGAGCAGTTCCAGCAGTGCCAGGACGGTCTCAATGGCAGCTCTGTGCTCCTCTTTGAGGTCTACTTTGCCCAGCAGCTAATTCTTGTGGGCAGAAACATGCTGGCTTCTTGTTCTCTGGGAAGTTCTGGATGGGAACTTGATGTGGGAAGTCGTGAGGTGCCCTGAACTTGGAGGTGGGGCTCGTTGGCACCACAGTGATGGTCCCATCTGTGCCATGTAGACTTGTCCAAGCAACTCCAGGTGTCCTGGATGTCCCAGACAGAGAGGACTTGCTGGCCTCCACCTTGGAATATTGTTGAGTTTCAGTGCACGACGCAAGCCCTCCTCTCTAAGAAGACACACAGTCAAACGCGTAAGGACTTGGGCTTGCGGAGGGTGTAGATCTGAGCTCAGATTTCCATTCTGACACTTACTGGCTATGTGACCTACACTGTGGTTCCCAAATGTTCCCATATCCACACACCACTCTGTCCCACCGTACTAGATACCCGGAGCGGCCATAACACGTTACCACTAACTCGGTGGCTTAAAACCAGAGGAATTCATTCTCTTATAGTTCTGGGAGTCAGAAAACTTTTTTTTATTTGTTTGAGATGGAGATTCACTCTTGTTGCCCAGGCTGGAGTGCAATGGCGCGATCTCGGCTCACCACAACCTCTGCCTCCTGGGTTCAAGCGGTTCTCCTGCCTCAGCCTTGCGAGTAGCTGGGATTACAGGCATGCGCCACCATGTCCAGCTAATTTTGTATTTTTAGTGGAGATGGGGTTTCACCATGTTGGCCAGACTGATCTCGAACTCCTGACCTCAGGTGATCCACTGCCTCAGACTCCCAAAGTGCTGGGATTACAGGCGTGATCCTAAGTACAGTTTTATAGGACAACCATGCTCATTCATTTCCGTATCGTCCACGGCTGCTCCACAGCAGCAGAGTTTAGTAGTGATCAGGACAGAACTGGCACAACCTGCACAACCTGCAAAGGCTGAATATTTACTCTCCGGCTCTTTAGAGAAAGTTTGTAACTCCTACTTTAGACTGATGCTTCTCCAATGCTAACGCACCAGTCACCAAATCACCTGCATCTGGTCCCAGGCTCCAACCATAAACCACAGCTGAATGGGAACTTGGTAGTGCTTGCCTTCGATAGCAGATGCTGTAAGAGGAAAGCAAGGTGACCAAGAAAACATCGCAAAACTCTGGGCAGAATCTGGGGCCTGAAGACTGAGTCAGAGGCCTCTTTTTGCTCTAAACACATATTAGCAAGAGTCCAAGAGGCATCAAAGATGAGTTAGCAGCAAAATGAGGCTTTGTCCTTCATGTAGAAAGGATTAAACGAGAATTGAAAATGCAGTAACTTTCACCCGGTGGGATTCAGTGATGTTCAGTGCTGTGATTACATCCAACCTCAAATCTTGCTGTCCCAAGTGGGACAGCCCAAACATAGGGAGCCACTGCACTAAGATGCTGTGATTTATTAAGATAATAAAGCTAGCGGGATGACAAATGTTTCATTTTTCCCCCATGTGTTTCCCCCAAAGGACCGTCTGCTTTTGCATGTGATTTGACTATCCGCTGAGGACCTAGCATGGTATATCAGCAAAGTGGAAAAGTGACTGAAGTGATTGTTTATCATCTTGTACTAAGTTACACCACTTTAAGCTTTAACTCCACAGCTCTTGCATTATTTTAAAACCGTCTGGCAGATCTCTAAAACTAATAGGACAAACCAGTCTGTGATACATTAAAATACATCCCACTCTGTCATACTGCAAACAAGTAGCTGCTCCCTAGTCTTTGAAAAAGTACTTTCAAGATGAAATATGTACTCATGGGTTCTGCAGGTTTTTAAAAAGTCTTGAATCTTCACAGATTTACTGGTGGGGAAGGGGTGTTTCATGTAAAATGTGTTTTTCTTTGACATTTAGAGGTCTTGCAAAGTGGTTTCTTATAGATCTTGTGGACATCTTGCTATTTAATTAAATTTCAGAAATATATTCTCTGCACTCATAAGAAGGAATATGAAGAGTGTATTTGTTCACTGTCTATTTATTATTCTTTTTCTGTTTCTAACACAAAAATATCAGTTCGAAATAAGTCATCAGAGGCACTTAAAATTTTTCAGGGTCAGAAATCTAATTAACCTCAGCAACTCTGCTTAAAATGTTGAATAATATAAGACAAGTCCTTACAGGAATCTTTGGTAATATTCAGTCTTGGCGATATATTTACAACTATTTTTTAAAAACTGACCTTCAATGTCTATTTTCAAAAGATGTGAGGGAATGGAAAGCAGATTGAGAAACAAGTCACTTGTGAGGTCTCATCCAACATATTTCAGTAAATTATTGCTGGATGTAAGCAGCTGAATTTGTAAACGATTTCATTACCTTTCATTTTATAGAGAAAATTAAGAGTAAGTTCACAGTAAATGAACCTCTAGTCTGAAAAAAGCTTTTTCTCCTCATTTAAACCTGAAATCAGAAGGATACAACCCAAATGTGTTCAACCCAATACATTTTGAGATAAATACATTTCACAACTCTCTTATTGGTGGATTTGCT
This sequence comes from Symphalangus syndactylus, assembly GCF_028878055.3. Lineage (NCBI taxonomy): Eukaryota > Metazoa > Chordata > Mammalia > Primates > Hylobatidae > Symphalangus > Symphalangus syndactylus. Next base: position 12,191,810 of record NC_072446.2, on the reverse strand, counting down.
TAGCACAGTTTGGGTATTTGTTACCCTCTGATGAATTCAGAGGAGTTTTTCAGGGGATAACATTGCATGTTTGCAGTAAGTTTGCATGTTTGCAGTAAGTTTGCATGTTTGCATGTTGCGTGTAATAAGTTTGCATGTCCTTTAGTGCTACCTTTTGTTTTTCTGTTAGGGATTCTAGTTTGCAGTAGAATAATTTCCTCCTGCAGCCTCATTCAAAGTACCATCAGGATTCAACCTGTTTCTCTCTGTGAGACTGTTTGTTTTGCTCCTAACTTATCAGAATAAGAGCTCACGAGATCAGCAGCTGATGGAAATTGTCAGAACAGGAGCTGCTGGCAGCTGTGTAGAAAGCACAGAAAATATGAACAGTTGGTGGGCAAGGTTCTTGGGCACAGTAAAGGGCACAGAGCAGGCAATGGGAGGAGGCCCCTCCAGGCAAGTCACCTGGGAAGGTTGGTGACAGGTGACAGGAATTGGCACAGCAGGTAGGAAGGTGGTGGGCAGGCAGGTAGGTGGGCACCTTGCCCATTAAGAGCTGGAAAACTTGGCCAGGCTCAGTGGCTCATGCCTGTAATTCCAGCACTCTGGGAGGCTGACATGGGCAGATCACCTGAGGTCAGGAGTTCGAGACCAGCCTTGCCAGCATGGTGAAACCCCGTCTCTACTAAAAATACAAAAAATTAGCCGAGTGTGGTGGTGGGCACCTGTGATTCCAGCTACTTGGGCAGCTGAGGCAGGAGAATGGCTTGAACCTGGGAGGCAGAGATTGGAGTGAGCCGAGATTTCACCATTGCACTCCAGCCTGGGCAACCAGAGTGAACTTCCATCTCAAAAAATAATAAATAAATAAATAGTTGGAAACCTTGAGGGGAGGAAAGACTGAGAAGGGAGAGCCCAGGGCGGATATGAATGTCCAGTGGGCTGACTGGGTGAGAAGTGAGGAAGTGGAGGCCAGAGCCCAGGGAAAGGGGAGGGAAAGTGCTGATCCTGGGGCCGTGGGGCACCAGGCCCGTGTTAGTTTCCTGTGGCTCCTGTAAAACATGACCGCAAGCTCAGTGGCGTCAAAGAGTGCGGATTTAGTATCTCACAGTTCCAGAAATGGGAAGTGGGAAATGGACAGCCCTGGCTAGAATCAAGGTGTTGTCAGAGCTGTGATCCTCTTAGAGGCCCTAAAGGAGAATCCGTTTCCTGGCGTCTCTGGCTCTGAGGGGCTGCCCACATTCCTTGGGTCACAGCCCCACCCTCCATTCCTAAAGCCCGCAACCCTGGGAATAGACCTGCTGCTGCTGTCTTCCACTTATAAGGACCTGTGACCACACTGGACACCCCTAGACCAGGATATGCTCCTCATCTCCAAAATCAGCTTAACAAACGGAAACCCTTCTGTAACCCTAAGCCCTCTGTTACATGTATAGTGACGTAGCCACAAGATGTGGGTGTTAGGCTCTGGGTATCTTTGGAGCCATTATTCCATCTTCTATACACCAGTGCAGAACAAAGGCTTATTACTCATGGGGAATTTGCAAGATCTGGCACCAAACAGGATGTGGCTGGAGGCACCATTGATCCTTGGTTCTGCTGTGTCACACACCACCTGCAAATCTAGTGTCATAAAACGACTGTTTTGTTATGTGCACAGAATCTCTGGGTCAAGAATTCAGCCAGAGTGTGGCAGGGACACTGTGTTTCTGCTCCAGGAGATCTGAGGCCTCAGCTGGGAAGATTCACACATGGGGGTGGCTCCATGGCTGGGGGCTGGAGACGTCTGAAGTCACCTTGTCTGTGTGTCTGGTAGTGGATGCTGGCTATTGCCTGGGACCTCGATGGGAAATTCTGGCTCACAGCTGGGACAGCTACAGCCAGCCTCTCCACCTGGCCGTGGTGTCCTCACAATATGGCCACTTCTGGGAAGTGGAGCTTCCGGTGTCATGGCTGAGGGCTTCAAAGGCTTCCAGCCATGGAGGTGGAATCTGCATTGCCTCAGAGGTCACACCACAGCATTTCTGCCACATTCTGTTGGTTTTAAGAAAGTTACCATCCCACCCCCTCCACCTCCCTAATTCACAGGGAGGAATATTAGATTTCATCTCCTAATGAAGGAGTGGCATGGACTGAGAAGACCCTGCAGGATGGGAGAGGCTGAGGCATCCGTCTTCGGAAAAACAATCCACCACATTCTTTTAGGATCCTGGCAAGGCCAGTCCTCAGCAGGAATGCAGTGGTGGTTCCAGCTCAACCCTTACTCTGGGGTTGCCAGATGTAGCAAGGAAAACTACAAGACATCCAGTTAAATTTGAATTTCATGTGAACAATGATTTAAAATGTAATTATGCCCATGCGATATTTGGGATATACTTATGCTAAAAATTTTGTTGTTTATCTGACATTCAATTTTCACTGGGCTTTTTTACATTGTATCAGGCAACCCTACTTCATGCAGAATGCCCATTTAAAAATATGTTGATCATCATCCCTGGACATGAGGGAGGAGAAAGAGTAACAAGGAGGAGGCAGCTTTTAAGAGGAAACTCCTGCAGAGGGAGGCCAAAAGAACCAGACCCCAGATGGTTAAACTTGTTTATTCCTTGGCCCACTTCCTCAGAGCCAGTGTGATCCATTTCCACTTTCCACAGCCTGTAAAAATACCTCCCAGCCTTCTGGTAATTAATGGGAAGTATAGAACCCATTCTTCTGATGAGCTTTCAATTAGCCTGTGTCTAATTTTCAAATGCTCATGAATAAATGATTAACTCGGATCAGAAACAAAAATCAAAGACCTCACCTGCTTATAAACAGAATGGTTTGAGAGATTACCTCATCATTTTCATAGACTGCACCATCATTGCCTTCCTTATGACCCAGAAAACAAGAATCGTCAGCCTTTACTGAGTATATTCTCTGGCAGACACCATCATGGGTTCCTTAGTCTCTTGAAAAACTCACTGGCTAGTTTCTATTATTTTCTGAACCACACAAACCAGCAGAGGGGCCCAAGGTCCCACAGCCAGAAAGCAGCAGAGCAGGAAGGATTCTACCTGGGTCCCCCAGCCCAGGTCCTTAGATCCTCCATAGGAATCACTTTTGTCCCTACATTTCTTCAAGAGCATAGCCTTTTTGCCTTGTGAGGTTAGAAAAGTGAACTAGTGTGCACTAGCATTGCGGTGAATAGATCCCTCTGGCTGCTAGAGTACCACGAATATTGTCCCCCCAAATATGTCTGAGTCCTAATCCCTGGTAATCCTAAAGGTGACCTTGTTTTGGAAATAGGATCTTTGAAGATGCCATCAAGGGCCTCCAGATGAGATCATCCTGGATTTAGAGTGAGATGTAATCTCTTTAGGGCTTTAGGTCTCTTTGCTGTCCTTATAAGAGAAAGGAGGGGACGTTTGGAGGCACTGACAGAGAAGAAAGCCACATGAACACGAGGCAGATTGGAGTGATATTTCTACAGGTCAAGGAATGCCAACATTTGCTGGCAGTCACCAGCACCCAGGAACGAGCCACGGAAGGGATGTTCCCTTAAAGCCCCCAGAAGGAACCAACCCTGGTTTCAGATTCCTGGCCCCCAGAACTGTAAGGCCATGGATTTCTGTTGTTGTTAAACCATCTCCTTGTGGCCCTTTGTCACGGTGGCCACAGGAACGTGGAGGCTGTCTCTCTCTCAGGCCTACAAGCTGCTCTGCTCCATCCCTGTGGTCCCCAAAACCAAAGCCCCCATGTTTCTTTTCATCACAGAAAACACACTGCTTTAGCTTCTCCTCCTTGTATGTGAGATGCAAATGGTGATTTGTGATTCTGTGTGTGCCTCTGCCTGCCCACGGGGCGCTGGGGAAAAACAAATCACGTCACCAGCACCCCTACTGGGGTCTTCAGAGGGAAATTTAGAGTAACGTTAAGTCTTTGTGCTTTTCTTAGTCACATAATAAAAATTACAGTTTTTATAACTCAAGTGACTAAAGCACTTAAATCACCTCCAGGAGCGAGCCGGCCAGCCACTTGTCAGTGTGGCTCCTGAGAGAAAGCTGAAGGGGGCATGTGTCTGGAAGGATGAGAAATCATTTGCTAAGTAAGAAGCTCACTGAGTTTAAATCAAAACTCAGCACCTCTGGTTTTAGGCAAACTTTTAAAAGTCTTACAGTTCTTGTTTGCCTGTGTGCAAACACGCCTAGGAAAGGGTAGAAGCAGAACTGAGTGTTGCTCGTTTGCTTCTTTCTTTGGGTAAATTCTGCTATGTCTCCTCCAGCCCTGGCCAAACTTCAAATATGAGGAAAATAAACATTGTCATATATCAACCGGCCAGTTCCCAGCAATTCCTGCCTGCGTGCCGGTGCAAGGCGAGGTCTGGTGCTGCGTCCTGTGGTAACTACCTGCGGAGCCAGCTGAACTCGTTTTCCCCTGAACTTCAGAAAGTGCCAGAATCACCCCAGAGCACTTGAGTATTTGCCCTGTGAAGACAGCAAGGAAATGGGAGAGGATTTGAAGGATTTGCTTAAGAGCGGCTTTGAAGACCTCCAACAGGGTGAGAGAGCCAGCTCAGCACAAAGCCAGCCTAGAGAAGGAGCATTTTTTCTTTTTTTTTTGAGGCGGAGTCTTGCTCTGCCGCCCAGGCTGGAGTGCGGTGGCACAATCTCGGCTCACTGCAAGCTCTGCCTCCTGGGTTCACGCCATTCTCCTGCCTCAGCCTCTCCGAGTAGCTGGGACTACAGGCGCCCGCCACACGCCCGGCTAATTTTTTTGTATTTTTAGCAGAGACGGGGTTTCACCGTGGTCTCGATCTCCTGACCTCGTGATCCACCCGCCTCGGCCTCCCAAAGTGCTGGGATTACAAGCGTGAGCCACCGCGCCCGGCCGAGAAGGAGCATTTTTCTAGTGGGCTCATCTTTAATTTGCAACCATGGCACAAAGGAAGGGGCAGCTGTGGAGACCAGGGCACTGGTGAAATGAAAGCATATTGTTTCCCTCCATCTCCCCCACCCTGGGAAGGCCGGGGTTTCTCCAAGGCAGACACTCTCTAAGTGAAATCTACGGAATTTTGGAAACAAGATAAAAGGCATACTCGACTGCATTGCACATGCTCACCTTGGAGCCCGGCACGCAGGGTTCAGACTCGCTGGGTTTGGGTTAGTGGACTTCATTTTCTTTCACTCTGCTGCTTGCCCAGTGGGTGCAGACAGCACGAAAATGAAGAAAAGGAGCCCAAGGCCCCTTGCCATGGCTGTGCCAGTCACTCACTTTTAACCTGAGCAAGTTCTGATTTATTCTAAGCCACCCGCCTTCATCAGTGAATGGAGATAATGGGGATGATGCTTTACTGGGTAGTTTGGAAGATCAAATAAGGTCGTGTCGGTCAAGATAATAGCATTGACTGTCATTGATTGAGTGCCTGCCACGCCTGGGCACCATGCTAAGTGCTTTGCAGGCAGGGCACTGATTTGCTCCCGCTTTACACTGGAGGGTGGGGAGGCACAGAAAGGCAAGGGAACCCACTCAAGGTCATTTGGCACAGTAAGGAGCCAGGACTCCAACCCATATCTAAGCTAGTGCTCTAACTCGTTACGCATTTTTATAAAGCACCAGATCGTAAATATTTTCAACTTGGCAGGTCTGAGTGGAAAACACGAACTCAGTGAAAGTGCTTTTTCTATTCTGTCACTCATAACAATCAACACAGAAGACCTCTGTGATCAAATGTGGCAGGGAGGGGTTTCCCATACACACAAAGCAAGCAATCAGTTCTGCAGCAGGCACAAGCTGGGTGTTCTCTAATGCAATTCCATGGAGATAGCACCAGGTCCCACAGGTTGAGAGGGCTGAGTCCCCAAGACTGCTTCCCACCCAATTTCAGTGCCAATCACAAGCCCCGGGTTGTTTTACCAGTGCTTCTGCCCAAGGGGCTGTAAATCAGAGTTCCCAAAAGCCCTTCCTTGGACTTAGTGAATTTGCTAGAGTGACGCACAGAACTCGAGGAAACACTTACTTATGTTTAACAGTTTATTACAAAGGATATTTCAAAGGATACGAATAGCCAGGTGAAGAAACACGTAGGGTGAGGTCTGGAAGGGTCTGAGTGCAGGGGCTTCTGTCTCCATGGATTTGGGATGCACCAGCTGTCCGGCATGTGGATGAATTCTTGTTCACCTTCCTGCCTCCTGGAAGCTCCCCAAACTCTGTTCTCTTGGACTTTTTATAGAGACTTCTTTGAGAGGCAACCATGTAGAAATGTGACTGGACAAAAGGATCTGGTCTAATACTAATGGGCTGAGTGGGGAACCCCGGTAAAGCCTGTTCAGATTCTTCTTGGCATCCCCGTGCAGCATTCTTTCCTCCAGACTATGGGATAGAACCCATTCTGAAATGGGCCTCTGGTGACCTGTTATTAGACAAAATAGGTCAGAAAATATTTTTATTGCTAGCTCCCAAACAGAGAGGCAGGGGAAGATTCCTGCTTTGGGGAGAAAAGGAAGCAAGTGAAAGGAGGTAAGGGGAAGGTCAGAGAGACAGATTCTGTTTCTAGGCCTGTTCCTGAGGCCTAAAGCACACAAGGCAGTAACAAAGGCTATGGGAGTTATGAGCCATGAATGAAAACCTCTCTCTCTCCATACACACACACACACACATATGTATATATAGATATTATATATGTTTTATATATCTATATATAACCTAATATCACCACAGGTCTCTCTTGTATCTACTCAACTACTCAACTCTGTCACCTTGGCACAAAAGCAGCCATAGACAATCCATGAACAAATGGGTGTGGCTGTTTTGTGAGACAACTTTATTTACAAGACAGGCTGTAGGATGGGGAGGGGCTGCAGAATGGGTGAAGGATCTGCCTTTGTCCCTTTGCGCTGCTATAACAAAATACTAGAACCTGTGTGGCTTGTAAACAATGGGAGTTTATTTCTCACAGTTCTGGAGTCTGCCAAGTCCAAGATCAAGGCGCTGGCAGATCTGGTGTCTGGAGGCCCCACTTTCTGGCTCATAGATGATGTTGCATGTGTCCTTGCATGGGGGAAGGGGAGAACTCTGGCATTTGCAGCCCCTCATAAGGGCACCCATTCCATTCAGAGGGCCCCACCCCCATGACTGAATCACCTCCCAAAGGCCCCACCTCCTAATATCATCACATTGAGGATATTAGGGTTCAGTGTATGAATTTCAGAGGAATATTAGCATTGAGTCCATAAAAGGGTTTTATTTGGAGTGTTGGAAGTGTCCGGAACTAGATAGAGGGGTACACTGGGAATGTACTAAGTGCCACTGAATTGCTGGCTTTAGGATGGTTAATGTTATATGAATTTCACTTCAATAAATTATTTTTAAAAATCAGGCAATAGACCCAATTTGGCCCACAAGCCATAGTTTGCTGAACCCAGCAAGCTATCCCTGGTCCCAAACTAAGTTGGATGAAGCTATTTGAGAGAAGTTAGAGATCAAGTCTTTATCAGCTGCCAGCACCTTAAGTTGATTGATTCCGTATAGAGGCTCTTGAGTCAGGCAGGAGGGGTCTACATTCTGGGTGTTCAGTGCCAGCCCAACTGGGTTTGCACCGTGGCTGTGCCAAGTCCTAGCAGAGTCATCCCAGGCAAATCATTCAGTATCTCTGGTTTCATTTCGGAGGTCTTTGAGATGGGGACAATGAGGATTCCTTCCTTATGGAGTTCAGAGGATCAGCTGAGTTAATACAGGTGAATTATCCAGACAGAGCCCAATGCATAAGTATCTCATGTAAGAGTTTGCAATCACTTTAATGTTAATAAATGAAGGGGCTTTCCTTACCCATGAGCTGCTGCTTGCTAACACGAGAGCTCCCCCAGGCAGCCCTGTGTTTTCAGAGTTGGCACAAGCAAGCCATGGGTAGGCATCATAACAAAGACAGTCAGGGCAGCTCGAGGCAGATGTGGCTTCTTCCCAGGAGCCGGCAGGTGCTGTGAGCAAAGCCCAGGCCTGATAACTCCTGTTTCTCAGGAGGTGGAGCCACACACGTGGCCTGAATTTCTCCATTCTTCAGGGCTCACAGCCCCTACAAGGGCCCAGCTGACAGTAGAAGAGGCTTCATCTTGGCCACAGAAAGTTGTCCTTTCCCTGGGTGTGGGTCAGGGCTCAGGAAAGAAACTGGCCATGAACTGACACTGGTGATGAAGAGTTTGGTAAGGAGATATTTTCCAGATGTAGGCAGTTGAAAGAACCCTGGGCTGGTAATAGTGGAGGAACTACTTGTGCCCCGGTGCCTGTAGGAGCAAGGAGGGTAGCAGTTATGGCAACTGAGAGAGGGGATCTGTGAGGAGCCACAGCTGCATGGAACCAGCCACCCGATGGAAACGGGGCCTTCAAAAGAAGGACAAGGCCAACCTGCTGCACTGGAGCAGAGAGAAAACCAGAGGCACAAATGCCTCAACCATTCTTCATTCTCAGATGTGTTCTCCCTTGAGAGGCCAAAGCTGAACAGCAGCCGCTCTAGGCTGAGACCATCTCCACAGCAACCATTTCAACCAACAGTTGAAAGTTCAACAAAAGTCCTAGGGAAGGTTCTGGTTGTCCAGGATGGAGTCTTCACTGTTGCCAGTGGGAGAAAGCATTCTGATTGGCTAATCGTTGTGTGCAAAGGGGTTCAGACAAGAAAGAGAAGCTCAGAGGCCCAAGAATAAAGGAAGAACAGCAGGTGGCAGAGGATGATTGTATCTGTTGACATCTGCCACACTCATTTTTTCTCAGAAAGAGGCCGTTCTAGCCTTCCCTGGATCACCAGCATTTTGCAATGACCTTCCGCGGGAGCCTACAGATCTCCCTGTTTCCCCCGCCCCCTCTTTCTTCTCCTCTCTTCTCCTATTTCTTAAAGAATAGACTGTTTCTTAGAGCAGTTTTAGATTCACAATAATATTGAGTGGAAGATACAGAGATTCCCCATATATATACCCTGTTCCCACACGTGCACAGCCTCCTCCATTATCAATATCCTTCACTGAAGCAGTGCATTTGTTACTCTTGATAATCCTACATTGACAGATCATTATCATCCAAAGGCTATAGTCTACATAGGGCTTACTCCTGGTGGTAGACCTTCTAAAGGTCTTGACAAATGTATAATGAAATGCATCCACCATTACAGTGTCATGCAGAACAGTTTCACTGCCCTAAAAATCCTCAGTGTGCCACCTATGCATCCTGCCCTCCCTCTAAACCCTGGCAACCACTGATCCTTTTTCTGTCTCCAAAAAGTTTTGCCTTTTCCAGAATGCCACATAATTGGAGTAATACAGTATGTAGCATTTTTGATTGGCTTCTCTTGCTTAGTAATATGCATTTAAATTTCTTCCAAGGCTGGGTGCAGTGGCTCACACCTGTAATCCCAGCACTTTGGGAGGCTGAGGCAGACAGATCACCTGAGGTTAGGAGTTTGGGACCAGCCTGGCCAACATGGTGAAACCCCGTCTCTACTAAAAACACAAAAATTAGTCAGGCATGGTGGCATGTACCTGTAATCCCAGCTACTTGGGAGGCTGAGGCAGGAGAATCGCTTGAACCTGGGAGGCGGAAGTTGCAGTGAGTCAAGATCACACCACTGCACTCCAGCCTGGGTGACAGAGTGAGACTCCATCTCAAAAAAAAAAAAAAAAAAAAAAAAACAAGGAAAAAAACAACTTTCTTCCAAACACTAACTCCACTGTCTGAATGCACCACTGTTTGTTTATCCATTCACCAACTGAACAGCATCACAGTCGCTTCCGAGTTCTGTCAATAATGAAGACGTTATGAATATCCATGTGCAGGTTTTTGCGTGGTCATACATTTTTATCTCATTTAGGTCATTACCAAAGATTGAGGTTGCTGGATTTTCTGGTAAGACTACAGTACTCCCTTATCCCAGAGGGACATTTCCCAAGACCCACAGTAGATGACTAAAACTGCATGCATTTCTTTGTCCTTTTTCACAATTTTGTGGATAGAAGATTCATTTTTACTGTAGGTCTTAGCGACCTCAGCATACTATATTTTTTCTTTCCTTATTAAGTCTAGAGCTTTCCTGTTTTCACTTAAAGCACTTTATGGCTTCTCTTTGGCATATCTGAATTGCCAGCATCAATAATCTTGCCCTTTGGGCCCACTCTTAAGTAAAATAAGGGTTACTTGAACACAAGCACTGTGAGGCTGTGACAGTCAATCTGATTACTGAGACAGCCACTAAGTAGCTGAGGGTCAAGTAGCATAGGCAGTGTGGAGACCCCGGACAAGGGGTGGTTCCCATCCCAGGTGGGACAGAGCAGGGCAGCCAGAGATTTCATCATGCTATGAAGAATGGGGTGCAATTTTAAACTTATGAATTGTTTATTTGGGGAATTTTCCAGTTATTATTTTCTCACCATGGTTGACTGAAACAGCAGAAAGTGAAACTGTGGACAAAGGAGACTACTGTGTGTTTAGCTTTGTAAGAAATTGCAAAAATGTCTTCCAAAGCAGCTGAACTCTTTTGCATTCCTACCAGCAGTGAATGGGAGTTCCTGTTGCTCCACTTCCTTGCCAGCATTTGGTGTCATCGGTGTCATCAGTGTCCTGGATTTTGGGCACTCTAGTAGGTGTGTAGCATCCTTGTATTTATTTATCCTAAATGTGGATTAAGTGCCTCTCCTAGTTTCTCAAAATAGGATTAAAATCATGCTATTTTGGTATTTATCACAACTTCATGGAAAGGTGGGAGAGACAGGGAGAAGTTGAAGGAAGGCTATGATTTTAAGCCAAGTTCCATCGTAGGAGTCAGTCTCCATGAGACGTGCTTCTCCTAAACCCTCAACCGGACACCAGGTTTCTACACCAGCTCTCCAGGACTGTATCCCACCTGCCACCTGCCATCAACAGAAGCATCTTGAATCCTAACTCCTACCACCTTAAATCTTTGGGAAACAACAGAAAGACCTCCCCAACCCGAGCCCAATACACACAAATGCAAATACCAAGCCCAGCTCCCGAGACACACCACCAACTCCAGGTGAATTCTGTCCACAGGGCTGACAGCTCTTCAGATGATCGTGCAGCATGATTTCACTTCTCACTGATCAGAATCTCTCCATTCCTCAGCAGAGTTTGGTATTCCTCTTTGCAAAATCAAAAGGCTCATTGAAGTGCTTTGTGATTTTTTTTTTTTTTTTGGTTAATTTTTTTTCTGAAATAAAGGACTGATATTCCTCCTAAGGATGGACTCAAAACTTTCTGCAAGCTTAAAAATAGCAGCATGTCTCCCTTCATACCCACCAAGTATTCAAAAATATGGAGTTGAGTCTCAGAATATCCAGTTTACACAAGGAAATATTAAAATTAAAATAAATTATTGTGAAAATCTATTTTCTGCTGGGAAGAACTGATCTGTGATGTGGCATGATGTTTTCTAGAAAAGCGTCTCAAATTTGCCTGTTCATACGGAATCATAGCTGGACCTCAGAGGTCTACAGGTCGGGAGTTCTGTTGGTTTGGCAAAATGCATTCTCTGTTCTTCTACCCATGTCTGGAGATGCATTATAATTAGTCCCTCCTGGGTTCTGTTCTCTATTTTTCTGATTTTTGAAAAAGTACTTTTTAATAGATGAGCTCTCTCTGCCACCCCCAGTCAAGACTTTGCAGTTTCTGTAATCACAGAGGTAGGAAATCAAAACAACAGAGGAGATTTGGCTCCTCTGCTAGTATGTGTCCCTAGCAGTGGGGGACATTTTGCCCAGCAGATTTAATTGGTACCTTTGTGTTCTGAAGATAATGCTACTCCATTATCTGCTATTATAATAAACATTTTATGATTTCAGAGAAAACCGTGTGTGTGTGTGTGTGTGTGTGTGTGCCTCTGCACATTGCTGCCTCTTCCCCTTCATTTGGGGATGGTTACCACATCTTCTGGAACTGCTGATTTCAGTCAGGAAACCAACTGCAATCAATATGGGCATTAAGTATCGATCCAAGAGGCAGAGCAGTCCATGAAGGAGACCAGCCAGCAGCTGCTTCTCTATGCAGTGTTCCCTTGGACTCTGAGTCATCCCCTGGGCCATCAGGATCCCCATTCCACATCCCATGAGGCCTGGGGGCCCACAGGCCTGAAAAGACTGAATAACTTCAGATCTCTCTGGCTCTGTGGAATACAATAGTTCACATCCTCAGGGCATGTGCATACCCTGAGCTGCTTTTTCAGAAGCACATTTGTCCTGTGGGCCTCTGCACACTGTCTTCAGAGTTGTAGGTGCCGGGAGACGTCTGGCCAGGACTAAAGAACTCACTGACTTACAAAGAACAGTTATGAAAACAATGGTGAAGGGGCTTTGTTGGAGCGTTGTTGACTGTTGCTGCGCCCATGACTGAGTAGAGCATCAACGCGGCAGTGAAGCGCCATGTGGAGGCTGATTCCAGTGTAATTGCTGTCCAAACAACACAAGCCCCCACACAGTTTTCACTATAGGTGGCTGATTTTGGAGCACAACAGTTTGAAAGGACTGAGAAGGAAAGATCCACACACAGAAGGTATTTTCCACGTGATTTCAAAGGGGTTCTACCTTTCCTGAAGCCTCACTTTGGACCCCAAGTTCAGAGCTCTTATTCTCTTAAATCTGCTCTGAAAACAAGCCTGCTTATTTATCCCCTGATTTATTTAACAAATACCAATTGAGAGTGTATTAGGTACCAGGCATTGGTGACACCTGAGTGAACAAAACAGATGGCTCCTGTCCTCTGGGAGATTACAGTTTGTCAAGAGAGAACACACTATAAGACAATAATGAACAAGTAGAGAGTTATAAAATGCACAAGGGCTATACATAAACCCAAATCATTACTAATAGAGATGAAGTGGCACTGACATGGGTGGTCATTTACTCAGAATGCTGGTCCAGAAAGATCTCTGTGAGGAGGGGGCATTTAAGCCAGGCAGAGAGAGGATGAGGACAAGGGTCCTGAGGTTGGGAGGAACTGGGATGGTCCAGCACGGAGTAGAGGCCAGTGCAGTTCTTCCCAGGGATCCGAGGGGAGAAGGGGAAGAGGTGAACAGAACCGAATCGTGCAGAGTCCTGCAGGACAGGTGGGGGTTTGGGATTTTCTTCTAAGTTTGATAAGAAGCTAAGTATGGATATGACATACGGCCCATTTTAGGTTTAAGACTCCTCTTCAGCTGTAGTGGAGTGAGCTGGAAGAGGCAGGAGTGGGGGAAGGTAACTAGTACAGTTATCCTGGTGAGGGCTGATGGCAGGCTGGACTCAGATGGTTGTGGTGGTGATACCAGCGGGCTAGGGGAGGCCTCCAGATGCCAGTGAGACCTCGACCCCAGCCAGTGTCAAGGCTCTTGACGCTGTCATGGGAAGGAATTCAAGGATGAGTTGGAAAAAACTACAGAGATTTATTGTGAAGAGAAAAGCTTGCACTCAAGACAGGAGTGCAGGAATACTCGAGAGAGTCACACCCGAGGCAACTTGGGTCTTCCATCTTTATGGGTTTCTCTAACGGAGGGGTGGAATATTCATGAAAATTCCTAGAAAAATGTAAAGATTTCTCAAAACTGTGGTGCTATCCGTTTTTACACCAAACATGTGTGTTCCCAGAATTGTCCTGGCACTGATGGGTGTGTGACTTAGAATGCTGGTGAGCATATAATGAGGTCCTAGGTGAAACACAGGACAAATCCAGTGCCACGTTGGGTACAGTCGTCTTAGCCAGCGTGGCCCACATCCTGCTGTTCAGGGTCTCATTGGCCCCTCTCTTCTGCAGCTATTTCAACAGTTTCCTTTTGCTAATCATGCGACGCTACTGCCTGGAAATTTCTAGTCTGTGGTGACCACCTGACCACCCTGTATTATTCCTGTCTCAGTGGGGATGGAGAGAGGTAAAGCAATTTGGGGTACATAAGTGGTGTGCTGGTAAGCCAGCTCTCTGGAATAAACATAGCCCTTAGTGTCAGAGTTTGCCGATTTCCGTGGTGTAAATACTCCCACCATGGGCTGACCCCTAGTCACCAGTGCAAGGTCATGGCCGAGGCGAGAGGCCTCATGTACGGTCCAGCTGCTTCCCCCTGCTGGCTGGGAGGAGAAACCTGAGGCCCGTGCATTGACGAGTCTCCCACTGTTTGGTTTGAGTCATTGAGGATGGCAGTTCCTTCAGTTGGGAAGGTACAAGACTGCAAGGCACACAGATTTGTGGGTGGGGCAGAGGACCTGCAAAGAAAGGCTGTCTGGAACTCCTGCCCTCACAGGTGTCTCCACCAGCCCACAGAGGTCTCTCCCCTTGGAAACCTCTTGCACTGGTGTTGGTTCTACCTGATTAGTATCTTATCACAAGCACATGGCCCTGCTCGCTAGGTGTCTGCTCACATAGTTATGCAGAGATCTGTGCAGTAAGTTGTAGCAACAAGAGTGCTGGGCTGGAAATCCAGAGATCAGGAAACTGGGACTGGTGGAAGATATGCTCGGGATGACCTGAAGGCTGAACTGCTCAAATGCAGGCCTTCTGACCTGAAAGGGCCCACCTTCTCCTCTAGGTCCAGCTGCTAAATTTGCTAATTCTTAAAAATCTATTCAAAACAAAACATAAAAACTAACCAGATTTTTTTTCATTTTTTTTCCTCTGCCCCTGTTTTTCTACTGAATTATTATGCAAGAGGAGAAGTAGCCTGTTCTGAAAAATGCATAAATATTCCCTCTATAGTAAGGGGGAGAAGTAACGAACCTCAGCGTAAACCCTGCAACATACAGAGACAGCAGCAAATGTGTTCATTTAGAAATTACGCAGGTAGTGTGCTTTGAGCTTTTGTTCTGTGTTAATCCTTCAGGCGCTGGTTAAACCAAGGCGTTGTACGTGCGGTGGACCTTGATCTGAGCCCTGCTGAGATCAAAGGCTCAATCTGGAAAGCTTTCTGCTGATTTTCTTGTGTCTTCTACCATCTCCAAGCACTTTGAGAGCAATTTCAGAGCAACTGTCAAAGCTGGCAGATGATATTTATATCAGGATGCTGTTTGTACTTATTTATTTAACATCTGATGGTGGCAGCCAACCTGCCCATTAGACAGTATTAATAAAATGCACAATGTTAACAATGTATACAGGAGACTTTTCGCTTATCCTCATCCGCTTAACTCAAGACAGAGCTTTTAATCTGCATTCAGGTAAAGCAAGAGGTTAAGAAGAGGTTAAGAAGAAGCACGAAGCTGGGTGTAGTGGCTCATGTGTGCAATTTCAGCATTTTGGGAGGCTGAGGCTGGAGGATCACTTGAGGGCAGGAGGTTGAGACCAGCCTGAGCAACATAGAGAGACCCTGTCTCTATAAAAAATACACACACACACAAAAGCTGGACATGGTGGTGCATGCCTGTAGTCCCCAGCTACTCGGGAGGCTGAGGCGGGAGGATCATTTGAGTCCAGGAGGTTGAGGGTGCAGTGAGCTCTGAATGCACCACCCAGCATGGGTGACAGAAAAAGATCTTGTTTCAAAAAAAAAAAAAGCAAGAACTCAAGAACTCTGGGATCAGATGGATCCAGGTTTGAATCCCAGCTCATGTTCTTATTCACTGCTCGGTTTCTGCAGGTTTCTTAAACGCTCAGAGTGTTTGTGTTCCTGTCTGAAGTGAGAGTCATCTTAGAGCCATGTCATAGAACTGTTCTGAAGATTACAAGTCCAGGTTTAACCATATTAATGATGGTCAATATCATGATTATTAACTTTGTATTCATAACCTAAGTCCAACAGATATGGGCTAAGAGCCCAGTTCTGCCTTTTACTCACTGGTCACCTTCGTCCCAGCATTCTCCAAGGTTGTTTGAGTGCACCCCAGGCATTGCCTTAAGCCCCCTAGCTCCTGTCAGCTCTGAAATTTCTGCACACCCTGGGAATTGACTTCCTTACAGTCCACTTCAGGGCTGGGTTTCTCTTTTCCAAATCTCACTTGCTCTTGTCTCTCTCTTCTGACTTAAATGTGAAATCAGGCTCTTGTCGTCTGATTCCCACACACATATACATACTCACTCACTCACAAAACATGTGTGTGTGTCATAGGCTTTACTGACAATGGAGGGAGTTGGAGGGCTTTCCCATATGAGACCTAGGTGCCTGACAATTAAAGCACCTCTGCTCTGAAAAGCCCTGGGGCCCTTCCATCTTGGCACTTGCATTTCCTATCTTTCTCCTCAACCCCTCCCTTCTCTCCTCTCCATCCTCTGTGGTCCCACAGCCTACTCCTACATGGAATCCCAAGATCTCTAGAAAGACATGGCAATTCAGAGGCAAGAGCAGGGAGGCTTGCCTCTGGCCCCTTCCTTGTCCAATCTGAGAACCTTTGATGGACTAGCTACAAAAAAACCAACCACGGTAAATTCCTCACCCACCTCTCTAACCTCTCCCTGATGGCACTGGGAGGTCCCACCAATCATTTGAAATCCTTAACGGATGAAAAACAGAGATATTAGACGTTCATCCAAAAGCATTGGTCGGGCACGGTGGCTCACACCTGTAATCCCAGCACTTTGAGAGGCTGAGGTGGGAAGATGGCTTGAACTCAGGAGTTCAAAACCAGCCTGGGCAATGTGGCAAAACCCTGTATCTACAAAAATACAAAAAGTTAGCCAGGCATGGTGGTGCATGCTGTAGTCCAGGCTACTTGGGAGGCTTGAGCCCAGGAGGTCGAGGCTGCAGTGAACCATGATGGTGTGACTGCGCTTCCAGCCTGGGTGACAGAGTGAGACCCTGTCTCAGTAAATAAATAAATAAGCATTGCATTAGAAAGGGGTGTTTTCCATTTAGCAGTATTATGTCCCAGGTAAGAAGGACTCCTGTCCTAGAACCTGAATCTGTACAACTGCAACCAAACCCTCCTCCCAAAGGACTTCGTTGAAAGGCAGAAGCCAAGAAGTGGTTATCACTTCAAGAGTTAAAAGAGAAAGGTACTATTAATTTTCCATTTTTAGCCATGAAATCTGTAGCTGTATGCTTATGAGAAGTATTATTTTAACCTTTGTATTTCTCTTTACATTACTTTGTGGAGACAAAATTAAAAGTTAAAAATTGATACCTGACATCAAAAGCTCAGCATGCTGAAGGGTACAAGCCACGAAAAGAAAAAAAAGAAGAAGAAATGGTGGCCTTTGAAGACTTTGCGAATAGAAGCATTGAAGAGTTTGCATTGTCTACAAAGATCTGTCAGAGAAATCACCTAGAAAGATATGTGGCAGGGAAGGAGAAAATAAGATTTGAGTACTTTGGCATGAGACCTTAGAATTAACATAAAACATCTGAAAAGGTTTCCAGAAACTAATCAAACAGTACACAATAAGGTACACCTGCCAGCGTACCCATATTTCTTTTCTATTTATAAATTGTGGATTCTTTCCCTGTATCTCTAATAGTAATGAAACATTTTACCTTAGCTCATCTTCCCTGCTTCAGTGACACCCTCTGCTGTGCCTTGACCCAGCTAGCCTTAGTCCACAGTGGGTCCAGGGAGGTGATCACCCATGTGCTTATGAAGGTAAAAAATTCCTGTTCAGGTCTCAATGCAACTCTGTCTCCAAGAAGCCCTAAGAATAAGGAGAGAGAAACTTCAGAATACTGCATGCCTCTTTTCTGATTGTAAGAAACATCTCTGTAAATAAACCATGACTATAGAGACAAGATAAGTATTGTGTGGGAAGGAAATATATCCATCAAGTAGAGAAATATCAGTAGATCAAAGGAGTCAAAATAATAACTAGCATTTATTGTATGTTTACATTGTAGCAGGCACTTTACTTAAACTGTTTCTTTTCTTTTGTACAATGACCACTTTAAGTACTAGAATTTCTATTCCCATTCTACACACAAAGACAGTGGGGCCAAGAGAGCTGAGTGGGGGCCCAAGGACTGCCAGTGCGGAGTCCTGGCCTCCAGCAGGAGTTTCAGAGGCTGCCTTGTTGCAGTGACACAGCTAGGGCCCCCATAGAAAACAGACCCTCTTCTCCTCCCTTTCCTGGTCAGTCACCACGTATATAGGTGACAAGAACTTTCTTCTTTCTCTTTCTCTTTTTTCTTTCTTTCTTTCTTTCTTTCTTTCTTTCTTTCTTTCTTTCTTTCTTCCTTCCTTCCTTCCTTCCTTCCTTCCTTCCTTCCTTCCTTTCTGTCTCTCTTTCCTTCGTTCCTTCCTTTCTTCCTTCCTTTCTCTCTTTCTTTCTTTCTTTCTTTCTTTCTTTCTTTCTTTCTTTCTTTCTTTTCTTTCTTCCTTTCTTCCTTCCTTCCTTCCTTCCTTCCTTCCTTCCTTCCTTCCTTCCTTTCTTCCTTCCTTCCTTTCTCTCTGTCTCTCTTTCCTTCGTTCCTTCCTTTCTTCCTTCCTTTCTTCCTTCCTTTCTCTTTCTTTCTTTCTTTCTTTCTTTCTTTCTTTCTTTCTTTCTTTCTTTCTTTCTTCCTTCCTTCCTTCCTTCCTTCCTTCCTTCCTTCCTTCTTTTTCTTTCTTCTGTTCTTTTTTTTTTTTTTTTCAAGACAGGGTCTTTTTCTGTCACCCAGGCTGGAGGGCAGTGGTGTGATCTTGGCTCATTGCAACCTCTGCCTCCCAGGTTTAAGCAATTCTTCTGCCTCAGCCTCTGGAGTAGCTTGGATTACAGATGCGTGCCACCATGCCTGGCTAAATTTTTTTTGTATTTTTGGTAGAGATGGGGTTTCACCGTATTGTCCAGGCTGGTCTCGAACTCCTGACCTTGTGATCTGCCTGCCTCGGCCTCCCAAAGTGTTGGGATTACAGGCGTGAGCCGCCACGCCCAGCAACAATAACTTTCTAAACTCACCTCTTTGTTTATTTTCACCCATTTCTTTCCAATGTGAAAAGTGCAGTTTTGTGAAAGTTCAAACAAGCCAGCCAGCTGAAGCCTCCCTGGGGAGACCTGACCTTCTGCACTCAGGCAAGGCCAAAATTAAGTGCTTTTGCTCTTTCCGGGCTTGTCTTTATCCATCTAAATAGTAAATACTCATGTCCCTCTATTGTGATAAATCTCCCCTTTATGATCAAGCACTTCAGTGCTGTTTGAGTGATGGATTTGTCAAAATTCCTTGAGGGCTGGCCTCTGCTGCTGCAGGCTTGCAGCCCCCACCCCATCTGTTTTACTTTAGAACTGCAACAGCGGAGCATCCTGCTGACCTCCGGCATATCAGGCGGTTCCTTGTGCATTGAGGTGCTGCAGTCTGCGCTGGGCCCTGGGGCTCCTTTCCCAGATAACGCCGAGGCTCTTCAGGCTGGGGCCTGCTAGTGTCGGGATGGCCACAACGGGTGCCCTCACTTCCTTAGGACCTGGACACCACATAGCTAGCTTTTTATTTCTTATTTTTATTGGATATTAACAAATTATAATTGTATATATTTATGAGATTATATTTATAATTATATATATTATGAGATACAAAGTGATGTCATGACGTGTATGCCGTGTGGAATGCTTGAATTAAGTTCACTAACATATCCATCACTTCAAATGTGTATTTTCTCCTTTCGCCTCACTGAAACATCCTTTCGCCTCTCACTGAAACATTGCATCCTTGACCAGCATCTTCCTATTCCCCCACGCTCCAGCCCCTGGTAACCACTATTCTGTTCTCTGCTCCTATGTGTTTGATTGTTTTAGGTCCTACATAGAAGGGAGGTCATGCAGTGTTTTTTCTTTTTGTGCCTGGCTTATTCCACTTAGTATAAGGTCTTCCAGGTTCATCTATATTTCCAGAAGTGACATAAATTCCTCCTCTCAGCCCAACTTATGCAGGTGGGTCAGCATTTGTGTCCACAAGGCCCCCTGTTGTGAGATACCTGAGATTTTCAATGCTAAGAGCAGGATGAGTACCATCAGAAAATATGGCTCAGAATCCAGGAAACCTTCTACATAGAAGAAAAAGTAGATAAGCATTATACATTTTTAAAAATATAAAACAAACACACACACCTCTCTGTGCTTAATATTTTGCACACATAAGAACATGATGGAAAGGCATTCTGCAGGTTCCAGTTTTCTTTGGACCTGTTTGAGCAGTTCTGTGACAGTGGGTTTGTGAAAAGCTTCAATTCTTTTATATTGTGAACCACTTAGTGTCCATCCCCTCTTCTCCATGAGAAAAGGAGCATAGAGCAGCCTACTTTAGCCAGCTGGGATTGACTCACCTGCACTGAAGACTCACCTCCACTGCAGCACTGGAGATTTGCCTAAGAATATAACTAGCATGTATAAATACCTACACAAACACGCACACACAATATGTAAATGTATTAAGATGACTGATTAGGCTGGGTGTGGTGATGCATGCCTGTAGTTATAGTTGCTTGGGAGGCTGAGGTGGAAGGACCCTTTGAGCCCATAAAGTTGAGACTGCAGTGAGCTGTGATCACACCACTGCACTCCAGCTTGGATGACAGAGCAAGACCCTGTCTCTAAAGAAAATGTCAGTTATAGCACAGAAAGTCCTGTGTCCTGGGAAACCTCACAGTCCCAGGCAAACTGGGGTAGTTGGTCACCCCAGTGTCTGCATTTCTAGAATGGACAAGCTTCATCTCCCTGCTCCTACTTCCTGGAGGCTGGCACCCACTGAGGCTAGAAGGAGATCTTCTAGTTGTGTGATAGAGCCTGAGATGGAGAGATGTTCTGTGGGCATCACAGGGAGAAGGACGTGCATGAGATCTCACTGTCTTTAGATGCTTTGCCCTGAAGCTGCATCACCACGAGGCCCTTGGTTTAAGTCACTATCTTTTCCTTACTCCATCCAGTAGCGAACCCAGAGATACAGCATGAAGACTGACAGCTGTGTAGAGGTTGCCCAGAGGGCGCCGGTCCTCATTCTGCCTCTTTACTGGATGTAGTCTGAACACAAGAGTCCAGGCCCAACAGTGGCTGAAGCTCTTCATTCAAGACTGAATCTCTGAGCAACCTGGCAGCACTTGGGGGGGAACCTGGCATGGGCCATGGACAGAGACTGCAGCTAAATTCCAAGGGAGGACTGAGGAGCAAGGAAGCAAGAGGGCCCAGGGAAAGGAGGGGTCCAGAGGGAAGCGTGACAGGCACCGACCATGCTGTTGCCATCTCTGCAGGGACCTAGAGAAGGGCAGGTGCTGTGCTGAGCTCTGAGAGAGCCCTCACTGCAGAGTAGATGTGGGAAGGAATGTTGGACTGTGAAGTAATATTGGGATGGATGGCAAGGGCCAGGAAAGAGCCACATCTGCCTTCCAGGTCAGCCTTTCATTTATTCTTCATTGATGGAGTACCTACTATACACCAGGAACCATTCTAGGTATTGAAGCTACAAATGTAGCAGGGCTGATTAACATCCTCATATTCACATGTGCATAGAATACTGAAAGCCCTCATTTTCTTTATATCAAGGAACGAAAACTCTGAGCCTTCATCCTTTCTGGCCAGAGGAAATGCAACCTCATTTGTTTTGAGGAATTACCCCCCATCTGCAGGCCCCACAGAAGTTGCAGGGTTTTAGGCAGCACCAGGCATTGAGGAGGCTACCCTGGCCATTGCCATCAGGCAAAGGTGCCTGTGTGCCAGGGTAAGACAAGAGAGGTCCAGGGGCTCTGCTGCAGGTGCTGTCCTGGGCTCCAGGAATCACTGGCCAGGAGCTCTGGGATGCAAGGCAGGTGTGCCATACAGGCGGGTCCTAAGATGGAGCCAGAGCTGGAATCTCTGCTGCTTATGGATCCTCTCATCCCATCCTCCTCATCTATCTGCTCCTAGGAGGCACTCCTTTCCTCCAGTCCTGCAGATTCGACTCCATTCCAGCTTTCCAACATCCTCTCCTCATGTTCTTCCCACCCTCTGCCCACTTCTAATATCTGCCAAGTTCATTCCTGTTTCAAGGTCTTTGCACTTTCTATTCCCTATACTATCAATGTTCTTTCCTGGATTTTGCATGGCTGTGTCAGCCTAACCTTGGCCTCATTTCAATTGCCATTTTTACAGAAGGGCCTTCTGTGGTCACTTGATTTTAGTGGTCCTCATCCTTCATCACTTTCTATTCTACACTCTGTTTGCTTTTCTTCATCGTAAAATATTGCATCTTACTGTATCATGGTGACTTGTTTATCGCATGTCTCTCCTAGAAGAATGTAGGCAAACTTTATCTTGTTCACCACTGAATCCCTGGTGACCTTTCCAGCCTCTGGCACATAGTAGGTGCTCAATAAATACCTGTTGAATGAAGGACGAATGAATTCAGAAAGTCTGGCTGCTCCCACACTAGGTACAATACACTTAGGATTCCTAACTCCTGACTCTGAAGCGTCCCTGTGAGTAGAGTTGACTGACTAGAGAAGTAGTCTGTTTTATTTTGTTTCTGGAGCTCATAGAATACATCTATTTCTATCTTAATTAAAAAATAAGAAGAGACAATAAAATGTACTGTTACAGATTGGATGGGTGAAACAATTGGCTTGACAGTAATCTAGGAATTTAATTATAGCAAAACATGCCCATGGAATATACATACTCAGGAAGAAAGAGTTTAAGAGCTTCAATAAATCATTGTTTTTAAAAACAGAAGAAGCCTTTGTAATTGTCCAGTTACTGCTGATGAGGCCATAAAGAAGCTCTAAGCAGCCTCCATGCCATGCATCATGGGATCTAATGTGCAGGCGCCTCTTTATAATGGAAAGCTGCCTGGGAAAAGGCTAAACCATGTGGTTATTTGTCTCAAAGGGAAAGCAATGACTCAAAGTATGGGGGAGGTGGTTAGTGAAGCTCCTTCATGACTGACCACGTGGTCCTGCACATCTTTGACCAGGGTCCTAAGGAGGAAGGGGGAAGGGCAAGAATTGGCAGGAGGTAATTGTAGCCCCAGTTGGGCAGTCACCTGGGTAGACAGGTTCTGGGAGCTCACCAAGCACAGCAGGCCTGGCTGCTCTTCCTCCAGGTTCAGGAGGGCTGAGGGCATCCTTCTGGGGCCCGCTCTCCTGGGTATGGGTGCAGATACAGAGCAGCTCTGCAGGCCTTCCTGTTCTGGCACCTCCTTCATTTGTCAGCTCCCCAGAGAGGCCTCCTGCGTATCTACCGAAAGAACTTTCCATTCTTGCCCCTCCTCACCACCTACCCATTGCCATCTTTAATCTTCTTCAGAGCCTTTATCCCCATAGGAAAGTGCCCTATTGAATGATTTTCTTTTTTGCGCTGCCAGGTCTCCAGTAGAATGCAAACTCCCTAAGGTCCGCTGCACTCCCACCAGTACCTCAGACAGCGCTGAGCTCGCAGTGATTGTGTGTTAGCAAATGAACAAGTGGGCAAGGATGGAACACTCCACCTGATCCTGAAACCAAACATTCATCCACACCAGTCTGCTCCTTAAGGAAGTGCAAGTGCTCATGACATTGATGAGTTCCCAGTGAGTGGAGGCTCTGACCCCACCCTGAATGTGCAGAAGGGTCCATGGATTGAAGTCATTATTTATTTTTAATATTTATTTACTTATTGAGACAGGGTCTTACTCTGTCACCCAGGCTGGAGAGCAGTGGTGCAATAACGGCTCACTGCAGATCAACCTCCTGGGCTCAGTGGATCCTTCAACCTCAGCCTCCTGGATAGCTGGGACCACAGGTGCATGCCAGCATGCCCAGGAAATTTTTGTATATTTGTAGAGATAGAGTTTCACCATGTTGCCCAGGCTGGAATTTTTAATCTTTTAAACATTTGCTGGGAGCCCAATCCTGTGATAAAGCTCTTACCATGTACACACACACACACACATATATACATGCATGTGAAACACAGACATGTATACATGTAACACACATTATTAATAGTGGAGTAACCATTAGTGTGGATTGCTAAACCTTTCATTAAAGAGCGCAGTAATCATTAGTGTGGATTGCTAAACCTGTCTAGCTTTCTGGCTCTTGTGCATATGGTAGGATTACACTTCTGGTGTTCTCACTACCCCCACTCTATGGTTGGATGGGTTTATGTAACCAACCCTAGCTAATGAGTTGTGAGTGGATTGACATGTGTTACTTTCATGCCTGAGCACATCTTTCTGGTGTTGAGAACTGAAAAAGTTCTGCCCTTCTTTGCTGCCTGGAGCAACAAGGCTCTGCCCACTCAGCCTGTGACCTGCTTGGGTGAGAGTCCCCTGGTGCAGTCCTTTCACTCAAATGATGATGGGCATGTTGCTTAGAGGAGAAATAAACGTTGGCTGTTTGGAGCCACTGTGAGTGGGAAGCTGTTTGTTACTATAGCATAGCCTCGCCCAGCCTGATTAATAAAAAGTATTGTTTTCTCTTTATGCAAAAATAAAGTATAACAAACATTTTAATATGACAGAAACTTGTTGAACTCACCCAAATTCTTACTACTAAGAGGTTTGTAATGTTTCAGAGTATGTCTCTATATTCTTCCAGGGTGTGTGTGTGTGTATGGGCATGTAGAGAGAGGAAAAGGTATGTCTATTTAGATGTGTGGACATAAACATCATAAGAGACAAAGAAAGAGGCTTCTGTATCTATGCACCTGACTCTGACTTTATCATTGTGGCCAGTCCTTAGATTTCCAAGTTTCTAACCTGTCAAGTAAATGAATTTGAGCCCAAGGCGGCATCTTGATACACCCAAGGTCTTGGAGTTTAAGAGCAGAGCTGCCTGAGACAAAAAAACAAGTCTTTGTTCTCCCAGAAAGGCTCTCTCCACCACGACTCACCATTCTCTTTATTTCTTTGTTTCTTCTGATGATGGAGGATTTTTCTTTTTATGCTTGGAGCAGGGCCCAGGAAGGTATTTCAAATATCATCAGTTCTTTTGAGGCACTAGTCATTTTATGCCTGTCTTTGCACCCTTCCTTCCCTCTGATTCCTTGGGTTTTGTGTTTATCCCCAGGCTATTTTGTTCTTCTTTAGGTTGGAATAATTTCCCAGGGCTCAGGTACTTCTCCTTGGGTTAAACCCAGATTTTTTCAAAATGTTGCTTAAGGACCATGGGCGTAAGCATTGCCTGGGTTTCCTTTTGAGCCTTTGGATGCCTGAGCCGTCTCCAGACCCGCTGAGATGAAACACCAGGGCTAGGGCCCGGGACCCAGGCATGCTTAACTCCAGGAGGAGTTTCTTCTGCACGCTGAAGTTGAGGCCCATGGAATGGGCAGTAGCGTGATAATGAGCCCTGTAAGTGATTATTAAACCTCCACAGTCCTGGGCTCAACTTTGATCACCTGTATGGTGATGCTGTCATTTGGTGACTAGGGAGTATGAAGGTCAAGTTGGAACTTCAGCAGTTTCAAAGAAACTCAAGTTGAGGAGGGATGATAAGAATGTGTTTGTTCCTCTGTTCATGATCTTAGATAGAACTGGCAGGAGTAAGTCCCTTCCCTTGCACTGGACATCTCTGCTTGCCTGGAACCTGTACCTGGGAAATGGAGTGTGTGTTTTCCTTTTACGGAACCACCCTTCTGCTGTTTTTAGTCCAGGGGGTTTGAGAGAGGCTGACTCCATCCCTCTCCATAAGAGAATCTCCCTAGACCTGGCCTAGACAGCCAGTTTTTCCTGTTTCTTTGACTATAGTAATTTGTTCAGGGATGGGCATGACTCATCAAGCAAAGAAGACTTGAGACTTGTGCTTTGGGGACTCCTTTTTTGGGAAAGAGCTCTCTCTTTGCTGGAACAACAAGCTGATCAGAGGTGAGCCTGGTGCTGCTAGTAGCCACCAGAATAAAGGGGGAAATTGCCCCAGAATAAAGTCAATGGGAATGAATGTAAGCTGAATGATGACATTGGGGTACCTGTATTTGGCCTGATCCTAGGTCGCTGGGTTATGGGAGTCCATTGTTTTCTTGTTTCTAATAGACCAATTTGTATCAGGTTTCTGTCACAACCAAAAGAGCCCTGGCTGATGCATCGTGAGTCTCACTCCCCAATCTGGGTTTCACAAATTGCTTGTGATGCTGGCCTGGTGCTCAGAGCTGAGGGTGGTATTTCTAAAAGGTGATTGGCAGCCCTGCAGGTAGTGTTCCTGTGACAGTGGGCCAAGTGACTCACGATGCCCAATGCGTTCACCAGGGATCGTCTCACGCAGGTAGTTGGTTTGACTCAGCAGATGGTGCCACCAGCCTCATCCTGAGCCAAAACTCAGAACAGCTGGTCGCTCCATCTCCTGTTGCTTCCCAAAGATGCAGAGAACTCTACTTGGAGACTCTTCAAGGTCTGTTCAGAGGTTCTGCCATTCATTTTCTGCCAACCACGCTGGCCCTGGCTCCAGTAAATGGCTGGCTGCACCTCCCCTCATAGGCCCTCATGTGGAAATAGGACCAGGAAGCTGCCTGCTTGGGTTTTAGTTTTATTTATAAAAATAGAGCAAATCAAATATGCTGCAAGGAATTCCAGTGTGTGGATGATAAAACAGAAAACATACAGAGCGTTGTGGTTCCAATAGGCTGGAAAACACTGGTTGCAACAGAGTAGATTTTTGTGCTGCAGGAGCAATGTGCTGCTGCTAACACACATGGGCTGTGACTTGGCCAGGCAGGGGTGCCGGCAGCTTTTGCCAACCCGACTTGTTCATGAGACCTTGGCTTGGAGAGCGTCTCTGGGGATTACATGTTCTGCAGAGCACTCCTTAGGAATGTCTCAAGGATGAAGATGCAAAATGATCTTTTCCCCTCCCTGGGGTGCATCTGTAGCCCTGGAAAGTCCAGCATGAGAATTGGGGTTCCATTGTTTACCTTGCTTATCTGCCAGCTTCAGGAGGGCAGATGCCTGCCTGCCTCATTTGCCGCTCCATCTCCAGCACCTGCCACGATGCTGACGCATGGTTGGCACTGGATGGATGCCTGTTGAAAGAGGCAATGAACGGTGTACAGATGAGGCCGCATGTGCTTAGCATGGAAGCGAGGCGAATTGATGCAGCAGGCAGGCTTTCCGTGGCCTCTGAAGGGCCGTGGTGTGAAGGGAGGGATTAGTTATACTCCTTGTGGCTTTAGAAACCAGAAGTGCGGTCCACGGGTGGGCTTGTCATAGAAGAGGAATTCAGCTCAGGATAAAATAAGCTTTTCCAGCAGTTGGTAGCAGCTCAACAAGCAATGCGCTGCCTCCAGAGCTGGGAACACATGAGGATTATTTTAGAAGGATTTGTGCCTCAGATTTAGGCTTGCCCGCTATTATTTTTGATGGTAAGTCTGAGTCTACAATCATGTTGAGATAGCCATGTGTTCTTTCCCTGTAACTTCTTAATATACAATCTAAGCTGTTTCTGAAAGCTATTGGCATTGAACTCCATGTTTATTGAGTCGACTTCAAATATTTGAAGGTGTTGGTAATGTTTGTTATTTGCCCCGAGAAGCCCTGAATCCATACTACTGGGTACAGTTTGGTTTTCTTTCATAAATTCAACATATATAAAAATAAGATAATACAATAAAGTGATTGAAGAAAAAAGTGCTTCCATTTTCAGCAGTTCATTTACACAGCGGCTGCTTTCTTGGTGGTGCTGAGTTTTAGGGGGTGTCTCCAAGAAGCACAACCTGATAAGAGGATGCCTACGAAAGGGCTTTATCAAGAAAGTGATCCCTGGGGAGACTGGCAGAAGGGAGTAAGAACAGCATGAGGATGGGGGGAAGCCAGCAGGGTGTGATCTCAGGTAAAGCCACACAGACACAGAGCAGGCTTCCCTGATCCCGCAGGTGGATTCTGGAGTCTAAAAACATCTCCATCCTGTCACCATCAGAGACAAGATGGGGAAGTTGTCACACTCATACACTGCTAGAGAATGCTCTAGTTCTTAGACAGTACTTGCTTAAGTATCAAGAGTGAAGTTCCATGGTGTCTGAACTAGCTCTCAAATGCTGCAGCAAAGAAAACAAAAGTAGAGGAAAAGAGAGAAAAGAAAAATAAAACAGTGTATGCATGCTATAAATGATTCTTCAGCAAAAATATCTCTATATAAATATCTATATATAGGTACATAGAGCACACTCCATGTGGCAAATGACTGTTTAAGTGAAAGTTCATGGTTTCAACTTTCTATAGGTTTGTAATTTTCAAGATAAAAAGAGGAAGAATTAACCATGATTCCACCTTCCAAAAATAAACACTGCCAGTTCTGTTCATATTTTGGTCTATAGTATTTCCTTCCTACTGTGGGTGGATGTGTGTAGGTGTGTGTGTGTGTAAAAGATGTATTCAAAGTTGCTCTTAGAGTGGGAAAGGGTAAAATGAAACTATGGTGATATTTACACAGGGAACCCATGAACACCCAAATCCTCCCTTAGCCCAGACACTCCTTCACCACAAAACAACACAGATCCCAGTGAGCTGGTTCACACTAGTGGCGGCCTTCTTTACTTGGTCAAGGTTTGCTGGAATGCCTGTTGTCCTCAGTAAATCTACCCAAGTCCTTGGTTTGATGGAGTCCAGGAGGGTGGCTGGGGCAGGGCACGCTAGCCGCAGAGCCAAGGTCTTCCCAGCAAAATGGGAGACCTGGAACCACTTGTCCCATGAGGCCTTGCATCCAAAGGAAGAGAGAGGCGGTGATTTTCTTCACAAGTCCTGTGGAAGGAAAACAAGAGATACCATGTGCTGTGACCTTTGCTACTTTCTCAAGTTTTCTGAGCTTAGGCAATTCTTCTAAGGTACAGATCAGTGTATCTTGCCCTTAGAGCCAAGTCACCTTTGGGGAGGAAGAAGGAAGAGGCTAAGCCCGGAGTCTTGATGCCATCAAAGAGATGATGGGATAGCCACCACGGTGCTGTATGTAACCTGCTTTATTTATTTGGTTATTTGTAAGTTTTTAGCGCAGTTTTAGTTTTACAGAAAAAATGAGTGGAAAGTACAAAGAGTTCCCACATGCCAAGTTCACCCCCTACCAGTTTCCCTATTATTAACAGCTTGCAGTACTGTGCTGCATTAGGTACAATCTGTGAGCCAATATTGATACACTATTATTAACCAAAGCCCATAGTTTGCTTTAGGGTTCACTCTTAGTGTTATACTCCTGTGGGTTTTGACAAATGTATAATGACATGTATCCACCATTACAGGATCATACCGAGTCATTATTGCCCTAAAGACCCTCTGTGCTCTGCCTGTTCTTTCCTTTCTTTCTCCCCCAGAATCCTTGGCAATCACTGATCTTTTTATTTCCAACATGCCATGACATTTTCTTATGCCATTATATATTATTTAAAAATAAGCTTTTTAAAGATTTACTTTAATGTTCTCTAGTTATTATATATATATTTAAAGACATATATTTTTTAATTTTAATGTTCATTTTAGATACAGGGGGTACACGTGCAGATTTGTTACATGAGTGTGTTACATACAGGCTGGGCACAGCAGCTCACACCTGTAATCCAAGCACTTTGGGAGGCCATGAGAGGATCACTTGAGGCTGGCAGTTTGAGACCGGCCTGGGAAACATAGTGAGACCCCATCTCTACAAAAGACAGTTAAAAATTAGCTGGGTGTGGTGGTGCACACCTGTAGTCTCAGTTACTCAGGAGGTTGAAGCAGGAGGATTGTTTGAACTCAGGAGTTTGAAGCTGCAGTGAGTCATGATTGCACCACTGTACTCCAGCCTGGGCAACAGAGAAAGACCTTGTCTTTAAAAAACAAAAACAAAACACATTAAACCATCTGTATTAGTTAGAGTTCTCTAGAGGGATGGAACTGATGGAATATATATATATATATATATATATATATATACTCATATATATATACTCATATATATACATATGCTCATATATATACTCATATATATATATATATATATATATATATATAATATGAGTTTATTAAGGAGTATTAACTCATACCATCACAAGGTCCCACAATAGGCCATCTGTAGGCTGCGGAGCAAGGAGAGCCAGTCTGAGTTCCAAAACTGAAGAAGTTGGAGTCCAATGTTTGAGGGCAGGAAGCATCCAGCATGGGAGAAAAATGTAGGCTGGGAGGCTAGGCCAGACTCCTTTTTCTTTTTTTTTTATTATTATACTTTAAGTTCTAGGGTACATGTGCACAACGTGCAGGTTTGTTACATATGTATATATGTGCATGTTGGTGTGCTGCACCCATTAACTCGTCATTTACCTCTGGGTGGGTACAATCTAATCAGCTGCCAGCATAGCTAGAATATAAGCAGGCAGAAAAATGTGAAAAAGGAGTCTGAGATACCATCTCAGATGATTATATTCTAGCTATGCTGCTAGATATTCTAGCTATGCTGCTTATATTCTAGCTATGCTGGCAGCTGATTAGATGGTATCCACCCAGATTAAGGGTGGGTCTGCCTTTCCCATCCCAATGACTCAAATGTTAATCTCCTTCGGCAACACCCTCACAGACCCAGTATCAACACTTTGTACCCTTCAATACACTTAAGTTGACACCCTGTATTAACACTCACACCATCTATGCTTGGGTGTTTAGGCCATTTTCAATTTTTTACTCTACTGTCACATTGCTGTGATGAACACCCTTTCACATCAGGGTTTCCCAACAGTTGACACTTTGGGCAGGATAATGCTTTGCTATGGGAGCTGCCCTGAGCATGGTGCGATATGTAGCAGCACCTCTGGCCCCTACCTCTTAGATGCCAGAAACACCTGCCTTCCTCCCCTCAGCTGCAACAACCCAAAATTTGTCCAGACCTTGCTGAATGCCCCTGGGGCAATATTGCTGCTGGTTGAGAAACACTGCTTGACCTCCATATATCTGCACACGTCTGATTATTTTCTGGGGCTAGGGTCTTGCAAGTGGGATTAGTAATTCAGATTGTTTAAATATTTTTAATTGTTTTGATAGAGTTTTGTATACTGTCCTTCACAGAGGTGTTTATCCATCTATGACAACAAATTATCTTCTTCTCCTTCCAAGAAGAGGCCACTTGGGGAAACGGGGGGAGTGTGAGGTCTCAGAGGATCCGATCTGTGATATGGAGGTGTCTGGGGCCATCCGTGGAGTGATGAGTATGGGCAGAAAGAGCTCCCCACAGGACAATTAAGTTTGCCTGTGAGTAGCTTTGCCCAGCACCAGCCTGAAATCACCAGGCAGTTAAAGATGCTGATGCTATGTCGTGAGTTGCTGTCTTTTGTAAACCTCTCTTCCCCTCTGGTCATCACATCCCTCCTGGCTGACGGGAGCCCCAGGAGGGCAGGTGATATGGCTTGGCTGTGTCTCCAAGCAAATCTCATCTTGAATTGTATTAAATTGTTTCCATAATCTCCATATGTCATAGGAGGGACCAGGTGGAAGGTAATTTAATCATGGAGGAGGTTACAGCCTTGGTGTTCTACTGATAGTGAGTTCTCATGAGTTCTGAGGATTTTATAACGGGCTTTTCCCCTTTTTACTCCCTCACTTCTCATTGCTGCTGCCATGTGAAGAAGGACATGTTTGTTTCCCCTTCCACCATGATTGTAAGTTTCCTGAGGCCTCCCCAGCCATGCTGAACTGTGAGTCAATTAAACCTCTTTCCTTTATAAATTACTCAGTCTCAGGTATGTCTTTATTAGCAGTGTGAAAACAGACTACTACAGCAGGGGAAGCAGTTAGTGGCTTCATAGCACAGCCCAGTGGCCTAGCATGAGCACCATGAGGAACTCAGCCAGGCTCCAGTACTGGGTCCCCAAAAGGTGCAGATGAGGCTGAGCTGGTGACTGCACAGGCAGCTGCCTGATGAGAAGGGACTCCTTAAAACTAATTTAACAAAAAGTAGGTCTTCCAGCTGGCAGTGGCTTGGACGTGAGGAACCAGACTTGACCTTGACCCATGCTTTGTGACCAGCCCCCTCCAAGCCCCACCACAGCCCTGCCTCGCCTGCATTTTGATCCATAAATACGAGGTTTTGCTCATGATTACTTCATTTTCATCAGAAGGGATTTAATTACCAGGTCACTGAGAGCAGAGAAAGTCCAGAAAGCACTTCATGCCTCCAAAATTTGCTCCTAGCTCTCCTCCCACCTGTGGTCTTAAGAACATAAACCCTCTGCCGATCTGCTGCCTCTTCCTCCTTATTTAGGTGGCTTCTCTTCAAGATTCCCCTTTCCTCTAAGTTTGCTGATTTAGATCAATCTATTTTCACCAGCTATAAAGCTTTTCCCTCCTCTAGTCAATACATGCCCCTTTTGATCAGTCTTCTTCTCTCTGCTAAGATCGTGTTTGTGTTTCTGTGTTGCAATCTTCTTTGTGCACGTGTACGAGGAGCTGTGGGTATGTAGAAGCACGAATCATCCACATCCCGAATCCCCTCCTAGGGAGTTCGCTTCCCCGTGTTTAAAGGGAATTTACGTCCTCCTCCTGCCATCAGTTCCCACAATGGTCAGTCACACCAGCCTCACAGCCGCCCTCATATCTCACTGTGCGGATGGGAGGTGGAGTCCACTGTGCCACTCTATGTTTGGGATCTGGGGGTTTCTCCTGACATAGACTCACAGTTGGGGAAGCTGTGTGGAGACATCACCTCTCATTTCTCTCATCCTCACGTATCCAGCGCAAGTGTGCAGGGGCCGCCGATCCTGAAGAATGTGCTTCTCCTCTGCATGTAAGGGAGGCTCCATCTGTAAGGGTCACTGGCTGTGAGCTAAGCCAGATCCTTGCACGCCAGCTCTCGGTGCTCACTGGTACCAGCCACAGCTCCTTGTGAGCTCTTTAGGAACACAAGTCTCACCTTAACCTTCTTAGTAAATCTCATTTGGCCATAAAATAGTAGGTGCTCACTAAATGTGTTACAGTAGCCCCCTCTTATCTGCAGGGATTACTTTCTTAGACCTCTACTAGAGGCCTGAAATCAAGTATAGTACCGAACCCTATATATACTATGCTTTTGTCTTAAAACGCATACCTGTGAGACAATTTTATTTATAAATTAGGCACAGGAGATAAATAGTATCTAATAATAAAATAGAATCCTCATAACAATGTATTGTAATAAAAGTTATGTGAATGCAGTCTCTCTGTCTCTCTCAAAATATATATTGTACTCACCCTTCTTCTTGTGCTGGTGTGAGACGATGAAGCCCCCAGGTGATGAGATGAGGTGAGGTGAGTGCTGTAGGCAGATTGTCAGGCACTGTTAGGCTGCTATTGACCTTTTGATCACAAGTCAGGAGAAAGATCATCTGCTTTGGGGGGTCTTGGATCATGGAGCCATGACGATGTCCTACAGATGGACCAACGTCAGGAACAGAGGATGTGGATGACTAACGGGTGGGTAGTGTATACAGTGTGGACACACTTGAGGACTAAACTCTGATATTTTACTTCTCTTGCCCAAATTCCTATCTAAGGGGTCTGGGGAGTCTGCTCCACAAACCATAAAATCTCTTTAGAGGGGTCCTATTTAACATGGTTCACTTTCCAACCCTTCTCTGGTATAATATCGCATGATAGATAAAGAAGGAAATCAAAATATTTTACCCCTAAATATATTTATTTGCCATATTTTGAAATGACCTGCAAAGCTATTTTTGCAGGGGACAATTGTCTCTGCAAAGAATCTCTATTAAAACAGCTAGATCTTTCCCCGTTCCAGGCCCTCCCAATCCTGAAGAGATTAACTGAGCATCTAGCACCTTATAGAGGCCTGAATAGGAAACATTTGCCATCTAGTGTCTCCAAGGGTGGTCACCTATGAGATTTCATCTATACAACAAGGGACTTGCTCTCCATAACCCCTTATCTTGACCCAGACACGCCTTTCTAGTGATTCCAGGCCTTTCAATAATAACTTAGCTTTTTCATCCAATTGCCCATCAGAAAATGTTTGAATCCACCTGTGCCCTGTAAGCCTCCTGCTCCAAGTTGTCCTACCTTTCCAAACGGAATCCGTGCATACCCACATGCATTGATTGATGCCTGACGCCTCCCTCAAACATGTAAAACCAAACTGCCAACCACCTTGGACACATGTTCTCAGAACTTCTTGAGATTGTGCCCTAGGCCTTGGTCACTCATATTTGGGCAGAATAAACTGCATTAACTATTTTACAGAGTTTGACTCCTTTCCACGACACCCTGGACAAAGGATGATTTACATCCCAGGTGGGACAGGGCAGGATGGTGCCAGATCTCATCACGTTACTTGGAATGATGCACAATTTACAACTTATAAATTGTTTTATAAGCAAAATTGTTTTACTTCTGGAATTTTCTATTTAATATTTCCAAAACTCAGTTGTCACCAGGTAATGGAAACCATGGGGGGAAAAAAACTGGATAAGCAGGGGGTCTACTGTAATTAAGTCATGGAGAATGCTATCTCATCTCCCCAAGGACTACCACTGTTGTTAAATGGCATTCATTTAATAGGGATTGTCCAGTTTTCAACAGAATAAAATAATTACATCTCATTGCTTGAGCAGGGTAACATGGTTAGACAGGTCCGAGTAAGAGCCTTATTTTTAAAACATATGAAAACAAAACTCTCTGTCGTTTATGAAAACTATTTTTAATTTATATTCTTGTCTACATGCACACAGGCCAAACCAGTGACTTGGTGCCTGCATCATGACCTTAACAGGACAGCTGATGAGTAAAGCAGAACTCAACTTTGTAGTGGGGGGGTCAGAGCAAGAGCGCACATGTATTCCGGTGCCTCATGAAGCCAAAATGAGCAAATGCAAGATGGTGGGATGAGGGGTGATGTTTACAGATCTGGATCTTTCTCCACAACTGTAGCCTGTGGGCCCTGGGACCGAGCAAATTAAGATGGAAACCACGTGACTGGCAGCCTCCGAGTTGGTTTTATTGCCATATGATGCCTACACCAGGGGAATTGAACAATGTCCTGGACTAAGCCTGAGTCAGAAAGCGAAACTTTGACAAAAGGTTTCATAAGTTTCAAAACGACATATAAATTCCCGTGGTCCCTTCCGTCAATTCACTGCCAGTCAACACCACCAACTCCTGAAGGACATGGGGGATGGAGGGAAGGAAGTATCAACAGAGAGTGGCAACTTCACAGAGTGTCCTGAGTGGTCTAGGTTGGAGGGAAGGAAGTATCAGTAGAGAGTGGTCACCTTCACAGAGTGTCCTGAGTGGCCTAGGTTTATTCTTCAGTAGTGCAAATAAACTGTGTCTAAACTCTCTGGGGCTCCAAGTGGGAGCTTCAAATTCTTAAATCTAGATGGACAGTCTTGTGGTTCTCCAGGTGTGATTCCTGGACCAGCAGCAGCAGATCACCTGGGAAATTTACTGGGAATGCACATTATAAGCTCCCCCCAGGCCTCCTGAATCAGAAGCCCAGGGTGAGACCAGCAATCCAGCTTTCATGGCCAGCAGGGGATCCTGAAGCACGCTCAAGTTTGAGAACAACTGGGATACACATTCCACATTACCAGCATTCTTAATCTTATTTACGGAGGGCTCTAAATTTCCTGCTAACTGAACCACTCTAAATTAGCTGAGAATTAAAAGAAGAAGGAATGCTATTACGTAAGTGAAGGCTATTCAAATCTCCACGCCTTGAACTCCTTGAGCCCTGGAGGGCAGTGGCAGGGGAGGAAGTATTATAGTAACCGGTGGTTACAGAGCAGAGATTGAGGCCAGCCTCCTGGTTCAAGTGCATGCACCGCTGCGTCCAGCTGCATATTCGGGGCTCAGTTCCCTTAACCTCTTTGTATCTTGTTTCCTTCTTCCATAAAATGCTGATCTATAGCACCTACATTATGGAGCTGTTGGAGGGTTAAATCAGTTGAGTGAAGCATTTAGAAGCTTTCCTGGCCACGACGAAGTGCTGCTTCTTCTTGTTGGTATTATTTATCTGAATTAATTTTCAGTTCTTCTCCCATTTTTTAATAGGTCTCAACCGTGCTCTTATCTTCTTCCATAGCAACACGTCAAAAAACAAATGCACCATCATCCTTTCCATTTAAATTAGGAATGTGACCATATTTAAGGAACAGACATTCAGTTTAAACAAATGAAAAGTTATTTTTCTTTCCTCGGAATCTGAGGCCTGGCAGTTGCTGATGTCTTTTAGTGACTCATTCATGTGACTCTCCTCTAAGACCACTTCCTTTTAGCTCTGCAGAGTCAGAACTGGATCACTTGTGGGTCAGTAGGCCTGGGGTGGGAGATGAGAATTTAAATGGCCAACAAGTCTGCAGGGACTGCTGCTGCTGCCAGCCTGCAGGCTGCACTTAAAAGCCAATGCCTTGACCGCATCAGGACTCATCATCTGAGACTGGGAACATTGTGCCTTGAAGAAAATCAGGATGGTGTTAGCACGAGTGAAGGTGGACAGATGTGAGGTCTCAACAGGCAGCCCGAGACACGTCTCCTTCCAGCAGGCTTTGTCCTGACTTTCCTTGCTCTGATGAGGTCACCATCCATGTCCTAATCCCCAGAATTCATGGCACATCCTTGTGGATAACAATGACCATCTTCAAGTGACCAGAGGACACACTGAGGATGCTGAGTTTTGGGGGAGTATTTCATATGATGCTGGTAGTGAAAAGAGGTTTCTTCTGCCTGAAAACTGGTGTTATAGTAGAAATGTGGCACAGCAGCTATAGCCTTCAGGGGCTTCTCCCATCTCTTGACATCCTTTCTTTCTCTGCATGACACTCCTGCACGCTGGCTGAGCACCTGCTGACCTCAGAGGGGTGTCCTTCTGAGGAAGTTTATGGTCAGACCAGAAGGCATAACTCTCATAGAGGCAAAATCACTTTGGGAAATACAAGTAACTTTAATAAAACCCTTCCAATTTGAGAACAGATTATCATGTCTTTATTGAATCCCATATAAAATGATAGAAGTTTATATTCATTAAACATGGACTACATGCCAGGCACTCTAAAATACCCTAAGTAATGCATTCAATCTTCACAACAACCCAGTGAGGAAAGTGCCAGCATCATGCCTGTGGATTGGTGAGAGAACTGAGGCACGGAGAGGTTAAGGAACTTGCCCAGGTCACACAGCTTGTCAGTGGTGGGGCCAGCTTTGAATATAGGTGGTCTGGATTTGGTGCAGTTTCTCTCCAAAATGAAAGGTCTTGGCTGGCACCTTGGATATTGTAGGAAAAACACATATCTTCAAGTACCAGAATCAGAGACTACGGTAAGCTATTTCCCTGGAAGAGGCACAGGGGAAACAGGGCAGCTGGGGAGTCACAGGCTCACGGCCCCCGCTTAGCTGGGGAGTCACAGACTCACAGCCCTCTTCAGCTGGGGAAATCACAGACTCACAGCCCCCACTCCGGCTCATTGCAGACACGTGCTCCCAGGGTGGAATAGAGAGTTTTGCAAGTGGTTCTGTTGTCCGTCTCTTTGTCACTTCTGGATTTCCTGCACCTGGAACAGTGATCAGTGCAGACGAGTTGCTCCATGTCCCCGTGCTGCAGAATGAATTAGGTGACAAGCACGATGTCCCTCACTGAGCATTTTACCCATGCTTGGGTCCTCAGTCGCCTCCTGGGTCTACTTCACCAGGGTATAGTTACGCTAAATGGTTTTCTCAAAATATGTTTAGCGATGCCCTGGTATAAACACACCTGGTGATAATTTTGGATATGACATGATTGGCGACTACCTCCTATCCTCCACCACAGCCTCATTCTGATTTTTGTTTTAACTCTGTAATTATGCAAACTCAAGTTTTATATGTGATTGATTTTTTTCCCTGCATTATGGAGGAATTTTCCTTTGTGTGTACATGGGATAGATGGAAAGAGAGAGATAGGCAACTACATCAGCAACACAGAACAGCAAAATCACCAGCTACTGAACCCACAGGCATCTTTTTGACTAGCAAAGGATAATCAGCAACCAGCCTCACTAATTTCCATGTTTTAACCCCAACTGAGAAAAGTGCCTTCCTGCAGGTGGTGTCACTTCAGTCCCCTCCCTGAATGTCTTCAGCCTGGTAGAGCCCAGGTTTGTACTCTCCCTTAAGGGTCAACAGACCGTCATGAAAAGCTACTGAGCTAAGCCCTGGGGATGCAAAGTGAGCAAGACATGGTCCCTGCCCTCATGAGTTTCACATTTTAACTGGGAAAATGGAATATTGACAGCGAAGTGCGTAAGCATAGAATTGCATTGTGGTCATTTCTATGAAATGGGATAGGGGGCACTCCCGGAGCGGATCCCAGTCGACCTGGCCTGAGTCTTCACTTCGCTTCTAAAGGATGGGTAGGAATGTGTCAAAGATGGGGAGAAGTCATTCCAGGGGGAGGAAACTGAAGGCGCGAAGGTCCCAGGCGGGGAGGAGAGTGAAGTGTTCAAAGCGCCGAAGAAGCTTTTGCTGTCATCTATCCACTGCAGGCTCCCCAGAAGTGGAGCATTCTCCAGAGGTTTGGGGAAACCACCCCATGTGAGTCTTTTGGAGTTGGGGTCCTGTCTCCCACGAAAGGGCCGGACAAGGCCAGGCCCTGGCTCCCTTGCCCCTGCGGTCTGTGATGAGGCATTCGTGACTTTGAGATGGGGGCGGGGATGTTAGCTCAGTGCAGTAGGGACTTCAGGGTTCATCCAGGTGATGACGATGCAGGTAATGGCATCTGGTGGCCTTGGTGCCAGCCGGGTTCCCTCGACTGCTTTCCCCATCCTAAGCCTGGTCCTGTAGCGCCCCCATCAGGCCTATGGGCTCTCCAATAGCCTTGCGCCCAGCAGTAACTTCCCATTGCCCTTTAACTTAAGTTAACCAGAGGCAGATTCTCTTCTTGGCAGTGCAGAACCTTGACCCTTACAGAGGACCGGTGTGGCCGGAGCCCAGGGAGG
Source organism: Symphalangus syndactylus (assembly GCF_028878055.3). Taxonomy (NCBI): domain Eukaryota; kingdom Metazoa; phylum Chordata; class Mammalia; order Primates; family Hylobatidae; genus Symphalangus; species Symphalangus syndactylus. The sequence continues at coordinate 12,153,161 of NC_072446.2, read as the reverse complement.
AGGGAGAAAGTGCAGGACCCGTCTGAGGGGACAGCCCCTCCCTGCCCTGCAGGTCCTTGGCGGTGGCAAGCTACCAAAGGGTTTCAAACACATGGGTAAGGGGCATGCTGTATAAAAAACTCATTGTTTCCTGAGGCATACAGGGTTTGGAAGGGGACTGGAAGGAGGATTCTATTTTCTCTTTCTTTTGAACATCTGGAACTCTAAAGAGTGTTAATTTTTAAGTTGCCACGAGGAGTGATGGAAGAAACGGGTTACCCATTTAGAGGATGATTATCAAGCTGCAGCCTGCATGAAGTCCATTTTTATAGCTTGCTCTGGCCCCCCAAAACACAGAGTTGATAATGACAGTTGGGTAATGCTTTGAGTTCAATGGCGTAGCAATAAAGAAATCTAAGTGGAAAGTGCTTCTCACTCCTGGCTAAGTCCTTCTCTCAGCAAAATTTCACTTCAAGTGTCTTTTCATAATAAAATAATTCTGCATTCCAGCTGAGAACTCCATGCACTCACTCACTAGTCATGTGGCAATAGCCTGTTTTTTCACTGCTGGGCAGGATTTGCTAATGGGCACTTTATTGCTAAGTGTGTTGTCCCTTTGGGAAAAACATAATTTTATCCCAGCGCATGTCTGTCTCCAAGTCTACTGATCAGTGGCGTTATTATGCTTGCAAGAGTCATTTGTAAGCTTTCCAAGTGATATGCCAACGTCTCTCCCCTCCTCCAGGTAAAAGAGAAAAAATGCTAAAAGCAAAAAGCTAGATTTCCCAGGGGATGGGGGGAAGCGTCCTTGCCATCAAATCGATGTTTATCTTACATATGTTATAAATCAGGATATGCCCTGCTCGCTGCTTTTTTTGTGCGTGTCCCCAAAGTTAGCCTAGCTATTAAATAAGAGCAGAAGTGGTCTCAGAAGAGAATTTAAGTTCCTGTCTCACTCCTTAGCTGTCAGACTGAGAGAAAGGGCCCCAAACTCTGAGCCGTGATTTTCTCATCTGTGAAAAGGGAACAGTAAGGATATTTGGTTTTTAGGATGATTGTGAAGATTAAATGACATAATAAAGTCTAAAAAGCACTGAGCATTATTTTGAGTACAGAAGAAATGCTGCTTTGCGGTTGTCTCTGCTTTTTCTTTCTTCAGTAGGTGCAATTTTTGCAAATGCCTCAATATTCAATGGATAGTCTATGTTCGAGAGCATTCTTCTCACCTGTACTGTTAATCACAAGCCAATTTGGGGACAAGACAGAGATAACCTCTGTATCTTTATTTTTTCTTAAAACATTGCTGAATTCCTTAAAAACAAAACTTTCCTGAAACTTGCTTGTTCTGTGCTGAGAACTAACACACACTCACTCCTCACTGGCAGTGACTGTCTGTGAGAGGTTTGTGTGTGTGTGCGGTGTGGATGTTCTTAAAAACATTTTCATAGATGGATAAGCTGATATTCAAGAGGTTGGGTAACTGCCTAGGGTTGCCACTGAAGTAAGAGTCAAACAAGGCGATGAATTAAGGTGCTTGAGAAGCCGAGTTTCTTCGTAATCTTGAAACATCCTCCCAGCTTCTCTGCCGTTCTTTGGTGCTGTCATTCCTAAAGGAAGATAATCCCAATTTAGAATATGTAGGTCAGCATGACAGGTGGTCTGGAAATGGGTCATTAGAATGTCAGATATTCTGGCAACAGTGGTTCTCAAATTCAGCCATGTGGGCTGCCAGGTCCATGCCTCCTGCCCCCATGAAGTGAACTTGAACTTTCTTATTGGTGGCTCTCAAAGGAGAGACCAAACAAGGCACTGACCCGCCGTAGTTGGTGTCAAGCAACTCGTGTAAGCCCAAAACCACCAAGGGAATGTCCTTCCCACAGGTGAGCTAGTGTGGGGTCCTAAGCTTGCCTTGTTCATGGTGGCTGCCACCAGAACAGAGGGGAAAACTGAGTAAAAACCATCCTATATTCACTAATAAAATATCATATACAAGTGTATTTCTCTTTTATAAAACTTCTTACCCAATACATTTAGTGAACTCAATTCTTTTTTTTTTTTTTTTTTTTTTTTTACTTTATTAGGCAGGAATAACATTGATCTCAAAGCTACTTAGGGAACAAATAAGAAAAAAGGTATTATAGGAAAATCACTTTTAATTAATTAGATGTGAAAATTCTTTAAAAATTTTTTTTATTATTATACTTTAAGTTCTGGGTTACATGTGCAGAACGTGCAGTTTTGTTGCATAGGTATACATGTGCCCTGGTGGTTTGCTGCACCTATCAACCCGTCAACTACATTAGGTATTTCTCTCCCCTAGCCCCCCAACCCCCTGACAGGCCCCGGTGTATGATGTTCCCCACCCTGTGTCCATGTGTTCTCACTGATCAACTCCCACTTATGAGTGAGAACATGTAGTGTTTGGTTTTCTGATCTTGTGGTAGTTTTCTGAGGATGATGGTTTCCACCTTCATCCGTGTTCCTGTAAAGGACATGAACTCATTCTTTTCTATGGCTACATAGTATCCCATGGTATATATGTGCCACGTTTTCTTAATTCAGTCTGTCATTGATGGGCATTTGTGTTGGCTCCAAGTCTTTGCTATTGTGAATAGTGTCGCAATAAACATGTGTGTGCATGTGTCTTTATCACAGAATGATATATAATCCTTTGGGTATATGCCCAGTAATGGGATGGCTGGGTCAAATGATGTTTCCAGTTCTATGTCCTTGAGGAATCGCCACACTGTCTTCCACAATGGTTGAACTAATTTACACTCCTACCAACAGTGTAAAAGCGTTCCTATTTTTCCACAACCTCTCCAGTATCTGTTGTTTCCTGACTTTTTAAATGATGGCCATTCTAACTGGCATGAGATGATATCTCATTTGGTTTTGATTTGCATTTCTCTAATGATCAGTGATGATGAGCATTTTTTCATATGTCTGTTGGCTGCATAAATGTCTTCTTTTGAGAAGTGTCTGTTCATATCCTTTGCCCATTTTTTGATGGGGTTGTTTGTTTTTTTCTTGTAAATTTGTTTAAGTTCCTTGTAGATTCTCGATATTAGCCCTTTGTCAGCTGGATAGATTGCAAAAATTTTCTCCCATTCTGTAGGTTGCCTGTCCATGCTGATGATAGTTTCTTTTGCTGTGCAGAAGCTCTTTAGTTTAATTAGATCCCATTTGTTAATTTTGGCTTTCGTTGCCATTGCTTTTGGTGTTTTAGACATGAAGTCTTTGCCCATGCCTATGTCCTGAATGGTATTGCCCAGGTTTTCTTCTAGGATTTTTATGGTCCTAGGTCTTACATTTAAGTCTTTGATCCATCTTGAGTTGATTTTTGTAAAAGATGTAAGGAAGGTGTCCAGTTTCAGCTTTCTGCGTATGGCTAGCCAGTATTCCCAACACCATTTATTAAATAGGGAATCTTTTCCCCATTGCTTGTGTCTGTCAGATTTGTCAAGGATCAGATGGTTGTAGCTGTGCGGTGTTATTTCTGAGGCCTCTGTTCTGTTCCATTGGCCTATATATCTGTTTGGGTACCAGTACCATGCTGTTTTAGTTACTGTAGCCTTGTAGTATAGTTTGAAGTCAGGTAGCATGATAGCTCCAGCTTTGTTCTTCTTGCCCAGGATTGTCTTGGCTATGCAGGCTCTTTTTTGGTTCTATATGAAGTTTAAAGTAGTTTTTTCCAATTCTGTGAAGAAAGTCACTGGTAGCTTGTAGTTCTGCTTGAAGAGATCCTTCACATCCCTTGTAAGTTGTATTCCTAGGTATTTTATTCTCTTAGCAGCAATTGTGAATGGGAGTTCACTCATGATTTGGCTCTCTGTTTGTCTGTTATTAGTGTATAGGAACACTTGTGATTTTTGCACATTGATTTTGTATACTAACTTTGCTGAAGTTGCTTATCAGCTTAAGGAGGTTTTGGGCTGAGACGATGGGGTTTTCTAAATATACAATCATGTCATCTGCAAACAGAGTCAATATGACTTCCTCTCTTGCTATTTGAATACCCTTTATTGCTTTCTCTTGCCTGATTGCCCTGCCCAGAACTTCCAATACTATGTTGAATAGGAGTGGTGAGAGAGGGCATCCTTGTCCTGTGCCGGTTTTCAAAGGGAATGATTCCAGTTTTTGCCCATTCAGTATGATATTGGCTGCGGGTTTGTCATAAATAGCTCTTATTATTTTGAGATATGTTCCATCGATACCTAGTTAACTGAGAGTTTTTAGCATGAAGGAGTGTTGAATTTTATCGAAGACCTTTTCTGCATCTATTGAGATAATCATGTGGTTTTTGTCATTGGTTCTGTTTATGTGATGGATTATATTTATTGATTTGCATATGTTGAACGGCTGTAAATTCTAGTAAGTTCTAGTAGAGTTGAATTTGCTCCTGACCAAGCTTTCTGATGATCTTACAGTCACTACTGTGATCTGTAGTGGGAGGGATTATCATGGAGGAAATGTGGATAGTTCAAGCTCATTGCCAAGTAATGTGGTTTAGATCTCTGTCCATGCCCAAATTTCATGCTGAATTGTAGTCCCCAATGTTGGAGTAGGGCCTGGTGGGAAGTGATTGAATCCTGGGGGTGGATTTCCCCCTTTGTGCTGTTCTCCTGACAGTGGGTGAGTTCTCATGAGATCTTGACATTTAAAAGTGTGTGGCACCTCCCTCGTCCTTCCTCCTGTTCCAGTCATGTAAAGGCTGCCACTCCCTTCACCCTCCACCATGATTGAAAGTTTCCTGAGACCTCCCCAAAAGCCAAGCAGATGCCTGCATTATGCTTCCTGTATAGCTTCCTATGAGCCAATTAAACCTATTTTCTTTATAAATTACTCAGTCTCAGGTATTTCTTTATAGCTGTGGGAGGATGGGCTAATACACCAATCAAATATGATAAAGTTGGAGGACAGGGTGGGACAGGGGAATATGTCTACTGTTTCTGACACGGTGGTCCCTCTAATCTTCCGAAACAGTGATTCTCAACTGGGGACGATTCCCCTCCCAACCAGGAGATATTTGGCAACATCTGGAGACATTTTTAGTTGTCACAAGGGGGCGGGGGTGCTCTTGGCATCTAGTGAGTGGAGTCCAGGGACTCTGCTAAACATCCTACAATGCACTGGACTGACCCTCACAACAAAGAATAATCTGGCTCCAAATGTCCATAGTTCAAAGATCGAGAAATCCTGTTTGAAGTTTAAAAACAAAAAGTTGATCATCAAAAATCTAGAATTGTCCACCAAAAAGGTCAATTTTATTGTATATCAATTTAAGTGTAGAAAAATAAAACATTATCACATAGGCCTCTAGATTTAATTACCAATTTACAGAAAATGCAGAAGAGTAGGACATGTTAAAATGAGGCCAGGAGGATGCAATTTGCAAAATCTAGACTTTAGAAAAGTCTGTAGTACATGTGACCTTACCAAACCTTGTAAGAAAATAAAAGACCTGAGATACATATCAATGAATTGCAGTGTATAGACCTCATTTCTAAAACCAAACTAAAAAAGTCATTCTTCGATGTTCACAGGTGATTGGTTCCAGGACAACCTTCCACCCCCAACCCCCAACACCAAAATGTATGAATGCTCAATCCTCTAGCATAAAATGGCATAATATTTGCATGTAACCTACACACATCCTCCCATATACTTTAAATCATCTCTAGATTACTTGCAATACCTAACACAGTGTAAATGTTATATAGTTGATATATTGTATTTTTTATTTGTATTTTTATTGTTGTATTGTTATGTTTTATTTTCTTCAACGAGTTTTGATCTGCATTTGCTTGAATCTATGGACGTAGAACCCACACAGATACAAAGGCCATTGGATGTAAGATGATTAAGGAGGTGAACAGGAACTGAATATCTCATTGTGTTAAAACATTATTGTTTTTAGTGCAATATCATATTGTGGTTAGGTATAAAGGAGTCTCTGTCTTTTAGTGATATATTTTGATATACCCACAGATGAAATTATGTTTGAATTCTGTTTCAAAATAATTGGAGGGAGGAGAGTCTGTGATTACAGATAGAACTAAATTGGCATGAGTTGATCCCAGTTGATGAATGCATGGGGCTCATTATTCTTTCTCTGTACTTTTGTCTATGTTTGGAATTTTCCATACTAAAATGTTTTCAAAAACAAACAGTGCCAAAAGCTGATTTACATCGGCCAAATTCTCATAGTTCAGGCAATGCTATTTACCTCAGACGGGCTCTGCATGTCTGTTCTCCTCACAGTACCCCATGAGACCACCGAGGGGCCTCCTTGGCTTCCACAGAGGACACTGGGACTTGGAGTTTGAGCAATTGCCTGTGTGCGTGGGTGCGTTAGTGGTGGGGCTGGAATTCAAGCTCAGATCCTTCTGCCCCCAAATCCTGGTTCTTTCTGCTCTGCCCTCTTGCCCACCTCCTGCAGAAGGCAGGTGTTGTTGTGCAGGGTGGGCGGGATCCTATGCTAATCAGCTCCCTTCCAAAGCTGCACATAAGCTCTCCTTGTCACCTGGTATTTGGACAGCTGAACCTTAAGGAATCACAACATAATGCCTGATTTCTACCCTGGGAACTGCAAACTAATTCCAGGTCGAAATGTAAATATTGTCCCCATGGAGAAGAGGTGGTTTGAGCTGCTTATACATGGGAAATACTGACATCTGTTAATATTGATAGTTATTCCTTGAAAAATGACTTCAAGGTCCTACTAATCAATTTTCTCTCAGAATGAAGAATAGCACCCTCTGCTCTCCCGGAATCACAACACGTATTTATAAATATATGCTTTACAGAACAGACGGGAAAAATGAGCCAAGTCTTTGGCATGATGATCCGTTATTCAGAGTGAAGAAAGCAATTATTAGCATCTATATTGGACTTTGAATTTACAAAATTCCTTCTTTAAAAAAAATGGCCATTGCAGCTATTTTGTGTTTCAGTTGTTTGATATTCTAATAGGTATAATGAATTGTGCTACTTGGCATTGGATTGAAAGTTAACAAGGGCTGGGACTGTTTCTTTTTTTCTCACTTGGTAAATAGGTAGCTTTGCACTTGGCTAGAAACATCTGGATGATTTAGGCACTGGCTTGTAACAATGTTTGCTTTGCTGTGTCCTCCTAGAACTGATGTTAGCATGAAAGGCTCATGGCAATGAGTTTCTTACTCAGCCTGGATTTAATGTGAGATGTATGAGGGAGCTTTTGGTTCTCTCTCTTCAAAACCCTCCTGGGAACTGGGATCTGGAGAGGCGTGAATTGGATTCTAAGATGATCTCTTGTTGTAATCCCTGCCCTTGAATGTGGGTGTGACTTGTAACTTGCTTTTAGCAATTGAAAATGGCAAAGGGGATGGAATGTCATTTATATAATTGTGTTACAATAGATTGCAACATCTGTCTTGCTAGGAGACCCTCTCTCCCTTGCTAGCTTTGAGAACAACCCCACCCCCTTCCCTGCCATGCTAAGGATGCTCCTGTGGTAGGAACTGTGGGCATCCTCTGGGTAACAGCCAACAAGGAAGACCTCAGTCTGACAGCTACGAGGGAGTGTGGCTGCCATCCAACCATGTGAACTCAGAGGTGAATCCTGCCACAAGCAAGCCACTGTGGGCACCTTGATTGCAGCCTTTGAGAGACCCGGAAGCAGAGAGAGGGCCCAGCTAAGCTGTGCTGGACTCCTGGCCCAGAGAAACCATGAGATCATAAAAATGTGTTGTTTTAAGGAACTAGTTTGTGGTCAGTTGTTACACAGCAACAAACTGATACAGTAGGTAAAATAACCCACTGTGGTTAGCCAGGTAGTTAATGGCAGACCAGGGACTAAAATTAATTTCATTTTACTCTTTCTGAGAGTTTGCTCAAGGCAAAATTTTTAGGCTCCTGTTGTAAAGCAAGAAGATTATCTGGTGGATTTGGTGATAGAAAATGAACAAGTTTTGAGGGTAAGAACTTCAAGAGCTCTTCTAGCACATTCTCAATTTGCCTTTTTATAAAAGTGGAAGACTTCTGAGGATCCAATATCATATCCCAATATCTCAGCACTTACTATAGCCTAGGATTTTTGAGAAAACTAGCTTATTTAATCCTCAAAATAACCATATTTATTCTATATTATTTATGCTTAACTATATTATTATGCTTAAAAGAAAATAAATGTCCAGAGAGATTCAACGACTTGAAATGTTTTATGCAGGTGGTGAGCAGTCTGACACCATAGTCCAGCTCTCAACCTCCACAACCTGCAGGTCCATTTTAGTAAAATAAAACTGCCTGGCACATAGTTATAAAGTGGGCACAAGATCGTATTCCAGTGTTATGAATGAGTGAACACACTGCAGATATGTGGGGACTTGGGTGTGCAGGTGGGTTGTAAAATGTGCCTGGGATTTGGTTTAAGCAGGTATGATAACACATGCAGACACAGAAATGATTGTCATTAAGAAAGAAGTTATATTATGCTCACAGTCCTGAGAAACAGGGAGCAGACTCACCGTATGGGGCCATGGGGAGAAACACCAAGGGAGACGAGCGGGCAGTGGGAAGGAGGAGCTGTGGTGGGAGCCTTCACTGTTTTCATGGGAAGGGATGGGAGAAACAAAGTGAGCAAGTGGGGCAGGCTTTGCGTTGGAAGTTTTGAATAATTCTGGCAGTCTTTGAGCTATAGGAGTGATAAGGTTTTGCTGCGTCCCCACCCAAATCTCACCTCGAATTGTAATAATCTCCACCTGTCAAGGGCAGGGCCAGGTGGAGATAATTGAATCATGGGGGCGGTTTCCCCCATACTGTTCTCATGGTAGTGAATAAGTCTCACGAGATCCGATGGTTTTATAAATGAGAGTTCCTGTGTACACGCTCTCTTGCCTGCTGCCGTGTAAGATGTGACTTTGCTCTTCATTTGCCTTCTGCCATGATTATGAGGCCTCCACAGCCATGTGAAACTGTGAGTCCATTAAACCTCTTTCCTTTGTAAATTACCCAGTCTCAGGTATGTCTTTATTAGCAGTGTGAGAACAGACTAATATGAGGAGCTTATCCTAGTTGTTTGGTATCTAGCTCTGGGGTGATTAGGGGAGGAGAATTGTTTGTCAGACTTCAAGAGCTTAAGAAGGTGTTGGGTATGAACTCTGACTGATTTCCATATGCAAGGTGTGCTCTCAGGCAAGACATTTGCTATCTAGGAATTAGCTAACCCTAGGAGAAGTGGTCCTTTTCCAGGTCCCCAAGGCCTCAGATGCCAGAGCGTCAGCAATACAGAAAATAAGAAAATATAGTTAACATAAGATGCTATAATGCCATATGAGCTGTTGACAAAGCATTGGCAATAGTTAGGAGATCAGACTCTTTCTAAGTTATAAAAGAGCACTGCAGAAAAGTTAACTCCTGTCCGGCCGTGGTGGGTCATGACTGTAACCCCAGCACTTTGGAAGGCCGAGGCGGGTGGATTACCTGAGGTTGGGAGTTCAAGACCAGCCTGACCAACATGGAGAAGCCCTATCTCTATTAAAAATACAAAATTAGCCGGGCGTGGTAGTGCATGCCTGTAATCCTAGCTACTCAAGAGGCTGAGGCAGAAGAATCGCTTGAACCTGGGAGGTGGAGGTTGCGGTGAGCCGAGACTGTGCCATTGCATTCCAGGCTGGGCAACAAGAGCAAAACTCCATCTCAAAAAAAAAAAAAAAAAACAACAACAGCAAGTTAATTCCTTACAGATGAACTTGGGTCTTTGGGCCAAAGGCATCGGTGTGTCATTGTTATTCCAAGCACAGATAGTGAGATGAGAGATTCCAACTCCTCCCTCCTCTGAAACAGTGACATTATGTTTACATGTTGAGAAAAACACAGTGGCTATCTCCTTTCTTAGGTAATGTGTGTTTGATCTCTCTTGTTGTTTTTCTGTGCTTAAATACAATCATTGCTTTTAGAGACCCCCGATTGGCCCTTTGTCATAATAAGCACTGACAATGATTTCTAAAGTATAGCCTCCTCTCTCTTTAAGGGATTGAATGCTCGACATCCAATAGTCTCCTGACTCACAGAGTTAGCCAGTGCAGGCTTTGTTTTTGGTGCATCTTCCAGAAAACTCACCCGTCTATTTACCCATTGGGTTAGTTACATTCATCATGAACTGTGGAAGGTGGATGTTGAAAAATGACAAGATTCCTCTAAGAAGTCTATTACGAAGCCCAGCTTTTCTTCCCTTTCAAGTCTATAACCCATTTTTTTTTCTACAAAGAAGAATACATCATTTTCTTTTTAATGTGGTGTGAATATGGAAAGACTGGAAACTGTGTCTGAGCATCATAACAAGAAAATCACCCTGCCTCCCATCCCCAGCATCAGAAATCCTGTCATTTGCAGCAACATGGGTAGAACTGCAGGTCATTATGTTAAGTGAAATAAGGCAAGCACAGAAAGACAAATATTGCATGTTCTCACTCATATGTGAGAGCTACAAAAGCAGGTTTTGTGAAGATAATAGATTGGTGGTTACCAGAAGCCAGGAAGAGCTGGTGGGGGCGAAGGGGAAGGTTGAAGAGAGACTGATTAATAGGTATACCTACACAGTTTGATAGAAGAAATAAGGCCTACTGTTTGATAGGTCAGTAGGGTGACTATAGTTTACAATAATCTATTGTATATTTCAAAATAGCTAGAAGAAAATAATTCCAATATTTCTAGCATAATGAAAAGATATTTAACATGATGAATACCCTAATTATACTGATTTTTACAAGTTATATGAATGCATTAAGTTATCATATGTACCCCCAAAATAGGTATATTTATTATGTATCAAAAATAAAATATAAAAGTATCTAAGGTCTTCCCCATAAATATATTGGAAGGCATAGAAACATACAGTTAAGAAGCAAAAAGGAAGTTGACAAAAAGATGCAACCATGTCAGATGCTTCCTGAATTAATCCACAAAATGTATGGAGAAGATCCAAAAAACTTAGAAGGTCTTTTAGGGTAGACTGTTTTACCTGCAAGTCAGAGTGCTGATAAAATTCTGCCAGGCATTCTCCAACATGGTCTGTTCACATCTCATCTTCATTCATTCACTCATTTATTTCTTCAATTGACAAATGCTTATTGAGCACCAACTGCACGCTGTACATGATTCAGGTGCTGAGGAGAAAGCAGTGAGCAAGCATTTCCTACCTTCACAGGGCTTACACTCTGATGATGGGCACAGCCATCGGAATCTGTTCTGCTCCAGGACCCCAAAGACCACCATTCCGCAAATTTCCTTGATACTTCTTGATGCACCACACTTAACTGTGTGGGACATTCCTCCTTTTTGAAACACTCTTCTCTTTTGGACCAGAGAGAAGGTGATGGTATGATATAACTCTAGAGAGGTAGGTAAGATCCAGACCATTTGGGACGTCATTGGTCACAGTGGAGTTTTTTTTTTTTTTTTGAAAAATAAATGGAAACTAAGCTATCTTAATCAGGAGCATGTTTCTCTCTTATTTGTTTTTGTTTAAAGACACGATGGCTTTAATGTGGATGTGGCAAGGGAGGAGGAAGAAGGATCTCTTAAATGTCTTCTGGAGTACAAACCAGGCCAGAAGTGTAGTAGTTTGTCAGTAGAGGGAAGAAGGTGAGTGAACCTTCAGAAGCAGTGGCATGCTGGTAAATGTTAACAACTATTTCTCTAAGGGAAAAAAGATAGCAATTTCTGCCATTTACTAATTTCAAGCAACCAAGCTGACATCATTGAATGCAGATTTCAGAAGAGATGCACGAAATAGCTGGAATGAGCCGGCTTCTTCACAGCACGCTCTTAGAAGAGGAAACGGGCAACACATGGTGATGAATTGGGTGTGGGGAATGAAGGGGAGAAAGAAGTGCCAAGAATGATTGGTAGCTTCTGATTTGCTGAATAGGTTGAATGATGGAAATGTCCACAGGTAGAAACAATGAAGAGGAACAGATGTGGGTGAAAAAGACCTGTGAAGCCAACAATAATGGGGGAGTATTAGTCAGAGTTATCAGGGACTGGCAATCTGAAGGGGGAGCCAGAGCCTGAGTGGATGGTATATCAACTCAAATTGTGTGTCAACATTTTTAGGTCTACGCTTACCAAGAGCTCTGTGAATTTTTTTTAACCCAGGATGGAATTCTATTATGATTATTTTGCAAGCCTATTGAATTTGAAGTTTCTGTGACATGTCCTAGAGGGTGGGTCAAGGAGGTGGTAGAATATGCCAGCTAAAAATCAGAGGAGTGTTCAGGCATGGTGGTTCATGCCTGTAACCCCAACACTTGAGGCCAAGAGTTTGAGACCAACCTGGACAACATAATGGGACCCCGTTTATATAAGAAATTTTAAAAAATAGGCAGGCATGGTGGTGCATGCCTGTAATTCTAGCTGGAAGGCTGAGGTGGGAGAATCAATTGAGCCCAGGAATTCGAAGCACTTGGCCCAAGAATTTGAGTGCAGTGAGCTATAAGCATGCCATTGCACTCTAGCCTGGACAAGACCCTGTCTCCATTTTTAAAAAAGAATAGAGAAAAAGAAAATGAGAGGAGTGATCTTGACTGAAGATATACATTTGAGAATCATACAGGTATAAGTAAAATGGAGAGGAGATTACCGAGCCTGAAAGCAAAAACTTCACCTGTGAAAGGGGTCTCCAATCTCTCCTTTTCTCTCCCTCTTTCTTCTATGAATGCAATATTTACTGTCTGGGTAAAAGAGGATGTGTCCTAAAAGGAAAATGAGAAATAAAACCCAGAAGGAGAAAGAAAATGTGGAGAATATTGTTGACTGCAGCAAAGGGAAGAGAATGTTTCCAGAAGGAGGTTGCCACTGAGAGGTCAAGTAAGGGACTGGAGAATGCTTCTGTATCTTGGCAGGTGGGGCCATTGGAGGGAGTAGCTGTGGCCAGGTGAAGGGCTGAGGGGCAGAGCAGAGTAGAGTGAAGAGTAAATGTGAGATAAGAAAATGAATCAGGGGAATAGTCTAATATTTCAAGAGATGAAAGCTAGATTGGACACTCAAGTAAAATGTGAAAAATTTTTTAAACAGAAAATACTTGAGCTAGTTAACATTGATGAAAATGATCCAGTTAAAATATACAAGCAAGAAAGAGACATGAAAATTGCAGAGTAAAGACCTCTGAAAATTCTCTCTTCCATAAAAAAAGAAACTTGCAGAAAAGATCAGAATAAGCTTTTTCAGAATTCTAGAAATTAACCAAAGCTTGCAGCAATGCAGGAACGGTTTGTTTTTTCCCCAAGAAAAGTGGCTGAATCTTAGAAGAATAAGCTTTGTGGTATTTTAATTTTCCATTGTCTCATCTCCCACTCTCCAATTCCATAATGATCTTGAAAAATAGCAGCTCACATCCCCAGTGCAAACTGAAAGTCACTAGAGAATGCAGAGGGGAGCTAGAACTCTTCAAAGCCTCATTCTCAAAGAACTGTCATTTGTGACATGTCAGGTAATCCCTGGAAGACCCTACTTACAAGGCTGTCTGTATGTGATTGATGTGGAGCTTACACAGTGGGAAAAGCCTTCTCTCTAGGGGTGATTATTTAAAATAATTACTGGCAGTTCTTTTAACTTCGTAGCTGCCTAAGGTGGTAGATAACCATTTATGTAAAAGCATACTAACAAAAAACTTTAAAAGGAAATGCTAAAACTCCTAAAATTCAACATTGAGAAAACAAATAATTCAATTAAAAAGAGGGCACAAGATTGAACAGGCACTTCACCAAAGAAGATAAATAGATGGAAAAGAAGCAAACAAGAAGACGTTCAACATCATATGTCATTAGGGAATTAAAAATGAAAAAAATGAGAGTTTCCACTGCACTCCTGTTAGAATGGTTAAAATTCAAAATAACACCAACACAAAATGTTGGTGAGGCTATGGAGTAACAGGAATTCTCATTTATTTCCTAGGAGTAATGCGAATAAAAAACAATGGTACAGACACTTTGGAAGACAGTTTGGCAATTTCTTACAAAAGAAGAAATTGGCCCAATGTGACAGTCATGTCCTACCACTTGGCACTTGTATTCCTAGGTATTTGCACAATTGATTTGAAAACTTATATCCCACAGAAACATGCACACGAGTGATTATAACAACTTTATTAATAATTGCCAAAAATGGAAAGAAAGCAAGTTGTTCTTCAGTAGGTGAATGAACAAAAAATTGTACTACATCCGTACAATGGAGTCTCATTCATCCTTAAGACGAAATGAGCTTTCAATCTATAAAAAACGTGGGGGTATTGTAGATGCATATTGCTAGGTGAAATAAGTCAGTCTAAAAAGGCTACACACCATATGATTCCAACCATATGACATTCTAAAATAGGAAGAAAAATGGAGATAGTAAAAAGGATAGTAGATGCTGGGGGCCAGGGGGCAGTATGAAGAGAGATGAGTAAGTGGAACGTAGGGAATTTTTAGAGAAGTAAAATTATTTTGTATAATACTGTGATGGTGAATACATGATTTTATGCATCTGACATTATGCAGAGGGCATATAGAAGCCCATCAACAATACAATATAAATGGTAAACCTTAGTGTAAACTACAGACTTTAGGCAATACTAATAATGTATCAATATTGGTTCACCAATTGTAACAAAACTACCACATTTATGCAATAAGTTAATATTTGTGGAAACTATGTGAGAAGAGGGAGGAGGAGTATATGGGAACTCTCTGTATTTTTATGTTCCATTTTTATATAAACTGAAAACTGCTCTAAAAAATAAATCCTATTAAGTAAAAACATAAAAAGGAAACATGGAGCAATGAGAAATCCATAGAGGTTTTGAAAAGCTCTGAAAATATTCCTGGAAAAATAGAGGACCATGCACATACATAGAGCATGAATATGTTCAGGAAAGACCTAAAAAGGCCCTAAGGTCTCACTTCTGGCTGATCTTGAGAATATGTGTGAGCAGCAAGTGAAGGCTAAGGCAGAGTTGTTAGTTACCTGGCTGAGTGTTGAAGGCATACCCCTACAAGTAAACGGTGGCTCTCAGCAACACTTAGAGATATATTCACTCCATCTATTTAAATATGTCTATGTCCAGTAATTAGCTAACCACTAAAAACTTCAGTGATCAAACGCAACAATGAATACAGACTGTTCAGAATTAGTTCAGAAAAGTAACTAAACTAACCAACCAAACAAACAAAAAAACAAACCCAGCAACTACAATAAGCAGCAATTGCAGACCCTGGGGACAGAAGAGGGCAAAGAGAGAATCTGATATCTAGTATTGCTACATTATATTATTTAAACATCAAGTTTTAAAAAAATAAGAGAAAAAGGAACATATGACCCATACACAGGAAGGAAAAAAGCAATCAATAGAAACTATCCCTGAAAGAATGTAGATGTTGAATTTACTAAGTAAATTAGTAGTGCGTAGAGAAAAATTTACAGAAATCAATGCCTACATTAGAAAAGAATAAAGGTCTGTCTTAAATCAATAACCTAGCTTAAAAAACCTAGGAAAACAAGAGCAACCTTTCAGAAAGCAAGCAAAAAAGGAAATAATACAAGAGGAAAATAAATAAAATGGGTCATAGGACATAGGACTTTAAATTAACTACTTAAATTGAAAGTAATATAGAAAATAGCAAAATGGAAGATGCAAAATGGCAGAGGTAAATCTAATAGTATTAGTAATTACACTAATTGGAAATGGATTAAATTCTTTAATCAAAAGGCAGAGATTGACTTAATGGATAAAAAACATAATCCAACTATATGCTTTCTATAAGAAACATAATTTAGATTCAAAGACAAAAGTATGTTTAAAATAGAAAGATGAAAAAAGATCTATAATGCAAACAGTAACAAAAGGAGAGTCTGGAAAAGCATATACCACAAAAACAGTAAGCCAAAGAGAGCTGGAAAAAGATACATCATGCAAACAGTAACCAAAATAGAATTGAGGTGGGTATACTAATATTAAAATAGAGTTTAGGACAAATATTTGTAGTAGATACAAAGAAAAATACTTGATAATGATAAAAGAATGGATCAAAAAAGGGGATATAGTAATTATAAATCTATGAACCAAGTAACAAAGTCTTAAAATATATGAAGGAAGAATTGATTGAATTGAAGGGAGAAATATAAAATTCAACAATAGTCAGAAACCTCAATACCTCGCTTTCAATAATGGATATAACAACTAGACAAAAGATCATCTAGGAAATAAAAGAGTTGAACAATACTATAAACAATTAGGCATAAGACATATCTATAGAAGAGTCCCCCCAACAATAGCATAATATACATTCTTTCCAAGTGTATGTGGAAAATTCTTAAGGATAGATTACATTTTAGGCCATAAGACAAGTCTCAATATATTTAAAAGAACTGAAATCATAACAAACATCTCCTTCAACAACAATGATTGAAATTAGAAATGTAAACAACACACTCCTAAATAGTCAACAGGTTAAAGAAATAGTCACAGTGAAATTAGAAAATACTTTGAAATTAAAAGTCTACATACCAAAATTTATGGAATTCAGTTGAAGTAGTGCTTAGAGAAAAATTTAGAGAAATCAACGCCTACATTAGAAAAGAATAAAGGTCTGTCTTAAATCAATAACCTAGCTTAAAAAACCTAGGAAAACAAGAGCAAACTATCAGAAAGCAAGCAAAAAAGGAAATAATACAAGAGGAAAATAAATAAAATGGGTCATAGGACATTATGTTAAGTGAAATTGTCAGGCACAAAAAGACAAATTACTACATGATCTCCCTCATACTCATCTAAAAAAGGTCAGTATTAGTTAATATTACAGAAGTAGTGTGTGGAATGGTGGTTATTGGGGGTGTGGTGAAGAGTAGTGGTGGGGAGATTTTATCAAAGGATACAAAATTTCAATTTGATGGGAGTAATAAGTCCGAGAGATGTAGTGTACAACATGACGAGTATAGTTAACAATATATTGTATTATTAAAAAATGAAGCTGGGCGCGGTGGCTCACGCCTGTAATCCCAGCACTTTGGGAGGCTGAGGTGGGCGGATCACAAGGTCAAGAGATCAAGACCATCCTGGCTAACACAGTGAAACCCCGTCTCTACTAAAATACAAAAAATTAGCCAGGCGTGGTGGCGGGCGCCTGTAGTCCCAGCTACTCAGGAGGCTGAGGCAGGAGAATGGCGTGAACCTGGGAGGCAGAGCTTGCAGTGAGCCAAGATTGCGCCACTGTACTCCAGCCTGGGCGACAAAGCAAGACTCTGTCTCAAAAAAAAAAAAAAAAAAAGAGTGAATGTAAAGTGTTCTCACCATAAAAATGACAGCTATGTGAGGAATGTATGTCTTAACTAACTAGATTTAGTCATTCCACAGTGTTTATTACATGCACTTCAAAACATTATGTTATGCATGATAAATACATAAAAATTTATTTGTTAATTAAAAAATAGGGAATAACAAAACCAAACATGTTTTTTTAAAAAATTAACAAATGGATACGTCTCTAGCTAGACTAGCAAGAAACAAAGAGAAAAGACTCAAACTTACAGATGTAAAAAGGATTATAAAGAAGTATTATGAACAGTTGTAAGCCAATAAAGTAGGTAACTCATATGAAATTAACATTTTCTGGAAAGACACCAACTATCGAAACTGACTCAAGAAAAAGTAGACACCTCAATAGACCTAAAACAAGCAAAGAGATTAAATTAGTAATCGAGAAACTACTCACAAAGACAGGTCCAGCAGACGGTTTCACCTCTTAATTCTGCTAGACATTTAAATAACAATTAATAGTAATTTTTCACAAACATTTTCAAAAAATAGAAGAGGGAACAGTTTCCATCCATTCTATGGGGCTATTACTATACCAATACTACACAGGAAAAGGCATCATAAGAAAAGAAAACTACAAAGAAATATCTCTTATAAATAAAAATGCAAAAATCCTTAATAAAATATTTGTATATTGAATCTGGCAACATCAAAAATATTCCACACCATGACCAAGTGGGAATTATTCCAGGATGCAAGGTTTGGTCCAATGTGTGAAAATTAATCTTCATAATACCCTAGTCAAATAAAATAAAAAACAAAATCACATGGGCATCTCAGTTAATACCAAAAGGTATTTGACAAAATCTAGCATTCTTTTGTGATGAAAACACTCAACTAACTAGCAATAGAAGGGAACCACCTCAACTTGATAGAGAATATCTATGAAAAACCCACAACTAACATTATACTTAATGGTGAAAGACCAGAACTTCCCCCTGAGACCAGGAAAAATACAAGGATGCCTGCTTTCGCCATTTCCATTCAACACCATACTGGACATTCTAGAGAGGAAAATTAGGCAAGAAAATGAAATAAAAGACATCTAGACTGGAAAGGAAGAAGTAAAAGCATCTCTACTTATAGATGAGTTGATTTTATATGTAGAAAATCCTGAAGAATTCATTAAAAATCTCATAAACTAGTTAAGCGAGGTTTCAGAATACAAGATCAATACATGAAAAGCAGTTGTACTTTTCTTAAATTTTTATTTTAGGTTCAGGGGCACATGGGCAGGTTTGTTATATAGGTAAATTCATGTTATGGAGTTTTTTGTATGGATTATTTTGTCATCCAGATACTAAGCCTAGTACCTGATAGTTATTTTTTCTGCTTCTGTCTCTCCTCCTGCCCTTCACCTTCAAGTAGGCCCCAGTGTCTGCTGTTTTCTTCTTTGTGTTCATGAGTTCTTATCATTTATCTCTCATTTATAAGTGAGAACATGCAGTATTTGGTTTTCTGTTCCTGTGTTAGTCTGTTAAACGTAACGGCCTTCAACTCCATCCATGTTCCCACAAAAGACACATATATTTTCATATACTTGCAATGAACAATCTAAAAATGAAAGTAAGAAAACAATTCCACTTGTAATACTACCAAAAAGAATGAAATATTTAAGAATAATAACGAAAGAGGTGTAAAATTCATGCTCTGAAAACAACAAAGCTGTGTTGAAGGAAATTTCAGAAGAGCCAAACAAATGGAACAAATTTATGTTCATAGACAGGAAGAACTGATATTGTTATGATGGCAGTATGGCCCAAATTGATTTATAGGTTAAAAGCAATCCCAATCAGAATTCCAGCACACTTTTTTGTAGAAATTAACAAGCTGTTTCTAAACTTTATATGGAATTGTGACGAACCATAAATATCAAAAACAGTTTTGAAGAAGAAGAATCAAATAGGCGGACTCACACTTCTTGATTTCAAAACTTACTGCAATGAAATGGTCATCAAGAAAGTATGGTCCTGGCATAAGGATAGACGTATAGATAAATGGAGCAAAAGTGAGAATTCAGAAATAAAACCTTGTGTCTATGGTCAACCGAATTTTGACAAGGATGTCAAAACTATTCAACAGAGAAAAAAGAGTCTTACCAACAAATGGTGTAGGGACAGCCATATGCAAAAGAATGAAATGGGACTCTTCCCTCTCACCAAACACAAATACGAACCCAAAGTAGTTTAAAGCCGTAAATGTAAGAACTAAAATTATAAATCTTTCGGAATAAGTCACAGGGGAAAATCTTCCCAATCTCGGATATGACAAAATACTCTTAGATATGACAATAAAAGCATGAACAGCAAAAGAAGAAAATGGATAATTTGGACTTATCAAAATTCTAAAAGTTTGTGCGTCAAAAGATACTATCAAGGAAGTGAAAAGCCAATAAACGGTATGGGAGAAAATATTTGCAAATACTGTATCTCATAAAGGACTGATATCTAGAATATATAAGAACACTTATAATCAAGAACAAGAATATAAATAACCCAATTTAAAAATGAGCAAAGTATGTTAATGCACATTTTTGCAAAGAAGATATAAAAATGTCCAATACGGACATGAAGGATACTCGACATCATTAGTAATCAAGGAAACGCTAATCAAATCCACAATATGATACCACTTCACATCCACTAAGATGACTACAATCAAGAATCAGAAAATAACAAGTGTTACTGAGGATGTAGAAAAAATAAAACCATCATATACTGCTAGTGTGGTGCAGCTCCTTGGAAAGTAGTCTGGAAATTCCTCAAATACTTAAACATAGAGTTACCTTATGATTCAGCAATTCCATCCTAAGTATATGCTCAAGAAACATAAAAACATATATCCATACAAAATCTTGTACACAGATGTTTAGCATTCTGTCATTCATAATAGCAAAAAGGAGTAAACAACTCAAATGTCCATCAACTGACACATGGGTAAATAAAATGTGGCATATCCATGTAACAGAATATTATTCAGCAATCAAAAGGAATGGAGTACTGATACATTCTTAATCATGGATGAAACTTGAAAACATTATCCCAAGTGAAAGAATCTAGTCAGAAAATGTCACATATTATGAGCTATTCATTTGAAGTATCCAGAATAGGAAAATTTATAGGGACAAAAAGCAGAATAGTGGTTGCTTAGGGTTTGGGAGTGAGAAGGTATGGTGGTGATAGGTAAGGTCGTGGGGTTTTTTGGACGTGATGAAAATGTTCTAAATTGACTATATGGATGGCTGCATGTGTCTGTAAATATGCTGAACATCTGACTGGAGCACTTTCAGTGGGTGAATTTTATGCTAAGTGAATTTTGTTGCAATAAAACTGTTAATATAAGTATAGAATCTGTTATAATAAGTATAGAATCTGAGTATACCTATAACAAGTAAAGAGATTTAATTAGCAGTAATAATAATAATAAACAACTTATCACAAACAAAAGCTCAGGATTGGATGGCTTCATGGGTAATTCTACCAAATATTTAAAGAAGAATTGGCATCAGTACTACACAAACACTTCCAAATATAGACGAGGAAGGCATACTTCCCATGTCATTTCATGAGATCTGTATTATGCTGATTCTAAACCCGACAAATAAATCATGAGAAAAGAAAATGGTATACCAGTATCCCATATGACCATATACACAAAAATCCAAAGAAATACTAGCATGCTGAATCTAGCACCATAGTAAAAATATTATATACCATGACTAAGTGAGATTTATCCCAGGATGCAAGGTTGGTTTGTTATATGAAAATTAATCAATGTAATACACCATTTAATAGAATAAAGAACGAAAACAACATGGTCATCTCAATAAATGTGCAAAAGCATTTGACAAAATCCAATACCCTTTCATGATAATAACATTCAAGAAATTAGGAATAGAAAAAACTTCCTCAGCAAGATAAAAGGCATTTATGAAAAATCCACAGCTAATAAAACCTTCAGTGGTGAAAAACTGAAACTTTCTCTCTGAGATCACATACAATACAAGGATAACCACTCTCATCATTTGTATTTAACATTGACCTAGAGTTTTTAGAGAGGAAATTCAGGCAAAAAATAAAATTAAAGACATCCAGACCAGAAAGAAAGAAGTCAAACTATTTCCATTTGTAGATGATATGATCTTATAAACAAAAAATCCTAAGGAACACGCACACACACACACACAATTAGAACTAATGAATGACTTCAACAATGTTGCAGGATATAAGATAAATATTAAAAATTAGTTGTATTTCTATACACTTGCAATCAACAATTAGAAAGTAAGTTCAAGAAAATTCCATTTATAATAGCATCAAGATGATACAAATATTTAGGAATAAATTTAACAAAAGAACTGAAAACCATGAAACTGTTGAAATAATTTAAAGATGCAAACAAATGGATAAATATTCCATGTTCACGAACTGGTAGAATTAGTATTGTTAAGACAAAAATATTCCCTGAATTAATCTTTAGAGCTGACCTAGTCCCTGTACAAATTTCAACTGTCATTTTTACAGAAATTGAGAAGCTGATCTTAAAATTCATACAGAAATTCAAGGGATCTACAATAAACAAAACAATCTTGAAAAAGAAGGAAGTAGGAGAACTCACATTTCTCAATTCCAAAACTTAATACAAAGCTACAGTAATCAAGACAGTGTGGCATAAGCATAGACATATAGATCAGTAGACTAAAATTCAGAATGTAGAAGTAAACCGATACGTCTATGTTCATTTGTTTGTGGACAAGAATAATCTTTACAACACATGATGTTAGGACAATTGAATAGTTGCATGTCAAAGAATGAAGTTGGGCCTTTACCTCTCAAATCATATACAAAAATTATTTCAAGATGGCTTAATTATCTTTACTATTTTTTCCTTCTAGTAATTTTAGGTTTGGTTTGTTCTTGCTTTTCTAATTCCTTGAAGTGCATCGTTGGGTTGTTTTTTGAAATCTTTCTAGATTTTTGATGTAGGCATTTGTTGCTATAAATTTGTCTTTTAACACTGCTTTTGCTGTGTCCCATAGGTTTTGGTATGCTGTGCTTCTATTTTTATTTGTTTCAAGAAATTTTTAAATTTCATTCTTAATTTCTTCCTTCATCCATAGATTGTTCAGGAGCCTGTTGTTTAATTGCATGTTCATACTCACATGTGGAAGCTAAACAAAAGTTGATCTCATAGAAATAAAATGAATATAGGATACTAGAGACTGGGAAGGGGGAAGGGAAGGGACAGGGTTAGGAAGAGATTTGTTACAGGACATGAAGATACAGCTAGAGAGGAAGGATCAGTTCCAGTGTTCCATAACACTGTAAGATGACTGTTGTTAACAATAAAATATCACATCGTTTCAAATAGCTACAAGGAGGATATTGAACGTTCCTAACACAAAGGAATGACAAATGTTTCAGATGATGGCTATGCTAATTACCCTGGTCTGATTGCTGTGCATTATATGAATTGAAACATCACTATGTACCCTGTGAATATATTCAATTATTATTTGTACATTAAAAATTAAATTAAAAAATAAAGTACTAACTTTTAACAAATGGCTTATTGAGTTTTATAGAGCTAAAACGATGTAACTCTTAGAAAAAAACAAGCACGTAAGTCTCTGTGAACTTGTATTAGACAATGGTTTCTTAGATGTAGCACCTAACACAAAAGCAAGTAATAAAAGATTGATAAGTTGGACTTCATCAAATTTTAAAATTTTTTGTGTCAAAAATGCTATTATGAAAGTGAAAAAAGAACCCATATAGTAAGAGAAAAATATTTATGGTTCTTATTTCTGATAAGAATCTAGTAGTCAGAATACAGAAAGCACTCTAAAAGCTCAACAATAAAAAGACAAACAATCCAGTAAAAGTTGGGAAAAGATCTAGATAGACATGTCTTCAAAGAAAGATACAAGTGGCAAACAAACACACGAAAGGATGCTCAACATCATTAGTTATTTCGGAAAAGCAAATCAACGTCCTCGTGAAATTCCATTTTGAACCACTGCATGGGCTTAATAAAGAACAAATGGCTGGGCACAGTGGCTCACGCCTGTAATCCCAGCACTTTGGGAGGTCGAGGCAGCCAGATCACCTGAAGTCAGGAGTTCTAGACCAGCCTGGCCAACATGGTGAAACCCCGTCTCTACTGAAAATACAAAAATTAGCCGAGCGTGGTGGCAGTCACCGTAATCTCAGCTACTTGGGAGGCTGAGGCAAGAGAATCACTTGAACCCAGGAGGCGGAGGTTGCAGTCAGCTGAGATCATGCCACTGCTCCCCAGCCTAGGGGATAGAGTGAGATTCTCTCTCAAAAAAAAAAAAAAAAAAAAAAAAAAGGCAAATGACGTGTTGGTGAGGCTGTGAAGAAACTGGAACTCTCATACATTGCTGATGGGAATGTAAAATGGTACAAACAACTTTGGAAAACAGTCTGGCAGTTTTTGAAAATGCTAAACATAGAGTTACATCTGTGTAACCTGGCAATTTCACTCCTAGATATATACACAAGAGAAATGAAATGAAAATATATGCTCACAAAAACTGGCACATGAATGTTCACAGCAGCATTGTTTAAAATAGCCAAAATCCAGAAACCACACCAATATTCCAAATGTCCATCGACTGATGAATGGATAAATAAATGTAGATGTTCATACACTGAAATGTTATTTCACCAAAAATAAATGAATAAATTCCTGGTATATGTTGCACCATGGATGAATCTTAAAAATATGCTGAGTGAAATAATCCAGGCATAATAAGCTAAATATTATTTAATTCCATTTATGTCCAGAATAGGCAAAATACATAGAGACAGAAAGTAGATTATTCATTGCCAGGGGTTGTGGGGAGGTGGAGAATGGGAGTGCCTACTCATGGATACAGGTTTCTTTATGGGGTGATGAACATGTTCTAGATTAAATAGTGGTGATGGTTGATACTTATGATATGTGAATTATATCTTAATAAGTTTAGAAAGAAAGAAGAAAATAACAACATGCACCCAAGCTGGTCAATCCCGTAAGGCTTCTGAATGAGCAGGAAGGGATAGACTTCAAGGTTTAGAGAGTCTGATATAAGATATATGTTCTGCCCCCTGTGCAGGGTTCTACTGAGGATGTGGAGGAGGAATGCCTGGGGGACTTGGGTACTGGTGGATTTTGGTACCTAAGGAGTCCTGGAACAAATCCCCATGCATACAGAGGGAAGAGTGCACTCAGAGAAACATCAGAGCAAGTTTTAGGATACTCAGAGAAACATCTCAATTTTAAACAAAAAGAGAGAAAGGAAGAGTGAGTATGGATACTGTTACAAACATGTTGGGAAAGATACCTTCTATTCTAGTCTTTAAGACTAGAGATGAGGTCATCTTTAAGGAAGAGTGGAAAAGAGGGTACTGCATGGACATTTGGGGGACTGGAGAGCATTAGAAGTAGATACTGTGGAGGTCGGGGCAGGAGCCAACCGGGAAGCAGGGTTGAGAGCAATTGAGTTGATGACTGTAAATTTTTTTTTTTTTTTGAGACGGAGTCTCTCTCTGTCGCCCAGGTTGGAGTGCAGTGGCGTGATCTCGGCTCACTGCAAGCTCCGCCTCCCGGGTTCACGCCATTCTCCTGCCTCAGCCTCTCCGAGTAGCTGGGACTACAGGTGCCCGCCACCATGTCCGGCTAATTTTTTGTATTTTTAGTAGAGACGGGGTTTCACCGTGGTCTCGATCTCCTGACCTCATGATCCGCCTGCCTCCGCCTCCCAAAGTGCTGGGATTACAAGCGTGAGCCACCGCGCCCGGCCGATGCCTGTAAATTGATGATAACATCATTTTCCCTCCTATGTGACTTTCTGCAACAAGGATTGGCTTTTTGGGTGTGGTCATGGAGAAATGAAATGGTTTGCTTCATCAAGGATCAATTTATCCAGACAAGTGAAGTGATGAGCATAGGGTCCAGCTCACAGGTCCTAGAACTGTTAATAAAAGAAACAAAGAAAGGAGAAGCCTGTGAGTCTGGAGAGGGGAAGAGTGGTCATAGTTGGAGTAATTAAGCAAACATGCTAGATGGAGAGGAGGTCAAAGAGTGGGCAGTAAGCTCAAAGACCCGATTTTGTAGCTGATATAGTTACGAATGGTAGCAAGGTCAGTGGGAGGGTGTGAGTGTGTTAGCTCAGCGAGACAGAGAAGGGAAGGTGGAGGGAGGTGGACCCTTAGCTGGAGCAACAGGGCATTGGATGCGTCTCCCATGTGGACGCTGATGTTGTCAGGTTTTCCCACTTTGGAGACTTGTTATTTTGTCTTCCAGGGTGCTCTTCTCCCAGATTGGGGCATAGCTCATGGATCACTCATTTTTATTATTCAGGATGTGGCACAAATATAACATTTTCAGAGAGTAGCTTCCCTGTCTCTTTACTTCTTGCCCCCAGCTACATTCATTTGCTCTCAAAGCACCTGATTAATTTCATCCATGTTTTGTATTTGGCATACCTATTTAAGTCTCTTCCTCCTTCCGTTCCCCTTCTGCTTCCCTTTCCCTTCCCATCCCCTCCCCTTCTTCCCTTCATTCCTTCCTTTCTCTCTTCCTCCCTCCCTTTTCTTTCTTCCTCCCCCACTACTTTTCCTTCCTTCCTTCCTTTCTCCCTTCCTTCTTCCTTTCTTCTTTCTTCCTTTCCTCCTCCCTCCCTCCATCCCTCCCTCCCTCCCTTCCTTCTTTACTTCCTTCCTTTCTCCCTTCCTTCTTCTTTTCTTCTTTCTTCCTTTCCTCCTCCCTCCCTCCCTCCCACCTTCCTTCCTCCCTTCCTTCCTTCCTTCCTTCCTTCCTTCCTTCCTTCCTTCCTTCCTTCCTTCCTTCCTTCCGTTTATTGAGCACCTTTATGTGCCAGGCACGGTTGCAAGCAGTGGGAATAGAGCACAGGACAGACAGACTCCCTGCTTTCATGGAGATTACAGTAGTAGGGGGTTGCTACTAAATGAAGTAAACATGAAAAAGTTCTTTTAGATGGTGAAAAGCACTACAAAGGAAATAAAACAGGTAAGGTGAATAAGAGCAAGTCAGTCCTACAGTGATGAAGAAAACAGCATTTCAGGCAGAGGGAATAGCCAGCACAAAGGCCCTGAGGTTAGAATGAATTTGGCATTGGGGGCCAAAGAAGATGAGCGTTTTGGAGGAGAGAGTGCCAGAGAGAGTGGACAAAGTGAGGATAGAGGGGAAGGTTGGAAAACCACGGATTTTATTCCAATTGCAGTGTAGAGCTGTTGGTGGGTGTTGGCAGGAGATGTCAAAAGTCACTCTGCAGTGGTGTGCTTTTCTGTTTATGATCATGGACCTCATGGGAACAGGGACTGTGTCTCATTCCCTCACAAGAGATTCTCATGGTCTGTTCAAGATCCTGGCACATTCCCCATTAGTTGGAGATGAGTGAATGAATGAAAGGAGGAAAGTCAGCCAGAGCTCAAACGGTTGCATCTCTGCCCTTAGCATGCCGGTGGTGGTGCTTTGATTGGGGCTTTGGATGAGTGAATGAATGAAAGGAGGAAAGTCGGCCAGAGCTCAAACGGTTGCATCTCTGCCCTTAGCATGCCGGTGGTGCTGCTTTGATTTGGGCTTTGGGGGACTTCCTGACTGTTTAGTTTAGTTTTTGCATTTGCTATGTTTGACATGCCTCTAAATTTGATATTCTTTTCTCTTCATATTTTATGCCACATTTCCTTACCTTGGGAACTCTGGCTTTTTTCATCTGAGAAAAAAATGCATGTTTTGATGCTCTAAAATAAAATTTACCAAGAAGTAAAGAGGTTTTTTGCTCATTATTCATTTGTATATTCAATTTTGCATTTTTAAAATTAATTTTTATTGATTTTTTTCAGCATTTTAAATCAGAATCAGTCTGCATTCCAGGGATCCTTGGAGTCAGAATGCAGTAATAAGTTGTTTCCAAAGGCGAGTGAAGCTTGCCCGGTAGAAGCTGCCCCAGCATTTAGTGATACACACGAAGATTCTCAAAAAATTCTCAAAAAAGTGAAATCCACTTATATAGCTGGCCGGGGAGTCCTCTATGGCTTGTCATTTCTTGACCTCAAAGTGACTGCATTCACCTTGTGAGGATATAGTTACTGCATCTGTTAAATAATGCAATCATTTTTATTAATTCTCAATCCATCTACGTAGGTGAAAGTATCATCGGAATGGCCATATGGTTGACTATTTAATGAATGCAAAATACCTGCATGTCATAGAAGGGATTCTGGATGGGCACACAAATTAGACATCATGATTTCCTGTTAAATACCAAACCCTGATAAAATCTTCTCCTAGGAGACCTTTACTGTGTGGTTGTATATTTAAAAAAGGAAACGGTTCAGAGAGAAAGCGCAAAGCAGCAATGCATACTTAATAGCTTGTTCCAAGGAGTAAATTAAACCTGGAACTGTCGAGGTATTAAACCTAGCAGAGCGGGTCCTGAGTATTAAAGAGAGAAATTTCAGAGTGAGAGAGTTCATTCTTTTCCATTGACTCAATAGTAAAATAAAGTGAACTCTGACAATATGATTTAGCAACGACTCTAAAACATAACATTTTGGAAAGACTGTGTATCAAAAGTTATTTTGCTGTTCTATTACCTTTAATGAATAGCTTAGATCACTGAATCTATTCACTGAGCTATGGCTCAGTGCATTTTTGATAAGGAGATAAAAAGTGCTATGGATTTTGGTGTAATTTTATTTATGACAACATTGCTCGTTCTGTATTCACACATGGAATATTCATGTTTGTTAACACACATGCTCCCATGAATATTTTACCTGTAGGCCTTCTATTGAGCTAGGATATGTTCAGTAATAAAGAATTTTATTGTATTTTTTAGATCTTAAAGAAATAGAAATTTAGAAAATCCTTTATTGGAAATTCACTGAAGGGAGACGTGTTATCAAATTAGTACCCATATGCCCAGCTGGTGATGCACAATGATGACTCTCTTTCCAGTTACTCACTGCTCTGTGAAAAGGGTTCGAATAATTCAGCCCATAATCTAGGAAGCACTAAATGTCTCCCATTCCACAGTTTCAAGCAGAGTTCAAACCAACACATCCCTTATTTTCCGAGTTAAAATAGAAAGTTTCAGTGAGCCCTCTGGATGAAGTCTCTTCTTGCAAAGTGCTGTCATTTGGGTGCGGGGAGGGAAAGCCAGTCTTGGCTTCTCCACAGCCTCAGTCAGCTGATGGGGCCCCCACCTGTCCCACGTAGCACTCATCTGTCCTCAGGATCCTTCATGCTCTGCATGAAACTGACTATGAAGTCTCTCCATGACGTGGTGTGGAAGCCCCCAGCAGGTTTCTGCCTGGGTTTGGGATTACACGCCTCAGCTGGAACCAAAGCTTTGCCAACCTCATTCTCATCGGAGAGCAAGGTGCTCTGACACCCGCCTTCCTCTCACCTTGCTGGCCGTTTCTCAGATTGCTTACGACTCAGTGCTTTTTCTCATGCTTTGTGCTCTGTCTAGAACACCCGAGCTTACCTGAAAGAATCCAAATCTCGTCAACTTGTCTATATCCCGCTGTCTTCTGAGTCTACACACATCCATTCACTCAACGAGTTTTTACTGATATTCTCTAGGTGTGAGGCACTGTCCTAAGTGCCAGGTATAGATGATGTTCTGAAGGAGACCAACGAGATCCCAGCACAAACAGAGCTTCCCCCACCAAGGGGACAGTATGTAATTATTGGGTTGGTGAAATACTTTAAATGGCCAAAACTGCAATTACTTTTACACCAACCTAATAACATTATGTGACATCATTCAGTTATTCCTTCTCTGCGTGGGATGACCCATGTGCTGCACCGGCTCAGAGGCCCTCATTCAAGCTTCCACAATACTTCGATCACAGCACACACTGCATCATACGAACAAACACATTTCCACTAAAGTGTAGGCTCTCAAGGATGGGGACATGCTGTTTTGATCTTTTCATTCACGTCATGGTGCCTGCGAGGTGGTTTCCAGAAAGTAAATCCAGTAATTCATTCCACAAATGTTTACTGAACTCTTGCCATGTGGCTTGCCTTGTTCTCACCACTGGCGGTCAAGTGGGGACAAGACAGGTGAGGTCCCTGCCCTCCTGGACTTACCTGGATGTGTCAGGGCAGGGAAGAATGCCCAGTAAACAAGGAAGACAACAGCTAAGATAAGTGCGGCTTGCAGCTGGGCCCTGAAGGCAATAATCGGTGTCATGCTTCCTGGACTTCAGCGAGCTTAGGAGTCACGGGGGCCCACCCCAGAGTTTCTGATCCAGCAAGTCTCGTGTAGGGCCTAAGAATCTGCATGGGACAAGCTCTGAGGTGATGCTGTTGCTGCTGAACTGAACGTGCTGAGATTTTTCACTGAGACCTGGGGAAGAGAAAGAGGCAGAAAGTTTCAGCCAGAGGTTCAGCAGGGGCCAAGTCCCTGAGGCCAGGGTCACCCAGTCAAGGAACACAAGTGGCCCACGAGCCTGGGGTAGAATGAGTGAGGAGGAAGGTCATAGAGAGCTGCAGTTGGAGTCAGGTGGGTCCAGTTCACACGGGGAGCAGTAGGTCACAGGGAGGCGCTTGGATTTTCAACTGAAAGCAATTAAGAAGTGTTGGGCCATTTTAAGAGTTGAGTGACTTCACCTGGTGTATGAATTTCCTATTGATTTTCTAACACATTACCATCAACACAGTGCTTTAAAACAATATAAATGTATTCTCTTTCAACTCTGAAAGTCAGAAGTCCTACAAGATCCCATAGGGATAAAGTCATGGTGGCAGCAGGACTGAATTTCTTTCAGATGATGTAGGGGAAAATCAGTTTCTGCCTTTCCCAGCTTCTAGTGGCCCCTGCACTACTTGGCTTATGCCCTTTCCTCCACCTTCAAAGCCAGCAATGGTGGGCCAAGTCCTTCTCTCCCTCCCTTCTTTCTGGTTCCATCTTCCACTATTAGGGATCCTTGTGGGTAGGTTGGAGCCCATTGGATAATCTAGGATACTCTCCCTATTTTAAAGCCAGCTGATCAGCAATCTGAATTCTATCTCAACCTCAATACCTCTTTGCCATGGGACCTAATATAGTCACAGGTTCCAGGGAGCAGGACGTGGACATCTTTGCAGGGGAAATTGATCTGCCTGCCAATCTGATATGTTTAAAATGAACATGGCAATACTGTCCAGAGAGTGGCAGGACCAGGGAGGGACTAAGGACACCCACGTCAAGGTCCTGTTTGTTGAAGGTGTGAAGCAGCCTGGTTTGAACTATGGTAGGGGTTGTGGAAGGGAAGAGACCCCAGTGGCTTGGAGAGACAACTAGGTGAGAGCTGAGGAATACATGGAGGGACTGCCCACTTTTTGGTTTGAGCCACAGGACTCGTGCTGATGCCTTTAATTTGAGAGGGAGGAGGAAGACAAGAGTCGGGAGTGAGGTTGATGTTGGTTTAACTGAACTGATTTACCGATTACACACTGGGCTTTGGAACAACACTAATTTTCTTTAGTTTTTGAACAAGAGAGTAAAGCTAGGGCTGTAGGTATCTTAAGGAAGCTGTCATTCTGTGGGCTGGCACTTACTGACTTTACAGGGCCAAAGGAATATATATCAATTCTAGAATGTTCCATAAAGGAAAGCAAGATGTTTGGAGACCACGCTAAAAGTCAGTGTGGACTTCTGCGAGGAGTACAGGCTGATCTGCGGTCCTGCGTTTGTATTCCAGCTGGATATGTGCTAGTTGGCTTATCCAAAGCACTTGCTTAACTTCTCTGAGTCTCTTTTGTCATCTGTGAAATGGGCCTGAGAAATCCACTTTGTGGGGTTGTAGGAAAGATTGGCTATGCCGTGTGCAAATACTGCTCCTAAGAGCTCATTCCTGTAGCCTTGTGGTCTCTGTTGAGTTATAATGGGTTCAAATTGTTCTATTATGAATGCTTTAAGGCAATGACTTTTCAGGCTGCTGTTGAATTAGCGACCCAATTAATATGGCCCCATGTAAAGGCCCTTCCACGCAGCCAAGAATTGTGAAAACAAAAGTTTGTTTTTGTTTTTAATTTCAGCATCATTAAAAATTATTTTTATTATTCACCCTTCTGGATGGGCCAGCAGACATTTAGAAAAGTTGTTCTAATTAAGTATTGGAAAATCTCTGTAAAAGTTAAGCAGCTGTCTCTGAGAGGTAGAAAACATTAAACATTAAAACAGTATGTTATCTGATGTTTTCTGAACTGAAAACCTCTCCTGTCCTCCGCGAACATTCTCCATTGCCTCTGCACATTACCATCTGGGTACACAAACAAAAACTTTGTAGAAAAATCAAAGTCATATTAGTATGTTTTCTTTTTCAAATCGTTGGCAGTACGTAATTAATTAGCAGGTCTGATTTTGGTTTTAAATTCAGTTCTGCTTCCTCATTAGCCAAGCATGAGAGGCTTCACAACCTGAAGACATTTGGAATTTATTTTCCCATTTGTATTCATGACACCCGTGATCTGAAATGACCCCTCTAATGGCCCCCTAGCCTTCTTTGAAACAAATTAGTGGAGTCAATGGCTTCTGGCCTGAGGTCTCATTCAATGAGCCAAATGTAGCCAGGAAGCCAAGTTCCAGTCCAGCAAGGGGCTTTATATACCCTGGACATAAAGAGACCCTGACAGGCCTTGTCCCAGCCTGGCAAGAGGCCAGCACGGAGCAGCTGCCCTGCTCTCATCCTGAGATACTACGTCCAGGGGACGGAAACAGCTGCACAGGGTTCCCCACACGGGAAGGAGTGACGAGAGAGGGCACAGCTCCACAGGTGCTCGAGTGCAACACAGGGCGACTTCTAAGATTGTCATTATTATTTATTGGCAAAAAATTCCAAACTTTCACTATCACTTTGATTATTTCTGCAGAGTATAAGATTGTTGTATGTGGATTTTTATGTTTGACCACTATTTAATATAGGAATGATACAGTGGATTTTGGGGACTTAGGGGGAAGAGTGGGAGGGGGGTGAGGGATAAAAGACAACATATATGGTGCGGTGTATACTGCTCGGGTGATGGGTGCACCAGGATCTCACAAATCACCACTAAAGAACTTACTCATGTAACCAAATACCACCCATACCCCAGTAACTTATGGAAAAATAAAATAAAAAATATCTTAAAAGTAAATGACACATATATGATTTGTACAAAGTAGATTAGAGAACATAGAAGGAATACAGAATATAGAGGTAGATACACATATATGGCATTTACAAATTTTCCATACTACTACTTATCTTCTGATGTATTACATAATTTAGTCATTTATGTTAATTGTCTTTTCCACCAGAGTGAAAGCTCCTACTAGAATTTTGTTCTGTTTGCTTGTTTGTGGGAAATTGTGTTTATTTTCTGATGCATCTCTATGATCCTGAGGAGTTTCTGGCACCTGGCAGGTACTAAATCAATCTGTACCGTGTCACTGAATGAATTAATAAAAGCTGGTGTCCATTAGTGAGTGGAGGATAGAGTTCCAGAAGGAGAAGAGACACATGGATGGTATTTGTGAGCAGGGCATGGGATGAGATCCCCCAGGAGGGATGGAGTAGAGAGAGAGCAAAGAATAAAACGCAGTGGCTGAGAAGGTCGGAGGAACCCTAGGTGAGCAGGGTATCAGGGGAGCCCAGTAAAGAAAGCGTAAGATCGATCCACGGGGTGAGGTTCAGGGCTGACTGTGAGATTTATTGACATGGAGATTCATTGTGATCTTTCTAGAGCATCTGATACAGGGCTGAGGGTAGGAGCATCCAACTGAGAGAAGGTATAAGAGAGAACAGGAGGAACAGAAATGAAGACATCAAGTACAGCCACCCTTCCGGGATGTGTTTCCATACAGGGAGATGGGAAATTGGCAGCTTGAGGAGGATATGAGTTCAAGCTCATTAAGACGAGAGGAATCTCAGCATACTGTCCGTAGAGGGGGATGATTCTACAGAGGGGAGAAAGCTGATGATCCAGAAACAAAGGTGACAATTGCCGAATGACACTCTTGCACTGGTGACAGGGGCTGGGGTCCTTCCTGTATGTGCAGACACTCCAGGCTTGGGAAAGAGTGTGGGGTGTCCAGTTATAGTAATAAGAGGGCTATGAGAGAGATGTGGAGCCAGGTCAAGGTGAGAGAAGGGCTGGTGAGGACATGTAATTCTCTCCTGATTGCTTCTGCTTTTTCTCTGTGAACTAGGAAGTAAGGCCATGAGCTGAGAGCAAAGACAGGGCATGGAGAGTTGGGGTTTGGAGGGAGGAAATGTGGGTGGCAGTGGTCTGGAGAAATGCTGTAGCGTGTCCAGGGGGCCATGCCCGGGGCTCCTGCAAGGGCACTGGAACTGAACCTACAGTGAGACCAGGGAACCTGCCTGCACGATTTTCTGGAGAATGGTACTGTTGACCTCAGATGATGAAGGTGGTGCGTTTTTATTGGCAACGACAGGACCTAGAGGAAGACCAGGTGTGTGAGTGGGAGCTGAGATAGGGAAAAGGTCCAAATTATTGGAAAAAAGGTAAGTGAATCATGAAGCTGGGGTGTAAACACCGTCTACATAAATGCTGGGATTTTGAGAATGTTGGAGGGACAGGTGGCCAGTTAGTGCTGAGGCTTCCAATCCCAGGAGTTGATTTTTGTGGGGATTTGGGGACCTAGCTGAAGAAGCTGGAGGCATAATTGTATGCCCTGGTATTGGAGATTAAAGGAGGCTCAAATGAGGGTTACAGAGAGATGATGATAATGCAAATAACAGTTGTGCTATTCATTCAAACACGTTTTGCTCTCACTGTGATTTAAATGCATTGGTCTGGTGTGTTCTTCGTGACACCCTGACAAAGAAGGTACGGTCTTATGCACTTTTTGCAAGAGAGGAAGCTCTGGCACAGAGAAGTTAAATAACTTGCCCAAGCTCAAACAATCAGACATGGAATGAGTTCCCCAACCCAGATGATCGGGTTTTGAGACCGGTGCTCACATGTCCTGGCTCTTCCTGAAGCTCACCTGCTGGACTCAATTTTTTCACCCCTCCGACAGTAGATGCCATCCAGGGGCTGTGGAAGTGAGTTTCTGAATTGGTGTGACGCTCTCAGAGCCTGGGCAGCACTCAAGAGCACAGAGAAGCCGTCCTCCCCATGCCCCAGACTGCAGTGCGTCTCTGGTGAGCAGAAGGCTCAGGGTGACCCTCAGCATGGCCAATGGTGTCTTACAGAGCAGGGGCCAGCACTGTGCCATGAACTTGGTATCCACTCAGTACTATTCATTTCCCTTCGATATTTATTAGAAACAAATTCAAACATACAGAAAATTGACAGAATTTATGAGGAATACCTTTACACACCACCCAGATTCTTCTATGACCATTTTAAAGAGTCTTGTTTTTTTTGTTTTTCGTTTATTTCTTTTTGTTTTTTTTTTTTGTTTTTTTTTGAGATGGAGTCTCACTTTGCCACCCAGGCCGGAGTGCAGTGGCAAGATCTCTGCTCACTGCAACCTCTGCCTACCGAGTTTAAGCAATTCTCCTGGCTTAGCCTCCCGGGTAGCTGGGATTACAGGTGCCTACCACCATGCCCAGCTCACTTTTGTATTTTTAGTAGACACGGAGTTTCACCATGTTGGCCAGGCTGGTCTTGAACTCCTGACCTCAGGTGATCCACCCACCTCGGCCTCCCAAAGTGCTGGGATTACAGGCATGAGCCACCGTGCCTGGCCTAAAGAGTCTTGTTTTATGGCATGTTCATCCACCCATCCTCCCCTGTCTCCAAGCATCAATCCATCATGTTTTTTATGTACATTTAAAAGTAAGTTACAGGCAGTCGTGCCCCTTTTCCTAAACACTTCAACATGTAGGTCATAAACTCGCGTTCAGTATTTATTTAGAGATTTTTTCCTTTATGATAATGTTTGCATAAGATTAAATGCACAAATTTTATGCATATCATTTTATGAATTCTGACAAATGCCTGCACGTATGTAATGGAAAGCCCTGTGATGATACCAACCATTTCCATCCCCACAGAAAATTTCCCCAGCCTCTTCCCTATTACCCACTCTCCACCCAATCCCAAGAGGCAACCCCTTTCTGATTATTTCTTACCATACATTATTTTTCCCTTTTCTAGAATGCATATCAATGAACCCATACACTGTGCTCTTCTGTGTAAGCTTCCTTGACGTAGCATCATGATTTTGAGATTCACTTATGTGTGCACCATAGACTGGTTCATTTCAATTGCTAAGT
This sequence comes from Symphalangus syndactylus, assembly GCF_028878055.3. Lineage (NCBI taxonomy): Eukaryota > Metazoa > Chordata > Mammalia > Primates > Hylobatidae > Symphalangus > Symphalangus syndactylus. The sequence goes on along the minus strand of NC_072446.2, from coordinate 12,117,596 downwards.
ACATTATTGTATAGACATACCACAGGGTGTTTATCCACTCTCCTGTTGATTGCTATCAGGAATTTTTCCCCACTTTTTTGGCTATTGCAAATAAAGCTGCTAGGAACAATTATGTACTATATAAGTCTTTTGTTGGCACATGCTTTTATTTTTCTTGGGAAAATAACTAGGAGTAGAATTGTTAGGTCACCGTGTAGGTCTGTGTTTAGCTTTATTAGAAACTTATACCAACCGTGTGTGAGAGTTCCAGTTCCTCCACATACTTACCAACATTTAATGTTGTCAGTCTTCTTAATTTTAGTCATTTTCATGGGGTCTGGTTATTTCTTACTGGAGTTTTAATTAGCCTTTTCAATATATCTAATGGTGTTGTGCTTATTGACCAGCCATGTATCTTTGTTTGCAAAGTCTTTTCATATGTGTTGACCAGCTAGTAAATTCTGTTCATTGTCTTTTCATTATTGAGTTTCAAGAATTCTGGGCTTTCTATTCTGTCCATTGGTCTATGTGTCACTCCGGTATCACACGGTTTTGATTATTGGAACTTTATCATAAGTCTTCAGGCCAGGTGTAAGTCCTCCAGCGTTTTTCTGATTTTTCAAATCTGCATATAAATTTCTTTCCTAGAAGTCTTTTTAGACTTTCTGCTCCTTCATAGGTCAGTTTTAGTAAAAACAGTATTTTTCAAGAAATTTGTCCATCGAATCTAAATTTTCAAATTTTGTTCATATAAAGTTACTCTAAGTATTTCTTTGTTTTCTACTTAAACTATGTAGAATATAGGTTGAGATCTGTCTTTCATTCTTGATATTGGAAATTCTTTCTCTAATCTTTCTTTCCTTTCCTGATTATTATTATTTTTTCCTTGATCAGTTTAGATAGAGCTATGTTAATTCAGCTTTGTTAAATTTCCCAGTCACGTATCTGTTTTCTGTTTCATTAATTTCTATTGCTTTCCTTATTATTTTAATTCTACTTACTCAGCTCTTTATTTGATAGTTTTTACAGATGGAACTTTCAGTCATTGTTTTGGATCTTTCTTCTTGTCTAATATAGACATTGAGGATACAAATTTCCCTCAAGTACTCCCTTAGTTGATAGGTTGCATTTTTGTTTCTATTTACGTTGAAATGCTGTCTAATTTCTTCTTTTACCCATAGATTAATTAGGAGTGTGCTGTTTAATTTCCAAATAATTGTTTTTTCCTAGATATCTTATTGTGATTGATTTTTAATTTAATTACACTATAGTCAGGTAATGTACTCTGTATAATTTCAATACCTTTAAATTAATTGATATTTTCTGGCTCGGTGTACAGTCTATCTTGTTAAATTGATCACGTGCACTTGGAAAGAATGCGTAAGATTGAATGCATTCTGCAGTTATCAGGTATGGTGCTCTATAGTACCAGTTAGGTCAAGATAGTTGCTAGTGCTGTTCATACTATTCCATGTCTTTCTTTCTATGGTTCTGCAATTCCCTAAGGGTGCTCTGAGGCTCCCCGGGGTCCTGCAATGAAGTCACAGGGGCGTCTGGGATATTTAAACTCAGTGGCCTCTGTTCCACACTGTGTGAACTACTACTATCAAGTCTTTGGCAGATCTTTCAAATGCTGATATATTCCATTCTACTATATAAAATAACCATATTCATTAATATCACCACTGATTTCATCAGAAAAATTGTGAAGTATTGGGAATCTGTAAAGTTCATGGTGGAAAATAGAAACTTTTCAAATTCTAATACCAGTTCCAAATACCTAAGTCTAAAAAAACCATAGTTTGTCTGTCATTTTTATTTTCAAATAAGGACAACGTTCCATGAATAAAGTGCTAGATAAGTTAGCAATTCTAACAACTGCAAAAATACATTTTCTTGACACAGACACCATTGTTTATTGTGTAGTAAAAGTGCTTTATGAGAAGTTTTCATTTAATTACACAGAATATTAAAAAGATGTGTAATCAAATTTTGAGATTCAATGCAATTAATATATTTAATAATTAATAATTTTTACCACTGTATCAATAACATTTTTAAGTGAGATTGGCTGTTGTGCTTTTGTGTTGCTGTTCAGCTGCAGGCAAGTGGCAGTGGGGAATGCAGTGACTGCTCGCAGTTAGTTGCTGGTGCCTTGATCCACGCTCACGGCTCCAGAAGGTTTACCCACCATGGCTGTTCCTCCATCAGTGCAAATGACAGTACAGAAAAAAAAAAGGCAATGAAAAGAGCTTTGCCTTTTCAGATTACCTTGAGGACTCTACTAGGGGGAGAAGTCTGTGGACCAGAATGTGAGAATGATTGAATAAAGAGATTATTTCAATAATCCAGTCTCCAGAAATTCAACATTTCTGTTACATTGAACCCTGACTCTGCTCCAAATTACTCTCAACTGATTCTTACATAGTTTCAAAAATCATCTTAACAGAGTACAGTGCAGCAAGTGTGAAGAAATCAAATTTGTTAGACCAATCTAAGCAGAGAGAAGAATCTAATTTTTCAGTCTTTAAGTATGCATATATTCTCTAAATACTAGGTAATTGGCAGCAAGGGGGCAACGAATTTGCCACATGGTGAAGACAAGCTGGGAGTTTGCACACGGCCTGAGAGAGCAGGTCCTTATGCCTCACTAGCTCCAACCACCCAGGTGCTCAGCAGTTAAGAGCAGGCGGAAGAGCTGCATCAGTCTGAGTCTGTTAGGGTCAAACTACCCCAAATCACTCCTTGATATCAAACCCCCACAAGCAGGAAAAGTCCAAATATAGAAGGCAGAGTGGTGGAGTTAAGAGCTCTGAGCTCAAGACAAGGAGCTGAGATTTGAATCCTGGCCTTGCTGGTTAGAACTTGTGTCACTCTGGGTAGAATATTTCTTCCCTCAAAGCGTCAGCTTCCTCATTTGTAATACAGGGCTGTAAGTACTCACCTTGAACAACATTTGTGAATGTTAAAAGTGATAAAGTATGCCAAATATCCAGCATAACCTCTGATTCATATTAAACACTCAAGAAATGATTGTTGTTCTTGCTGGTTTTCATATTAGCAGAGTAGTCAGGAGCCTTGACGTGGGATCCAGACAGTCAAGGGTTGGATCAAAACCCCTTTATTTATCAAGATGTGACTTTTTTTTTTTTTTTTTTGAGACGGAGTCTCGCACTGTTGCCCAGGCTGGAGTGCTGTGGCGCAATCTCGGCTCACTGCAAGCTCCGCCTCCCGGGTTCACGCCATTCTCCTGCCTCAGCCTCTCCGAGTAGCTGGGACTACAGGCGCCCGCCCCCATGCCCAGCTAATTTTTTTTTGTATTTTTAGTAGAGACGGGGTTTCACTGTGGTCTCGATCTCCTGACCTCGTGATCCGCCCGCCTCGGCCTCCCAAAGTGCTGGGATTACAAGTGTGAGCCACCGCGCCCGGCCGCAAATATGTGACTTAATTTACCTGAACCACACAACTCATTGGAAAATGAGGACAATAATACCTATGGCATGTCCTTAGGGTGGAAGAGGCAGGGTTTGTGAATGCTTAGAACAGGGCTGGCCCATAGCAAGTGTCATGCACATGTGAGCTATTGCCGTTTGTAATAATGCTATCATAACCTTCATCATACTATCATTATGATCTTTATCATCACCATATAGGGTGACCAACAGTCCTGGTTTGCTCTAAACTCTCCTGGTTTTAGCACCAAGTCTCGGATCCTGGGAAACTCCTAAGTTCTGGAAAAAAACACAACAGTTGAGCCCTCGCTTGGACTATGACTCAACAGTCTGCCAGCATTGGCGTGAACAGCCCGCTCTCATAAGCCAGTCTAGGTCATTACAGTCATCACAGAGTTCATGCGACTAGGCCAGCACCCATTCCACCCCCCAACACATTGGAAGGTGAAGTTTTCATTCCTTTCTCGATAATTTCCAGGGAACTGTTCATTCTAAGCAACTGGAAGAAAAACATTGCTACAAAAAAGAAGCATCTGAGCGTGAAAAACCTTTTGAGTCCCAGTTTCCGCTCTGCCTTGGAAGCACCGTGATTTGGAGGGGGCCCAACAGCTGTGAGTTTCACTCTCACAAACCAATCATTTCTAAATAGAGCAATACCACAATCTTAATTTTCCACTCAATGGTGAAAGCAGTCACATTATTCAAAATTATTCATCAGCACTTAGTAATTCACATTCTAGAGCAATCTCAGAGTGCTTTAATGTATATATTACAGGCAAGATTTATTGTGGGAATTACAGTATGGCAAATCATTCTTTAAAATGGTGCTTAAATCGCACAACTTTAAAATACTAATTATGTAAAATATATTCTGAATTTTTAATTTCTACCTTTGTTTAACAATACTCTCATTACCAACTTCAGAAATGGGACAGCTATATCTCCAGAAACACTCACTCTGAATCCATCCATAATAGGAACAACCCAGTGCTTTTACAATGTCGCTTTCTCCCCAATGTCCCCATTACAAAAAAAAAGTGAATAATGATCATCTAAAAGTCACGATCATCGCAAGATAATGAAGCATGAAATTTCGTTCTGAGACAAAATCCATCTCTACGAAGAGCTTGAGAAGCTTTTGATGGCCATGAAATAACTATTTAAGTTAAAAGATAAAATTTAAGAAATATTTCTGCTAATGATGTAGCTTGGAAAAAAGATACATTATCACCATTTGGTTCCTCCCGTGTACCCACTGACACAGAAACTGGGGGAAGATTTTGCAGCCACATCGATTTTTTTGTTGTTTTTACCCATTTGAAAAAACTCGATTGACCTCTTAGAATCCAGGAAGATTGGTCACTGTTTCTTTGCTGGAGTCTGGCCAGAGGCCATGAAGAGTGGGGAGATGCCCCATTTACACACGCTTGGTTCCAGAGCGCCACTCTCAGGATACATTGAATCCCAGACTTTGTTTTAAGGTGGTTTAAAGTAGCTCTCCCTGGCTGGCCATGGTGGCTCATGCCTGTAATCCCAGCACTTTGGGAGGCTGAGGTGGGTGGATCACCTGAGGTCAGGAGTTCAAGACCAGCTGGGCCAACATAGTGAAACCTTGTCTCTACTAAAAATACAAAAATTAGCCAGGAGTGGTGGTGGGCACTTGTAATCCCAGCTACTCAAGAAGCTGAGGCAGAGAATAACTTGAACCTGGGAAGCGGGGGTTGCAGTGAGCTGAGGTTGCACCTTTGCACTCCAGCCTGGGCAACAAACGGAGACTCCACCTCAAAAAAAAAAAAAAAATTCTCCCCATAACCCTACACCAGGTGCGGCTCTCCTGTCCTGCATAGAAGCCCACATCTGTGGGTGGTCCATCTCAATGTAATCTTCCCAAAGTGCTGGGATTACAGTCATGAGCCATCACACCTGGCCTAATAGTATTTTAGACCCTGCTGCCATGTGCTTAAAAATGAGCCAAAGCCCCTGATGTGCCTAGAACATTGTTCCCTTCTAGTTCTGAGGTGCCCTTTCCACTAGGGGAAGCGTGGTCCACAATGGTTCTTGGGTGGCTGGCCTGGCATTTGAAGTGTTTAACTGTTTTTATTTATTCCCCTCCTGCCCCCAGTCTGATCTCCATGTTTTTACCTTAACTTCTTCCCTGGGGCAGTCTGCCATTTTCCAGTTCAACCTTTCTTTCAGATTGTGATCATATGGGAACCTTTGGAAGGCAAGGTGCAGGTAGGGGTGTGCACAGGCACACATGCCACAGCCACAGCCACTGTATCTGGCACTGCGGGTGGGCATGCTGACCCTGTTTTTTTCAGGAGTAGCTGATTCAGATTAATCAGTTAGCAGCTGGTACTTCCTGCTGACTCTAGGAAGAGTTCTGTACATACAGGTTTGGATTGGAGAAGGGGGAGGGAGAAGGGCTAAGTGGCAGAGGAGAAGGGAGGGAAGAGAAAGCTACTTCAAAAATTACTGTTGTTTCTCCCAGGCAGATGTCACTTCTTAAAATCTCCGATGGTACTCAATTCTGCACACTGAAGATTTTCCTATGATGTGTCTACACCTGGACTTGACATCCTCCCTCGTGTGGAGGGCAGCACTGAGAGGGTCCCTGATGACCCCTACCTCCTGGTATTCACACCTGTGTTTAATTGCCAAGCCTTGAGTGTGGACAAAACCCAGTGACTTGCCTCTAGCCAAAAAAATATGGCAAAAGCAATGAGACGCCACTTCTAAGATGAGGTTACAGAATGATATGGGCTTTCTTCTTATTCACTGTCTGTTGCTCTTTCCAGCTCTCTCTGCCTCTCTGTTTTCGTCTCTGCCTGTTTGTCTCTGACAACCAGCTGCTATGTCTTGAGGACATTCAGGCATTTATGGGGGTTCCCAGATGGTGAGAAACTGATGTGAGTAATCTTGGAGGTGAATTTCCTGAGACCCACCAATAGACTCTGAAAGGACCACAGCCCTGGCTGACAACGTAGCTGCATTGTCATGAAAGACTCTGCGTCAAGACCCCCAGCTAAATGATGTTCAGATGCCTAGACCACAGAAGCTGAGATAATAAATATCTGTTGTTTTGGGGCCACTCAATGTTGGGGTAGTTTGTTACGCAGCAGGAGGTAACTGGTGCATCCTCCAGCCTGCTGCTATCTTTTCATGAGCATCTCTGCCAGTGTCAGTTACCCAAGCCATCCAGCCCTTTCTGGCTTCTGCCTCACGTCTACTGCATATATCAGTGTGGTCATTTTGAGAATGTTATAGAAACTGAATCATCTAATAAGTGACCTGTTGAGACTGGCTTTTTTCCCCACTCGTGTTATGCTCCTGAGATCCATCCAAATTGTTGTGTATATTCATAGGTTGTTCCTTTCTATGGCTGCATAGTGTTCTGTGGTATAAACACGCCATGGTTAGTTTAATTATTTGCATCTTCAAGGACCCTGGTATCAACAACAAGTCTAGTCAACTCCATTCCTTAATCGGTACTGTGTTTTCCCCCTCAGCTGTTACACTGAGTCGGGCCCTCATGGCCTCTCCATGCAGCACTACAGCAGGGTCCTGGCTGGTCAGCAACTAGAGGCCCCAGATGCATGGATTTTAAATGAATATTGCAGCATTTTCTAGGTAAAAAAAAATGAGAAAAAACCACACTTGTTTATAAATAAATGATGACTATTTTGAAAAAATAAAGAGAGCTGGCTGAGCGCAGTGGCTCACACCTGTAATCCCAGCACTTTGAGAGGCCAAGGTGGGTGGATTGTGAGGTCAGGAGTTCAAGACCAGCTTGGCCAAGATGGTGAAACCCCATTTCTACTAAAAATACAAAAATTAGCTGGGCATGGTGGCAGGTGCCTGTAAACCCAGCTACTCAGGAGGCTGAGGTAGGGCAGAGAATTGCTTGAATCAGGGAGGCGGAGGTTGCAGTGAGCCGAGATTGCGCCACTGCACTCTAGCCTGGGAGACAGAGCAAGACTCCCTCTCAAAAAAAAAAAAAAAAAAAAAAAAAGAGCTAGGTAATTTAAAGTTAAATATTATTACACAGTGTCAATTGAGGCAACATGGCTCCCTGACCCAGCCCTGAGCCCTCTCATCACTCATCCCCACAGCAGCCAGAGTGACATGCCTTAGTGTCCTTCCTGCCATCAAATCTCCTCAAGGCCAGTCCGTTGCCCCTCGGCTGTTTCACGTGGCAAACTGAGGCCTCCCTGACTGGGCCTCTGCTTGCTTGCTCAGTTCTCGGCTTCCCCTCTCATCAATCTCCACACTCCCCATGCAAGCCTGGGCCTGCTCACACTCATGAGGTCCCAGGTCCTCTTCTCTGGACCTAAGAACCAAGCCATTCCCTCAGGCAGTGCCACTGCTGCCTGCCTCTCAAGGGTTAGTACAGGCACCGCCTCCTCTGGGAAGTCTCCTCTGCTTGTCTACTCTTCAGAGTTAAGTGCTCCTCCTTTAGCTCTTCTAGAAGCCTGTGTGCCTTCTACCATAGCAACACTTATGGTTTATTTATTTCAATAAGTTGATGCTCAGACGGCAACTCAGTAATTGCCAACCACCATTATTTCTACTACCATGGTGATGGTGATGATGATGATGACAGCGATTCTCAAAAGCCCCAGATCCCCCTGAAAACAAGGACTCCCTTGTCACTACCATGTCCTCAGTGCTCCCCAGTGCCCAGGCAGTGCCTATGGCAAGTGCCCTGTGCATATGTGTGGCATGAAACGGTCAGCATCTTGCTGCCTGGAAGTGGTCATGAAAACATTCATTTTATCAGATGTTTAGACTGGAAGTTTAAGGAGCCTAAAGTTGATATGAGCTCAGGTGCAGATTCCAGAAGCAAGGGGACAGGAAGAAAGTGGTAGCAACAGCTAGCTGCCCACTGTGTGTGCAAACGATGGAGTGGGAGGCCACGCACCACGTTCTCACAGCCTCTGAGCGCTGTCGCTCCTCGAGAAGGGAAGGCCCATTCTACTCTGTTTCTTTCTGCGCAGAATTAGATGTGCCAGTGAATTGCTCTGAGGGGTAGATGAGTGTGGATTCCTTGGGTCAGTGCAGAAGGGCTTGTGCAACAGAAGAAAGGATAAATAGCCAGCTCCCCACCCTGTCTTTGGGAATGCACTTTCAGAACTCTTAAGTCAGAAGCCCATTTCCTGGGGAAAACAAACTCACCACAGACAGTTAATGCTCAACCAGTTTTCATAAATGCTGTTGTTTCTTATACTCTGGAGGCTCCAGTGTTTTCAAGCTGGAGGGCTTCCCCATGCATGGACTGCACGCTGAGAGCTGTGCTTCACACCAATTGCTCCATAAGCGTCTTGGGGAGCAAATTTCCATAGCTTGTGAGAGACAACCTGGAGCCGAACATCAATGCAATCCCAGTGTGGATGAGACAGGACATCAGTCGATGAGGCTGAGTCACCCAAGATCCTCTGGATGCTGGAGCACACAATGGGGGACTTTTTGAGGTTGGCAAAGCTGGAGGACCCAGCTGGAGGCTCCCAAATGGGACCCTTGCCCCCAGGAAAAGGTGTTCTTCAGAGCATGGAAGCCATGAGTTAGCAACAACGCGAATCAGATGGGGACAGAGAGAGCAGAGCCACTGCACTGCATGTTTTTAAATCTCAGTGAGATGGGCCTAATTCACCATATTCAATTTTGCAGGAAATCAGCTCATTTGACAGAAGAACAAAGCATGCATTGTTCAAGTATAAGAAGCCTGGGCTGCAGGGAACCTGTCCAGACAAGGGGATAATCATTCTAGCTCTGAGGGAATGAACATCACACCTTTTGTTCCAGTCAGATATGCACAAGCACTCCAGGTATAGTAAACCCGTGACATCTAGTATGGCTGGATGTTATTATTGTGGTGAGTTTCTCCGATTATTGCCAAAATCTATTCATTGTGCCTAAGGTCAGAGTGGATCATTTACTTGTTCCATGAAGCCTTCATTTGGTGATTTAAAAAATATGCTTCTTTTTAAAAAGTGCCCGAAATGGATAAGGAAGTGGCGTTCTGATTGAAACTGAATTTGATTAGGTTAAGATGAATCTCCGTGTGGCTCCGCGACCCCCTCAGGTGGCCGGAATCTTATTCCCTCTTGACCTTACTTGTGTGTCTCAGGTTCCTTGGACTTGGGATAGAAGCTGAGTTCAGAAGCCCACCGGCCCCCATGGCACTACTTCCTCATTCACTTTGTTGATGAAATTCCTGGCACCTGTGAAATGGCGTGGGCATCTTCTGTTAAAGGATGTCTCTGAGACATGTACTGATTGGCTTTTTTCTTCCGGTTTGGTATTTTTGCAGTGAACAAAATAGACCAAAAATAGGTGTGTGAGAGAGATGGGTATGGGGAGAATACACCATGTATATGTGTGCATATATGTAATATGGATACATGTGTATACTCTATACATATCGGCTTGTGGAGAGGCTGCAGTCGTAACATCACAGTGGCTGTGTGTTTACTCTGGGCCAGGCATTGTTTCACAGCTCTACGCGCATGAATTCTATGAATCTCATTAGCAGCGTCTGAGGGAGGGACACCTATCATTTCCCTTTACTGGAGAAGAAACTGAAAAAGAGTTTTATTAACTTGCCTAATGTCTTGTAGCCAGTAAGTGGTGACATGTGTGTGTGCGCACATGCGTGCGTGTGCATGTGAACTATGGACTGAAACACAGCACACATGCACAAAGGCACGTGGAGCTTAAGTGCACAGCTCAGTGAATTTTCACTCTGAACACAGCCACAGAACCACCTCAAATCAAGAAAAAACTTACCCCAGAATGACCCCTTGAGTCCCAGGCTTTACCTCCTGCTCAGAAGAACCCTCTGTATGAGTCTGTTTGGGGTCTTCAATAAAATATCACAGGCTGAGCAAGTTAAACCGCAGAAGTTTATTTCTCACAATTCTGGAGGCTGGAAGGCCACTATCAAGGGGCCAGAGGAGTGGATTCTGGTGAAGGCCTTCTTCCCATCTTGAAGGTGGCCATCTCTCTGCATCCACACAAAAAAGAGAGAGAGAATGGGCACTCTCTGATCTTTCCTTATAAGGATGCTAATCCCATCACAATGACCTCACCTTCATGGCCTTATCTAAACCTATTTACCTCCCAACAGCCCCATCTCCAAATACCACCCACCTTGGGAGGTAGGACTTTGACACGAATTTGGAGGGTACACTACCCAGCCCATAGCACCCTCTTTTGTTTTACTTCTAAACCGTAGATCAGCTCTGCTTGTTTATAAATGTGCATAAATAAAATCCACACCTAGCAAAGCAAACATGGGTTTGTGTCTGCCTTCTTTTGCTCAACATTCCTGTGAGAGTCCAGCAGGTTATTGCACAGGGAGATTGAGCATTTGGAGTCCTCTCTAGTACTGGTGTGTGATGGACCTTGGGTTTGTTCTCAGTTTGGGGCTCTTTCACGTAGTGCTGCTGTGAAGCACTTTTTCTATAGATTTTGGTAAATGCAGCCCTGCCTTTCCACTGGGAATATACCCAGGTGTGGACTAACTTGGTCACTGGGTATGTGTAGGTCACTTTGGAAAATACCGTTAGTTTTCCACAGGACTGTTCCAATTTGCATTTCAGCCCACAGTGTATGAGCGTTTCCATAGCTCCCCACCCTCAGCAATACTCAGAATTGTCACTCTTTTTCACTTCAGCTCATCAGATGGGTGTACGGTGGTATTGTGTGGTTACAGTTTGCGTTTTCTGGAGGTAAAATGAAGGGAAACTCGCTCCCATGTTGATGGGCCATTTAGAAATCCAGAAGGCGCTGAGTCAAGCCTTCCTGTTGCATTGTCTGCCTTTTGCATTGAATCAGTCCGTGTTTGTTTACCGCTGGTGCTCTTGGTGTTCCATTTAGAAAATCACTGATGATCTCAATGTCAGGAAGACATTCTCTTATATTTTCCTCTATGAGTTTCGTGATTTTTCCCTTTCACAGTTAGATCTACAGTACACTGGAATGGAGTTTTGCATATCGTCTGAGGGAAGAGTGCAGGTCCAGTTTGTGCCCACGTAGAAATTCTATTGACCTAGCACATTAATTTAGAAGAAGGACCAACCCCATTGTACCACAGGATTACTTTTGCCATGAATCAGGTGGTTTCCATGTGTATCTGTTTCTGGACATGAGCTACACTCTTCACCACCACCAAATGGGCCTAAGCGTTGCAGAGTGTTGCAGAGAGAGGGTTACTGCTCTGACAGAATCATGGAGATGGAGCACAGTCTCCAGGTCTCAGCTGAAATGCTCCCTCCTCTAGGAAGCCTGTGATTTGGGGCACCCTGTGCAGTGGGTGGTCCTGCCTTTAAGCATCTTATTTATAGTTGTAGAGTTCTATGTAGCCTGGAAGAGTTAAGCTGCAACCAGGGTATTTAATGGCTGTACCCATGCTTATCAAGGGCTTTCTATCATTTATTTTAACTATTATATATTCTTCCCTTCGCAATGGTGTGAAAACAGGATTTGGGTAAGTTACTCCAGATGGTGACTCTGGAGCCCAAGTAGACAAATGTAAGGTTCATCATCTTTTGCAAAATGCCAAGTTTTCTGATTTTTTCTGCACTAGTCTAGTTACCTACTTTTTTGTAAACATACACACATGCACACAAACAAACACGCACATACACAGAATACACACATAAACATGAACACACATATTTGAAGGCACATGCCCACACATGCCCACGCAAGTACACATGCACACACACAATCTTCTCTAATATTTGTACTGTTAAATATTTAGAAGTATAATCCCCTCTTAGAATATTCAGCAGATTATTCACACTAAAAACCCTGCAGCTTTTTAAAAGATGTATTTCATTTTTTTCCTGTGTGTCAGACAGAATTAATCAAGGCTCTAATGATTGTTCTGCAGGTGTTATTTCAAAAACAACCAATACTCCCCAAATCATTAAATTTACAGGGAGACTTTTGATTACAGAAGCTGATGACTATTATTTTTAAAATAGAAGAGATGCAGAGTGACAAAAATCAATGACATGGCCGTTAGGTTAGAGCTAAATTTATCCAAGTTTTACGTTGCTGAGGTCTCACACCACTTTCTCTGTAAATACTCACTTTATAGTGACTCTCCAGTATAGATACCTAGATATTTATAATTGTTATTCTGATGATTTTGTATTTATTTATTTTTTTGCTTTTCTTTATTTTGTTTTATGTAATTATTTTTATTTCAATGGCTTTATGGGAACACGTAGTTTTTTGTTACTCAGATGAACTGTATGTTGGTGAAGTCTGGGATTTTAGTGCACCTGTTGCCCAAGTAGTGTACATTGTACCCAACAGGCAGGTTTTTTGTTTCTGTTTTTGTTTTTTTGAGATGGAGTCTTGCTCTGTTGCCCAGGCTGGAGTGCAGTGGGGCGATCTCAGCTCACTGCAAACTCCGCCTCCCAGGTTCAAGCGATTCTCCTGCCTCAGCCTCCCAAGTAGCTGGGATTACAGGCACGTGCCACCATGCCTGGCTAATTTTTGTATTTTTCGTAGAGATGGGGTTTCACCATGTTGGTCAGGCTGGTCTCAAACTCCTGACCTCGTGATCTGCCCGCCTCAGCCTCCCAAAGTGCTGGGATTACAGGCATGAGCCACTCCGCCTGGCCAACAGGCAGTTTTTGATCCCTCACTGCCCCTCCACCTTTCTGATTCTCAAGTGTGCATTATACCACTCTGTATGCCTTTGCATACTCATAGCTTAGTTCCCACTTATAAGTGAGAACATGTGGTTTTTGGTTTTTGATCCCTGAGTTACTTCACTTAAAATAACAGCCTCCAGTTCCATCCGAATTGCTGCACATTATTTTATTCCTTTTTACTGCTGAGTAGTATTCCATGGTGTGTGTATAACATTTTCTTTATCCACTCATCAGTTGATGGGCACTTCAGTTGGTTCCATATCTTTGCAATTGTGAATTGTGCTGTGATAAACATTCACACACTGGTGTCTTTTTGATATAGTGACTTTTCCTTTGGGTAGATACCCAGTAGTGGGATTGCTGGATCAAATTTCTGAGCATTGGCCATAGTAAAGGCCTGGTTGTGTGGCAGTGAGGGTAGTTTGAGATAATTCCGTCTGTGTTGAGGCCCAGTGATGGGACAGTCCATAAGTGTAGAACATCTTCTAACGACACTAATATGCGAATCGGGATTTCTGTTGGGACAGCTGCTCAGTTGTCAACTTCGAGGAGTCGTAGTTCTTCTGGTTTCAGGTCTGTCATAGGGGCTATATAAGAATCGAAGCCTAGGTCTTCATAATCTGTATATTCATAGCTTCAGTATCATTGGTGGCCAGTTGTTTTGACAGTGAGAGAGAGGTTGTTAATTTGAACTGTTATGTACAGGACATGTAGGGTTGGGAGGGCAATTAAAATTAGGATTATAGTGGGCAAGAGAGTCCACACAGTTTCTGCTTCTTAGGGATCTATACTGCTAGTATGTGTTAATGCTGTTGTCAATATGAGGGAAACAATATATCAATATGAGGGAAATAAACCTTCTTTGAGTTCTTCGTGACATCTCCATACTGTTTTCCACAGAGACTGTACTAACATTCCCACCCACAGTGTCTAAGCCTTCCCTTTTTACCGCTTTCGTGAGAATATCTATTGTTTATTGACTTTTTAATAATGGCTACTCTGGCTGGGGAAAGGTGGTATCTCACTGCGGTTTTAATTTGCATTTCCCTGATGATTAGTGATGTCGAGAATTTTTTCATGTGTTTGTTGTCCATTTGTATATCTTCTTTTAAGAAATGTCTATTATGTTATTTGTCCACTTTTTAATGGGGTTGTTTATCTTTTTCTTGCTGATTTGTTTGAGTTCCTTGTAGATTCTGGATATTAGTCATTTGTCAGATGAATAATTTGCAAATTTTTTTCTCACTCTGTAGGTTCTCTCTTTACTTTGATGACTCTTTCTTTTGCATAAAGAAGCTTTTTAGTTTATTTAGGTCCCATTTATGTATTTTTGTTTTGTGGCATTTGCTTTTGGGGTCTTAGTCATAAATTCTTTGCCTAGGCCAATGTTTAGAAGAATTTTTCCTAGGTTTTCCTCTAGAATTTTTATGGTTTCAGATCTTATATTTAAGTCTTTAATTCTCCTTGAGTTAATTTTTGTATATGGTGAGAGATAGGGATCCAGTTTCATTCTTCTGCATGTGACTATCCAATATTCCTAGCACCATTTATTAAATAAGGTGTCCTTTCCCCCAATTTATATTTTTGTATGTTTTGTCAAAGATCCGTTGGTTGTAATTATTGGGCTTTATTTCTGGGTTCTCTATTCTGTTGCATTGGTCTATGTATCTACTTTTATACCAGTACTATGCTGTTTTGGTTATGATAGCCTTTTAGTACAGTTTGAAATCAGTTAATGTGATGCCTCCAGATCTGTTCCTTTAGTTTAGGATTGCCTTGGCTACTCAGGCTCTTTCTTGGTTCCATATGAATTTCAGGATTGTTTTTTCTAATTCTGTGGAAAATGATGTTGGTGTTTCAACAGGAGTTGCAACGAATCTGTAGATTTCTCTGGGCACTATGGTCATGTTCACAATATTGATTCTTTCAATCCATAGGTATGGGATGTATTTCCATTTGTTTGTGTCATCTATGATTTCTTTCAGCAGTATTTTGTATTCTCCTGGTAGAAATCTTTTATTAATACCTCCTTGGTTAAGTATATTCTTAGTTATTTTATTTTATTTATGTAGTTATTTTTAAAGGGATTGAGCCCTTGATTTGTTTCTCAGTTTGGACATTGTTGGTGTATGGCAGTGCTACTAATTTGTGTACATTGATTTTGTAACCTGAGACTTTACTGAATTCATTTATCAGATTTGTAAGTCTTTTGGAGTAGTCTTCAGGGCTTTCTAGGTATAAGATCATATTATTGGCAAAGAGAGATAGTTTGACTTCCTCTTTTCCAACTTGGATGCCCTTTACTTTTTTTTTTCTCTTGCCTGATTGCTCTGGCTAAAACCACCAGTAAAATGTTGAATAGGAGTGGTGAAACTGGGCATCCTTGTCTGGTTCCAGTTCTTAGGAGGAATGCTTTCAATTTTTGTCCATTCCGTATGATGTTAGTTGTGGATCTGTCATATACGGCTTTTATTATTTAGAGGTATGTTCCACCTATGCCTAGTTTGTTGAGGGTTTTTATCATAAAGGGATGCTGGACTGAATTGAATGCTTTTTCTGCCTCTATTGAAATTATCACATGGTTTAGTTTTCATTCTGTTTTTGTGATGAATCATTTACTGACTTCATATGTCGAACCATTCCTGCATCCCTGGGATAAAATCCACTTGATTATGGTGAAATAGTTTTTCACATGCTGTTGGATTTGGCTTGCTAATATTTTGTTCAGGATTTTTCCATCTATATTCGTCAGGGAATATTGGTCTGTAGTTTTCTTTTTTTCTTTTGTTATGTCCTTTCCTGGCTTTGGTATCAGAGTGATACTGGCTTGGTAGGATGAGTTACAGAGGATTCCCTCCTCAACTTTTTGGAATAGTTTCAGTAGAATTAGTACCAATTATCTGAATGCTTGCTAGAAATTGGCTGTGAATCTGTCTGGCCTTGGCCTTTTTTGTTGGTAGTTTTTATTATTATTATTATTACTGATTCAATCTCACTGCTCATCATTGATCTATTCAGGATTTCTATTTCTTTTTCTCTGATTCAAGCTAAGGGCATTGTATGTTTCCAGGAATTTATCCATTTCATCTAGATTTTCTAGTTTGGGTACATAGCTGTGTTCATAAAAGTCTTGAATTATTTTTAGTATTTCTGGGGTGTCAGTTGTAATGTCGCCATTTTAATTTCTAGTTAAGCTTATTTGAATCTTCTTTCTCCTTTTCCTTTTTTTTTTTTTTTTTTTTGAGATGGAGTCTCGCTTTGTCACCCAGGCACCCAGGCTGGAGTGCAGTGGTGCGATCTCAGCTCACTGCAAGCTCCGCCTCCCTGGTTCACGCCATTCTCCTGCCTCAGCCTCCCGTGTAGCTGGGACTACAGGCGTCCGCCACCACGCCCGGCTAATTTTTTGTATTTTCAATAGAGACGGGGTTTCACCGTGGTCTCGATCTCCTGACCTCGTGATCCACCCGCCTCAGCCTCCAAAAGTGCTGGGATTACATGCGTGAGACACCGTGCCCAGCTTCTTTCTCCTTTTCTTAGTTAATCTAGGTAGTGGTGCCTCTGCTGAAAGAAACTTCCCACAGGCAGGAAGTTCAGGGACCCAAGGCCTGCAGTCTGGTTACTTTTGTCCCAGGGAGTGCTCCCTTAACGTCCTTCACTCCCTCTAGCCCTGGAAGTAGCAGTCCCTGAGGGCCATACCGCTGTGAACCCTGCTGTCCCTGGGTCTAGCCACCCAGTGGGGCTGCCACCCTCCAGGCTGGTGCTGGAAATATCTCCAAGGGATCCGGTGATGAGAACTGTCCTCTAGTCTCCCAGCAGTGGGGACCAGCACCAGTTCTAATGGGGTGGGAGGGGAATGGCATTGACTTTATGAGACTTTCCTGGTTATAAATAGACTTGGTGTGTTAGCTTTCTCAGATTCCAGCTGTAGTCCTAATGTACTGGGCACCTAGACAGACTCCAGATCTCCCAGTTAGCCAGGGTAATGCAGATGATGGCGATAGCTGAGGTTGTGCAAAAGATTTCTCCTTTCTGAGCACTGTGTTATTTTTTCGCCTGGTTCACACTGTAGGCTGCTGCCCATCGCTTCTGTCAAAGGGCGTGTGGTTTCTTTCAGGTTTTCTGTTAAGTTCTTGTGTTGGTTCTGAAAGTTCTAGTATTTTTCCTTAGCTTTAGACATCCAACCTGATATTACCAAGATGACTGGGAGTTTGTGGCTAATGCCTACAGAAGAAGAGATGCATCCCTTCCCAGACATCTTATCTGTTGCCCTGGGTAATGAAGACATTCAATTTTTAATTTTTTTAAATTATTATTTTTTTTTGAGATGGAGTCTTGCTCTGTCGCCTATACTAGAGTACAGTGGTGCAGTTTTGACTCACTGTAACCTCTATCCCCTGGGTTCAACCGATTCTCCTGCCTCAGCCTCCCAAGTAGCTGGGACCACAGGTGAGTGCCACCATGCCTGGCTAATTTTTATAATTTTTAGTAGAGATGGGGTTTCACCATGTTGGCCAGGCTGGTCTCAAACTCCTGACCTCTAGTGATCTGCCCACCTCAGCCACCCAAAATGCTGGGATTACAGGCATGAGCCACTGCATCTGACTTCAATTTTTTATTTTTTCAAACATTTTTATTTTTAATTATTATGGATACATAATAGTTGTACATTACCCTGATAATTTTTGAAATATTTTGTAAGGATTAATACACAAAAATTTATTCAACAATATTTATTGTGGTGCTAACAAATGCTGGGACCCAGGTTAGACCTGGGGTATGTGAAGACGAATCAGACAGACCTGTTCTTGCCTTCATGAACTTTTTATTTTCCAGAAGAGATGGACATTAAACTCATAACCATTTGCAGGCATGATTCATGAAAAATGCACGTGAGTACTTCTGTGTGGACATCTTATGGGAAGAAGCCCCAGGGAAGAGTTTGTTAAGCTGAATTCTTGAAAGCATGGAGGACTCCCTAGGAAATTGGTTCTAGATATAGAAAAATAATGTTTCCTTTTTATAGCTCTCTTTACCCAAAATCATGTTTCTTCACTTCAACATTCAGTAAGTTGTGGAAAGCTCAAATTTTGAGTTAAAATTTGCACCATCATAAGCTCAAAACAGCTGTATCAAGAAGCATAAGCAGGGACCATTTTGCAGAACACCCTAGAGGCTTGTTTCTGCTTACATCTCCTTTGTCTCCCGCAGGTGGGTAGGATTTTTGCATATCCCTCCCCTCTGTCAGGGGACTTAGGCAATGTCTGGAAACATTTTTGGTTGTCACAATTGGAGGTGAAAGCATCTAATGAATAGAGACCAGGAATACGGCTAAAAATCGTACAATTCCCAGGATAGTAACCCCACCCTCCAGCTCCCCACAGAGAATCACCAGGCCAGAAGTGCCAGTAACTCTGCCTCCTCTGGTGTCCTTCTCTGGACTGCAGGCTCCTCGGTGTCAGTACAGGGCGGCAGCTAACCCTGCTGTGCATACATGTGCTCCGTCCTGCATGTCCTGGCGGGGTGAGTCCTTGTCCTGCCAGCTACCAGCTCCGCAGCTGGGAGGTCTCTTAAGTTACTTAAGCTTTAATTTTCTCCTCTCGAAAACAGCAATGCCTTCCTCACACACTCATTTAAAGCCCTTATCAACCCTGGAGGAAGTTCAGAGCTTCTAAAATTTATATCCTAATTTATGTTATTTTTCCTTTTAAAAGTTCAAACAAAAGGAATACATCCCCAAATTACAGCTTAAGTGATGACGTAAAAGGAGAGCGCATTGGCCTTTGAAATGGCCCTGGCACTGAACAATGGTACAGGTTAGATTATCAAGCCTTCACTGTCTCCAGCCTGAGACCGGGGTCATACCTCCATCCTATGCCTGCATCTATCACTTCTATGGCCTGCCTCCCACTTCTTTTTTTTCTTTTCTTTTCTTTTTTAGACGGAGTTTCGCTCTGTCACCAGGCTGGATTGCAGTGCGCGATCTAGGCTCACTGCAACTTCCGCCTCCTGGGTTCAAGTGATTCTCCTGCCTTAGCCTCCCAAGTAGCTGGGACTACAGGCACATGCCACCACACCCAGCTAATTTGTCTATTTTTAGTGGAGACCGGGTTTCACCATGTTGGCCAGGCTGGTCTCGATCTCTTTACCTCATTATTGCCTGCCTTAGCCTCCGGAAGTGCTGGGATTACAGGTGTGAGCCACTGCTCCCGGCCACATCCCACTTTTTAATGCATGGCAAATTGGCCTGTGATTTAGATTGTTTTCACTTGCTTTACCATGAGCCAGCACTAAGATGGTACCATTGTAATGACAGGGTGCCCTTCTGCTCTGCCCTATTCTTAGATTCCAGAGAGCTGTGGGCCCCCCACCCAGGCACAAGAGCAGCCTCTCCCTCCAAGCCTCAGCTACTGAGAGAGAAGTTCCAAGGGTGCTCGTGACAGAACTCCTGTCTTCCCCTGATGCCATATGTCATGTGTGGTCATGTCAAGGCCCTAGCACTCAACAATGACCCTCCAGGATGTTCCAGAATATATGCCTGATCACCTGCCCCATCTTCAACTCACCCTGGGCCTGGCCTTGTAGTTATGAACCAGGTGAACCTCATTCCTACCTTTGCAGTGTGTAGAGTCCAGTGAGGGCTTTTTTTTTTTTTTTTTTTTTTTTTTTTTTGAGATGGAGTCTTGGCTCTGTCGCTAGGCTGGAGTGCAGTGAGTGCAGTGGCGTGATCTTGGCTTACTGCAGCCTCTGACTTCCTGGTTCAAGTGATTCTCCTGTCTCAGCCTCCTGAGTAGCTGGGATAACAGGCACACGCCAGCATGCCCAGTTAATTTTTGTATTTTTAGTAGAGATGGGGTTCCACCATGTTGGCCAAGATGGTCTGAATCTCCTGAACTTGTGATCTGCCCACCTTGGCCTCCTAAAGTGCTGGGATTACAGGCATGAGCCACCACACCTGGCCAAGGCTTTTTTTTTTTTTTTTTAACACAGGGTTGCCCAGGCTGATCTGAAACTCCTGGGCTCAAGCGATCCTCCTGTCTTGGACTTCCAAAATGCTGGGATTACAGGTATAAGCCAAAGTGCCTGGCCAAAGGGCATTAATTTAAAAATACACCCGTAACAGTAAAATTAAACTGAGAAAAGAGCTGCAGAGAGGAAGAAAGGGCAGGTGCTACCACTGCAAATAAGTCAGGGTCTAGTGCAGCCAGGAGGCCACTGAAAGCTCAGCTGAGGCTGCGACAGTGAAGACGAGCCTCCCACGAAGGATGAAGGACTTCTCCAGGAGCTGTGGAGAGCGGGGTGGGAGAGGCCAAAGCTTGCAGGCTGGGGGTGGAAGAAGATGACTCTGTGCTGGAGGGTAGGCCTAGGAGGACAGTGCAATGACAGGAAATCATGCATTTCACTCTAAGCATCCCAAGTGGGTCAGGGCCAAAAAGGCTGGGAGGTGGGACCTTATCTCTCCTTCCTAACTTAATTCCCTAATTGCCAGCAGTAGAGATCCCCCACCCATGATAGGAGTAAGCAAGTTTTCCCCATCACAGCAGCACTCTCTACAGAGCCTCCTGCCAACTATGTTGCATTACTCAACCCTCTCGCCCACCCCCCCCCAGGATATCCTGGCAGCATCTCAGATCTCACAAGCAAAGAGAGACAGGAAAGTTTCTGCAGGAGAAGGACATAGTCAGGTACATGAATGGAAAATCTCTTGGCTCCTGCCAGGACAGTGGATTGGAGTAGGCAGGGGACCAGTTTGAATTCTGTTGGGAAGGGAATGATGGTGGCAGTGGCAAGGGGAGGGGTGGATGCATTCCCGTGACACCTCAGAGCTAGGATGCAAAAGTCTTGGAGTTGTAATTTGGGGGCTGAATGAGAAGGAGCTGGCCGATGTGACTCCTGTGCTTCTGGCTATGCACTTGCATGGACAGTGGCTACTCGTGTGCATAAGGGTTTGCTGAGAAAATCCCCTAGAACGGTGCCATGTTAGGGCAAGTGATGGAGGTGTTGTGCGGACATGTGCCCTTGTCTCGTCCTGAACACCTGTTTCCTAAATGTGGCTCATGCTCCCCAGCGTAGACCTCCACTTGCAACACTCCACTTGCCATCTCCCTCCTCTCTTGGCCATCCCCATGCCCCAAATCTTTACTCTTCCTTTAGTGTTTGGCTAAGTTGATTTGCCCTCTAAAAATGCATCTTCAGCATCCTCAGCCAGGCACAGTCAGAATTTCACTTATTTAAACAGAACCTGAGAGTTTGAAAGGAACTCAAAGTCACCAGTTGCCATAAGCAATGGCAGTGTTTCAATCCTGAGTCAGTGACAAGGAGCCTTAGTGGAGTCTTTATAGTGTTCCCCTTTCCCATGAGGTACCTCAAGTCTTCTCTGCCCAGTGCTCTCACACCTTTCTTCCATAGCTCTGAATGCCAGAAACATCTGTCCATCAGGCTGCTGTAGCTGGCAGCTGGGTGGTCTGCCCTGGATGATTGGGGTGAAAAGCAACTTCCACCTGATGTGTTTCCTTTTAGGATGTAATATATGAGGAGTTGGTTTCTGTGTGGCAGGACCCACCTTTCCCTGTCCAGTGTTGATGACTAGTCTTCACCAGAGTTGTCCATCAGCTCCTATGCAGAAAACATTCTCTTTGTGTCTAGTGTTTGCTTCTGGGCTGTCCTTTGCCCATTGCTCCTGAGAAAGGGGGATAACCATGTGCTGTTTCCTCTAGAGATGTAAACCCTCTAGGCCCACAGGGGTCACCTGAGACATCCGTCTCATGACTGGTGATGATTGTTGCACTATCTCCACCCTTCAATACCACCTGGAGAACAGGGGTCTTGTTGTAGTGAAGCATCTAGCACAGTTGCTGGCACAGAGGAGGTCCTCAGTCAATGTTTGCTGAGCCCATGTCTTATGAGGAAGGAGATTCCAGGAGACAGAAGGAAGCAGTCGAGCATCCCCTGGTGCCTTCACTGTTGTTGGACAGTGGACGCTCGGAGGATGCCCTCCTGGAGCTCCTGAGTAATTCAAACTTCTGACTTCTCACATTTGAAATAGTGTTTCAGTTTCCAGTCCTTATTGGAAAGGAAGGGAGGGTGGGGGAGAGGGAGGCCAGGGGAGGGCAGTGAGTCCAGTGCAGTGATGAAGAGCACACCCCCCACAGCAGGGCTGCCAGGGTCTGGTCATGGCTCTGCCACTCACTGAGTTATTTAAATTCTCTGTGCCTTGGTTTCCACATCTGAAAATGCAAATAATAACTCCCATTTCCTAAGCTGTTAGGAGCATGCACTGAGTTAATATATGTGAGGACTTAAAATAGGTGCCCATTGATGTGTTAGCTGTCATTATGCTATAAGCACTTGTTGAAAAAATAAAAGATCTTAGAATTTTCAAAAATGCATCAAGGCGAGTCTTATAAAACATCAGAGCTCTTTGTTGGAGGTTTTATACTTGATAGTTTATTAGAGGGATTTAATTTGAATTATAAATCAGGTAGGGACACCATAGTCTTCTCTGTCCTTAGAGCCTCTGAAAACCTTAATGCAATGTTGATGGGGAAGACGGGGAAAGGAAGAGTCCTTGACAGAGAGAATGGGGGGGAGTGGCGACAGGGCGTGGGAAGACTTCCCCTGAGAGAGGAGCAGCACTTGGTTTCACCCCTCCTTCCCTCCTGCTCCTCACTACCTCCCCAGGATTAGCTCAGCGTGGCTGAAAGGAGGTATCCAGGGTCCATTCCTTGCAGGCACACCTCACCGATGCAATGAGCTTTTACCCAGGAGACCTGGTGCTGACCGTCACCTGCCTACCAGAGCACGGCTCTTGAACTCAGCTACATCCGTTCATCTTGAGTGCTCCTTGCTACTGGATTCTGTTTGCATCTAATTGCACTTATTACTTTGCTAACAAACCTAGCTCTCATGTGGGTTTAATTTCAAGAGTAGGAAAACCCTTGGCTGGAGAAGGTCGTGTAGTGCCAGCTCTGTTTCCACCACTTATCTGTGCCATGAATCCATTCTGACAGGCATGTTGATGCCTCCTGTCTTATTTGGGCACTGAAGATGAAGTGATATGCAAGGCAGATCCAGTCTCTGCTCTCCTGTGGGCAAATAAGCCAACCGCAACCATCAAGCAAAGAAATCGAACCCTTGAGATTTTTGGTAACAGTCATGAGCTTGCAGTCAGCCTCAGGAATGGGGAGCTATGATATTTGGGTGTGTTTCTTGGCATCACCTAGACTTGGTTTTCTCATCCTAAGATGGGTCTACCTTTGCCTACATGGTAGTGTTGTCATGAAAAGAAACATTTCATACAATACTTGGTGCAGGGTCTAGCATGGAGTAAATGCTCAGTAAGAGTACGATTCTCTCTCCAAGAGAGGGACTTCCTTTTTTTATTTTATTTTTATTTTTTATTTTTTTTTACTGTATAAAGCATAAAGAACCCTGCAATTGCGATGCTTAATCATTTATACTCTAGGGCTAAGGAAGGGGAGGATTAGTCCCTCTGTTTTTTTATTACTATTTTTCCTATGGTCTTTCTGCTTTGCTAAACAGTTAGATTTCGGGGGATTATTTGCATGTCAGAGAGGGACTTTCAAGACTGAACATTCTATTGCTGTGTAAAAAAAAATCACTGTAGGACTCGGTTATTTTAAAGAACCAACATTTAGTATCTGTCAATTACTGTGGCTCAAACATTTGGGAGTGTCTCAGCTGGTGATTCAGGCCCAGGGCCTCTTGGGAGACTGCAGGCAGGATGTCAGCTGGGGCTGTAGCCCTCTGGAGGCTTGATGCCACCATGAGTCCCTCCCATGGCCGTAGGCTCAGGCCTCAGCTCCTCAGCATGGTCAACTTCTCCATAGAGCTACTTGAGTGTCTTTACAATATGGTGGCTGGCAACTTGCCCAAGAGAGAACAGGGAGGGGAGAGGGAGAGATACAAGAGATAGAGTAGCCACAATGCCCCGTAGGGAGAGATATAAGATATAGAGTAGCCACAATGCCCCTTATGTTCTAATCTTGGACATCACACATGTCACTTTTACTACATTCTATTTGTTAGAAGCAAAGCACTAAGTATATCTCATACTTGAGGTGGGAGGAATTAGCCTCCAACTTTTAAAGTGAGAATTATCCAAGAACTTGTGGACATTGTAATGAGAACAAAAGATCCAGACATGGAAGGCCTTCCTAGTATATTTGTGTCTTGGTCTTCTGTCTTCTCTAGACTCTGAGCTCTCATGTAAGTAAAAAAAAAACCTTCTCATCTTTCCAGTTGTGAATTATGAAAATTAAGCCTTCCCATCCTTTTCAGTCAGCCTGGTGGAGCTGAACTGTGAACTTTCCCTTTACTGACCATTTGCACTGTGAGACCATTCCATCCATCAGTCAATGTGGGTGCACACTCCTCACCTACGTGGAGCTTAGTTGCTGAAATTTAGACAGCCACGTCCAGGGACTTCAGCTCTGACATTAAGGTGTGTGTTTTAGCCTCGCCAGAGGGGAGCAAGAGGATTTCTCCATCAAACAAAGAGGTCAGCTCTCCAAAGCATCTATAAAACCAAAGTCAAGCTTGCTATTTTGCTGGTCTGTTTAACCAAGGCCTATATGTTCTCTCAGTTCCCACCAGAAAACACTGTTTCTGGGAAATTGCACCATGGATTCTGTTGACTACTGCAGTTTTTCTGCCTTGGTAATGTCCTGAAGGAATACATTCTTCACCACAGATCCACAAAAGGAGTTCAGATGCTTTCTGAAATTTTATGCAAAGTCAGTGGCCATAACGTGGTTTTTGGAGAGAGAGTCTAATTTTTTTCAGACTCTCCCTCAAGGTATTCAATGACAGTCCCTCTGCCTCCCACTGAAGTACAGGTATGTCAACAAAAATATTAAAACCCACAAGCTTTACTCCCTAGAGCAAAGGGTGTGGTTTTCTTCTGATGCTTGTGACTCTGGTATACCTGGTGAGTGGAAGGACAGATGCTTTGACTGTGTGATGGTGGCTGCATCTGCCCTCTCATCCCCCTGCAATTAAACTGTGAACATCAAGGTGTGAAGGGCCATGCCACCCTCTTCCATCAGTGATCAGGCCTTTCTTAACAAATGGTTGTTGAATTGAGCTTTTGCATGCTTGCTAGAGCTTGGTTAAGGGGCCATTTCTGGGCAACAGTTCCTGTTGCTATGTGCAGGTCTTGCCCAGAATAGAACTGAGTTTCAGCTAAATGGCCGTGAGTTTGTCATGTGCAAAATAAGCCAGGTAAGTCCACAGGCAGGTCCAAACAGAATTGCAGAAATAAACGCAATGCCACTGACCCTGCCCTTTTTTGACTCCCTAGAGCCCTGGCCTTCTTCCTCTCTCCCTCCCTTAGCAAAGCTTTAACCCAGATTCACCACCTGGCCGTCACTGTGCTGAAGGCCAGGAAATTGAGATGAACGGGATGCACTTGCTACCTTGGAGCTGCATGTCTAGAAAGGCTGGCGTTTAATAATCAAACACACTCAGAACCCACTGACATCATGGATCGGGAACAAGACCCCTTCCAACCCACCCCTACAGTCTGTTCTCAACACAACAGCCTGAGTGGTACTTTACAACATAGATGGGATTCACCACCTTCCTCCTCTGCTCCAAAATCCTTCACCACCTGCCCGTTACACTCCGAGTAGAATCCCACTCTCACAGCGGCTTGCAGGACCCCATGTGATCTCCTCACCCGATATATCTCCCCTCCATACTCTTCCCTCCTGCTGCTCTCACTCCTGCACAGCCTCACTCCTCTCCAGCCACGTGTGCCTTCATCCAATTCTGGAAGCAAACATCATTGCGGGGCTTATTCTTACCACAGAGCCTTTGCACTTGCTGTTGTCTCTTCCTGGAATGCTTTTCTCAGAAGGTCTCGTGGGTGGCTTCTCCTAGTGGTTCTGGTCTCGCTTCAATAGTCGCCTCTCATGGAATCTTTCCTTGTTTACACTTTTCCAAATGGCCCTCTCGCCCCATCACTCTACACCCATCGACCTTCACCACGTCCTTTTTGCAGGTGTCCAGCCTTTTTGCCTTTGCACGTGTCCATCACTAGAAGGCCATGCAGTGGGGAGGGACCAGCTCACCTCTGGGCTCCTCAGTGCCCACCACACAATGGCACTGAGCTAGCACCAGCTAGTATTTGTTGGACAAACAAAGCCCAGGTCTTTT
Organism: Symphalangus syndactylus; assembly: GCF_028878055.3. Taxonomy (NCBI): domain Eukaryota; kingdom Metazoa; phylum Chordata; class Mammalia; order Primates; family Hylobatidae; genus Symphalangus; species Symphalangus syndactylus. The sequence goes on along the minus strand of NC_072446.2, from coordinate 12,091,318 downwards.
TGATTCCAAACACTGTGTTCTTCCCACTACCCAGCCTGCCCTGCCAGGATCTTACCCCACCTGCTATTCATCCTCATAAGAGAGGAGCCTCACCTTTGCATAGGTCTAATTTCCATGTATAATGGCATTGCACTGATAATATCAGCGTCCAGAACAGTAGTAGTTGCTCAGTATACATGCGTAATTTGAATAAATGAATGAGTAAAGGAATGAATGAATGAATGAACAAATGGAGTTTAACCAGAGGTGGTAACTCTGGCTAGGAGGGTTGGGGGCCTTCCCAAAGGAGGCAGATGTGAGCTTTTTCTGACGACAACTGGAATCAGCCCAGGGAGGCAGGGCAGGGCATAGGTGGGCAAGAGTGTCCCCTCCTCCATGTTCCCTGGCCCCTTCCATGCCCCGGTCTCCTGCTTCCTCTCCACTCTGCGCTTGAATAGGTTCAGGTGTCCCCTAGCTTGAAAAACACCCAATTCACCTGCCCCAGCGGTGCCTTTTAGCTCGCGTCTCCTTTCTTTTCCTTTCATGCCAACCTTCTCAAATGAGAGTTCCCTATTTCTTTCCCCCTTTCTTCTCCACCTGCTCCCTCCTGAAACTTTTATGGCATTTCTCATGCGGAGCTATTATTCTTCTTTGGAAATGGAACTCTATTGAGTAAAGGGGGGCAAGACAGCTTAAGATCAAGAAGTTCTGTGAAAAAAGGAGAGTGATTTTTGAAGACATTACAGCAGTGGTGGAGGATGAGACGGAGAGGAAGAATGCCACCGCCCTTCAGGAAGGTGGAAATGGGCCCTGTGAGCGCTGGGAGGCAGCCACATCCCCATTCCTGAGAGATCATGCCATTCTTAGTGTGCTGTGATCATGGGCACCTCAGTGTTAGGACCTGTGAGAAAAATAAAATAAATTGTATATATATTAGTGTATTTATGGGTGCATACACACATATATGCATGTATAAACATGCAAACAAAACATAAATGTGTGCATCAAACTAGTGGTTCAGTGTTGTAGATTTTGGCTACTGTTGCTTCGTTTAGAGCTGTGTGCACAATTAGACCCAGAAATTCTGCTTCTAGTCATTTATCTTAAGGAGATTCTCACATATGTATGCAAAGATGCATATTTCACAATATTCATTGCAGCGTGGTCTGTAATAGCCTTCTGCATGTCCACGGATAGGAGACAGGGTAAATCAATTCAGGTAGAATGAGGTGAGTGCATATAAATAAACAAGCACCATGAAACAAGATAAATCTACACTTGCCGATGTGGGAAGATCACCAAGACTCGTTGCTTTGTGAAAAATGTAAGGGGCTTTGTATTTTGAAAAAGATGCTAGGGGTATGCCTATATGTATATGTGTAAGTGCACGTCCTTTTGTTATTTAAATTCTCAGTGTGTTTCATTTTCATGATAATGTAAGAATGTCTGGTTTCATTCAATAATTTAAAATTGCTTCTTTAATGGCAAAGATGGTGGAGATGGCTGTGTCTGAGGCTCAAATTCTCAGGGGTTTAAACTGATGCATCTTATGTTGGTATGTTTTGCAAGCAGGAGGTGCACAGGCTTTGGAAGTGAAGTGAAATGAACTCTTTCCTGTCTGGGGAAGCGGCTCTCCTTTGAGACCCCTTCACGACACATCCCAACCTTTGAGTCTGACAGTCATTTGGCACCCCCATGCCAGTGACTCTTTCAGACCAGGTGACAACATGCCCCACTGTCTCCCAATGCTTCTATCTGCTGGGTATTTATTCACTATGTGTGTTTCAGCACTTACCAGTAACAAAATAACAAAGCACTGGGCTAGGAATATCAGGTGAGCAAAATTAGATGTGGCTCTGCCCTCCTGGAGCCCACAGTCCAGAGGGAAAGATGGATTTTCATTAAAGGACCTCACAAATCAAATGTCAATTGACAAGTGTGGGAATTGCTGCAAACGGGAAGGCCCAGGGCACTGTGGAGATGTGTCATGGGGCTGCCCACGTGGTTGTGCAGTCCATTCATTGACTAGGGGGTCCCTGTGCTTGTGGGGTGCAGTGAGAGGGACTTGCAATCTAGCCCACACTTCACTGACCAAACTGCACTCGAGTGGAGAACTGTGTCTGCCTGGCAGGGGGCACTCCCTTCCCCTCCCTAGGATGCAAGCCCTCAGCACTGTGCTGGCCCAGGGCAATGCCCTTCCTAATTTTCCATGCAGACAGGGAGCCACAGATTAATTCTCAAAGGATTGCCTGTAGGTTGGATGTGTCCTTGGCTATGGCCTTACAGGGATATTACAGAGGGCTTCCCGGAGGAAGTGACACATGAACTCTGAGGGGTGTCAGTTAGGCATGGAGAGGAGGGAAGAGTTCTCAAGCCCCCAAAACAGCAAAGGCCCAGGGTGGAGAAAGTGTGGTAAGTGTGGGATGGTGGTGATGGAAGAGATGCCAGGATGATGCAGGGAGCATCTTTGCCTATTACCTTTTGCGCACAGGTGTGAACATTCTGTATGATAAATAAGAGTTTGACTTGCTGGGTCAGAGCTTGAACATTGAACATTTTGTCAATCTAACAGAGAGACTCTCTCTAAAAGACAATGGTATTTATTCGAGAATAGGGTACTGCAACAGAAATATGCTCACCTTAGTAAACTATGTGTGTATTCAGGGAGGTCAAAGAAAACAGGCTTTTTAAAGGAAAGATGAAAAGGATTACGTAGTTGTTTTCAGATACTTATCCTTGGCTGCAAGAATAAATAACAAGGGTGATGCCAGTCCGAGGTTGGACAGGAAGTTGCTGGGCAGGTGTCCTTGCAGAAATATTTTTTTGTGTGTAAAGTTACAAGGGCCTCTGGGCAAGATCGCGAGTTTTGCAGAGTCTTTTGTGATAGTTCCTGTCATTAGACATTTATGCACAAGAACCCTTTTGTTTATGGCCTTCCACGACTCTATTTTTCAGATTTTTTTAAAACACAAGTGACTCTATTTTGAGTCTGAGTACTTTCACATTTTCGATGAGACACAAGCAAGAGGGGCCTCACTGGGCCACAAAGGAAGACTTCTCATCCTTCCCTCTTCTGGCCAGAGCCAAGCTAACCTTACTGCTTGCATAGAAAGGTCACCTTCGTGTCCTTACTGGACTTCCAGCCAACTCCTTTCTTCCTTAAGGACCTTCTGAGTATGGCTTGCGGGTATCACTGGAAAGAAAGAAGTCTCTTGTTTACCCTCAGTTAGTGATATGGTTAGGCTTTGTGTCCCACCCAAATCTCACCTTGAATTATAATCCCCGTAATCCCCACGTGTTAAGGGAGAGACCAGGTGGAGGTAATTGAATCATGGGGGCAGTTTCCCCAAAGCTGTTCTCGTGATAGTGAGTTCTCACGAGATCTGATGGTTTTATAAGGAAGGGTCTCTTGCCCCCGTGCTCTGTCTCTTGATGCCTTGTGAAGAAATGCCTTGCTTCCCCTTCGCCTTCCACCGTGAGGCCTCCCCAGCCATGTGAACTGTAAGTCAATTAAACCTCTTTCCCTTCCTTTAGAAATTACTCAGTTTGGGGCAGTTCTTTGTAGCAGTGTGAGGATAGACTAATACGGTGAGGTAGCCACAGATGCCAACAACAGCTGGCTGTGGATGTCAGCCTGGTCTTGCCTCGGGCTGGATGTACGTGGCCATGTGAGGTGGACTGGAGGTGGGTGTTCTCATTTCACAAGTGGAAGAAAATGCGTAGTGACAATGCCACAAGGACTTTAGAGCTATCAAGCCAGCGACTCTCTAAGGGCCCTAGAGCCTGCAAAAATGCTTCCAACGAACATGGGAAGGGGGAGGAAAAGATGGAACCAGGGCTTGCCATTTCTGCTTAATCAGAGCTGCTCTCAATTTATTTTTTCTCCATAATGGGGTCCCCCGGGCTGTCATGTTTTTAAGTCTCACAGTATAGACAACTTTGTAATGGGTTGAAAATTGCTGAAGAGATCGAATACTATGATTTTATGTAGGTAAGAAAACTGAGGGAAAGAAAACTCTCAGCTATACAGGAAATGGTGGCAGATCCTAGACTGGGATATGGAGCTTTTTGTTCCCAACCCTTGCTCTTGCCTCCTCTGGCCTGGGAGTTTTTTAATACAGCTGGGTTGTGAGCCCTGGCTGCAGATTAGAATCACCTGAGAAAACATTTTAAAATTACCACACCTGAGCCCACCCCATCCATGTTATCAGAATCTGTAGTGGTGAGACCCAGATAGCTGTAGTGTTTTTTTTTTTTTTTTTTTTTTTTTTTTTTTTAGATGGAGTCTTGCTCTGTCGCCCAGGCTGGACTGCAGTGGCGCTATCTTGGCTCACTGCAAGCTCCGGCTCCTGGGTTCACGCCGTTCTCCTGCCTCAGCCTCCCGAGTAGCTAGGACTACAGGCGCCCGCTACCGTGCCCGGCTAATTTTTTTTTTGTATTTTTAGTAGAGACGGGGTTTCACCGTGTTAGCCAGGATGGTCTCGATCTCCTGAACTCGTGATCCGCCCACCTCGGCCTCCCAAAGTGCTGGGATTACAGGCGTGAGCCACTGCGCCCGGCCGATAGCTGTAGTTTTGAAAGCTTCCCAGGTGATCTGAATGTGCAGAAAGTTCTGAGAACGCTGCTGAGTAGAAACCTTTAAGGGAGTCATCAAAGTTGCCTTGGATGGAAAAATAAAACTGCAATTGTTGTGTTGGACATAAACTTTTCCATGTTGCTCTTCAATATTGTTATGGTTGTAGAAAACAAACCAGATTCAGAGGCAACCACACTTTCACGTATGGTGCAACATTGCCCCAAAACATGAGTCTACGGGGTTTCAAAGGGGCTCATGATCTCAATGTCGACCTTATGCATATATAATGACATGCATATAATCAAACACTTAAGATCTGTGCATTTCACTGTATGTACATTTTACTTTGGAAGAAAGTAAGCAGGTACTATTTTTACCTCCCCAGAGTGATCTGGTACTAATGTCATTCTCTCCAAGTGGATTCTAGGGCACTTGAACCTGTTTCTGAAATTTGGTGTTGACCCTGTGGCCATAAATCCAGGGATTGCTGACTGTGGACTGACTCTCCTCTGACATCTTCCTTTGGGCTACTGGCCAATTGAAAGCAGCTCCAGGGGGAACTTGTGTGAAGGAGATGTGTGCAGACGGATACATTCAGATGCCTGTGATGTTGCAGAGGAGTTTGTTTCATATCCTAATTACATGAAGCTTGTTAAGCTGAAAGTGTTCAGATGTGCCTGGTTATGTCAGTTAAGTGTCATCGGGGCATCACACAGAGCAGGGATACAAAATGTGGAATCTCAATCTCAGGATGTGGAGAGTCCCCTGGGGGCATAACCTCCTGTCTGCAAGGGGCTAGGTGTCTTGGTATTCCAATGCCCTGTTTATATCTACTGAGTACAACTCCTTAGCAAGATGCCTGAAGCTAAGGAGCCCTTTGTTGGAGCTAAGGCGCTTGTGTACTTGGTCCTTTGCAAGAAATGCAATCATCGAGAAGAGACAAGGTCTTTCTACCCCCACTCTCCCGTGGAAGCCTATTTATCTCTGTGATTGACAGTTTACTCTTCATTCACTTGTCTAATCTATCTCCCAGCAAACTAATCTTCTCACTGAAAAATGTCGAGCTGTTACAGTTTCAAAACTCTGAATGTCTCACATATTTGCTGAAATTTTCCAATATCCCAGGGGCCTGGACAAGTCTCTAAGCCTTTGTTTTGTATCCTAGTACTTGATACTATTAATAATAGCAAGAGCTACAATGTATTCATAGAGCTGATACAATGCACCAGGTATGTTGGGTGTGTTGCCTTCACTATATGCTATTTTTATAAAACTGAAGATTTACATACAGTGAAATTTATCTTAAATGTGTAATTATATGAGCTTTGACAAATGTATAACAACCAAATTAAGATATGGAACTCATTCATCACCCTTGATAAACAATAGCAAGACCATTCAGATTTTGTTTCTCCTTTTTTCCCAGTTCCTTTAAAATAAGCTTTATATTTTTAATCAACAAATAACAATTGTGTATATTCTGGGGATGATTCAATGCATGTACATATTGTGGAAATATCAAATCAGGCTAATTAGTGTATCCATCATTTCAAATATTTAACATCTTTGTGGTAAGATTTTCTCTTTTCTCACATCAATTTTGGTTTGTGTTTTCCATTTCATCTAAGTTGTCGAGTTAATTGGCATAGCTGTTTATAGTAGTTTCTTAATATCTTTTTAATGTTTGTGGGATCTGTCAGGATATTATTTTATTCTTTTTGGTAATTTATCTTTTCTCTCTTTAACTTGTTTATTATTATTAAGGGTCTAAACATTTTATTACTCTTTCCAAAGACATAACTTTTGATTTGTTAATTTTTTTTCCTACTTTTGTCTGTTTCCTATTTCACTAATTACTGCTCTTATAATTTCCGTAAGGTAATAACATTAATTTCCTTGGTCACTTCCTGTTCCTCCCACCTCCCAGTACCTGACAACTGCTGGCCTATCTACTTTATATTTCTATGAATTTGATTATTCTGGACATTTTATTTTATAGTCACAGAATCTGTGGCCTTTTCTTTCCCTCAACATGTTTTCAGAGTTCATTGACATCGTAGCATATACTAGTACTTCCTTTCTTTTTATTGCCAAATTATATTCCATTTTATGAATAGACCACACTTCATCTTTCCAGTCGTCGACTGATGGACATTTGGGTGGTTTGTACTAGGAATACTACGTATAGGTTTTAAGAGTAGAATTGCTGAGTCATAAGAACCTATCTTGAGAAAATGTCAATAGGTTTTCCAAAATAGCTGCATCATTTTATAATCACAGCAGCCAAGTAAATGGTTTCAACTTCTCCACATCCGTGCCAACACTTGTTACATTCTTTTTTATTTTAGCTGTCTTAGTGTGAAGTGGTATCTTATTAAAAATAATTTATTTCCTTTGTGATTTCTGCCGCAACCTATGGCTTAAATAGAAGTGCACTCTTTAATTTCCAAATCTTCAGGGTTTCTCTAGGGTTACTTTGATGTTAATTAACATTACTTTCTAATTTAGTTCCATTGTGATTAGAGAACATTGTAAGATCTAATTCTTTTGAAACTTACATATTTTGAAAAATTTTGTATCAGTGGAATAATTTAGTATGTAGTGTTTTGAAACTGGCTTCTTTCACTTAATATAATGCATTTTAAATTCTTCCATGTTTTGTATATATCAGTAGTTCCTTTGTATTGCTGAATAGTTTTCCATCATGTAAATATACTGGAATTCGTTTCTCCATTTGGGTTACTTTTAGTTTTTGACTATTAATCATTTGTGTACAAAACTTTGTGGAGTGAAATAGCTGTGTCATTCATTGAGTATATGTTTGACTTTATAGAATTTCCAAGGAATTTTCCAAACATTTCCAAGGAATTTTTTAAAGTGGCTGAAACATTTTCTATCTCACTGGCAACGTATAAGAGTTTTATTTGTTCCAATCCCATCCAAAATTGATATTCTCAATGTTTGTTTTATTTTAAGCTATGTGTCAGTTGCACAAAGGTGTCAATTGTTGTTTTAATTTGTATTCCCCTGATGACTAATTATATTTAACACTCTTTTATGTGCTGTTTGGGTAACATATATCTTTGGTGAAGTGCCTGATTGTGTCTTTTCTTTTTTAACATCTTCTTAGTATTGAGTTTTAAGGATTCTTTATATATTCTGGATACAAGCCTTGTGTTAGATGTATGTTTTGGAAATACTTATCTCAATCTGTGGCTTGCATTTTTATTTTCCTAATAATAATGTCTTATAAAGAACAAATGTTCTTAACTTTGAAGTCCAATATATCTATATTTTTTCTTTTTAAAATTAAACTTTATATTTTCAGATAAATGTAGATCCATATGCAGTTGTAGGGAATAACACAGGACTCCATGTACCCATTACTGTTTCCTTCAGTGGTAACATTTTGCAAAATTTCAATATTACCATCAGTATATGATATTGATAAAACCAAAAACAGAATATTTCCATCACCACAGGAGTCCTCATGTTGTCCTTTATAGCCACACCTACTTTCCTCCTGCTCCTATCACCCTCTTAAACCTTGGAAGCCACAAATTTTTTTCTCTATTTCTATAATTTTATTTCAAGAATATTATATAAATTGAATCATACAGTATGTAACCTTCAAAGATTGGCTTTTTTCACTCAGCATAAATCCCGTGAGGTTAATCCAAATTATTGCATGTATCATTAGTTTGTTCCTTTTTTTTATTTCTGAGTAGTATTCCCACAGCGTGAATGTGCCATAGTTAACTCCACCATTTGCCCACTCAAGGACATTTTGGTAGTTTTCAGCTTTTGGCTGTCACAGGCTGTGAGATTCATGTACAAGTTTCTGCATAAACATAAGTTTCATTCTCTAGTATAATAGCCGGAGAGTATGATTGCTGGGTCTTTGGTAATTCCGTTATTAGTTTTAAAAGAAACTTTCAAACTATTCAGAATAACTATACCATTTTACATTTCATGAGCAATCTGGGAGCAATTTAGTTTCTCTACAGCTTCACAGAATTTGGCGTAATCATTATTTTTAAAGATTTCTGCCCTGTTGAGAGGTGTGCAGTGAATTCTGGGTGTGGTTTTAATTTCCATAGCCTAATGGCTAATGATGTTGAACATCTTTCCAGATGCTTATTTGACATCCATGTCTCCTCTTCAGTGAAATGTCTGTTCATGCCTTTTGCCCAATTTTTAATTGGATTTTTCTTAATGTTGAGTTTTACAGATCCTTTATACATTTAAAAAATGAGGCTTTTTTTGAAAATATAATTTGCAAAAATGTTTCCTGTTCTCTAATTTGTCTTTTTATTTTCTTGACAGGCTCTTTTGCATAGCAAAATCATTCATTTCAATGAAGTTCAGCAAGTGCTTTCAGTGTAAAGTGGAAAAACTCTTTGCCTCAGCCTAGATCTCCAAGATTTTCACGTATGTATATATATATTTTAATTTATAGTTTTATGTTTCACATTTATGTCCATTCATTTCAGGTTTTTAAAAAATTGTTTAACTTAGGTTGAGGTTCAGATTTTTGATTATGGGTGTCCAATTTTTCCACCACCATTTTTTTTTTTTTTTTTTTTTTGAGACGGAGTCTCGCTCTGTCACCCAGGCTGGAGTGCAGTGGTGCGATCTCGGCTCACTGCAAGCTCCGCCTCCCGGGTTCACGCCATTCTCCCGCCTCAGCCTCTCCAAGTAGCTGGGACTACAGGCGTCTGCCACCACGCCCGGCTAATTTTTTGTATTTTTAGTAGAGATGGGGTTTCACCGTGGTCTCGATCTCCTGACCTCGTGATCCGCCCCCCTCGGCCTCCAAAAGTGCTAGGATTACAAGCGTGAGCCACCGCGCCCGGCCTCCACCACCATTTTTTTGAAAATACTACAATGCCTTCATTGAACAGCTTTCACACCTTTGCCAAAAATAAATTGGGCATAATTATGTTGGTCTGTTTCTGGATTCTCAGTTGTACTGATGTGTTTGTCTGCTCCTACACCAATGTTACACTGGATTTATCACTGCAGCTATATGGGAAGACTTACCATAGGGCAGAGTGGCACCTCCCCCTTGACTCTTCTTTTTCAATTTTGTTTTAGCTGTTCTAGAGCCTTTCTCTTTCTATGTGAAGTTTCTAATAAGCTTGTCTATTATGACCACCACCTTGCTTGAATTTTGACAGGAATTATATTAAACCTGAATACCAATGTGGAAAGAATTCATACCTTTACGACATTGACTTTTCCAACCCATGAACACAGATGTCTAATTATTTAGTTCTTTGATGTCTTGTATTATATTTTGTAATTTTCAGCACCTAGATCATGGGTGTGTTTTGCTAGAATTATACCTAAGTATTTTACTTGAAGCATTTGTAAATAGTATTGTCTTTTTATTTAGGAAATTTGTTTGTCCTTAGTATGCATATAGAAATGAAATTGATTTTTGTTGTTTTTGTATCCTGCAATCCTGCTGAACTTAGGCAGTAGTTCCAGGGGAGTTTTGTAGATTCCTTGCAATTTTCTACATGATATAACAATAGTAAGAGCACATACTTGCCTTTTTCCTAATCTTAACAGGGACACATTCATTTTTTCACCATTAGATACGATGTTAGCTATAAGATTTCAATGATCCCTTGTATCAATTAGAAAATCGTTTCACCAGGCACGGTGGCTCATGCCTGTAATCCGAGAACTTTGGGAGGCCAAGGTGGGCAGATCATGAGGTCAGGAGTTTGAGACCAGTCTGGCCAACATGGCGAAACCTCGTCTGTACTAAAAATACACAAAATTACCTGGGCGTGGTAGCACGTGCCTGTAATCCCAGCTACTAGGGAGGCTGAGGCAGGAGAATTGCTTGAACCCGACAGGTGGAGGTTGCAGTGAGCCGAGATCATGCCATTGCACTCTGGCCTGGGCACCAAGAGTGAAACTCCGTCTCAAAAAAAAAAAAAAAAAAAAATTGGTTCTATTGCTAATTTGCTTAGACTGTTTATCATGAATGGATGTTAGATTTTGTCAAACGTTGCTTCACCTATTGAAAATCATATGGATTTCATTTTTAGACTGTTAATTTGACATTTGTTTATTCTTAAATATTAAATCTTTCTTGATTTCTTGGGATAAAACTGACTTAGTCGTGACATATTATTTTTGTATGTAATGCTGCATTTGATTTCCTAAAATAAAAATAATTTCTGCTGGTATATTTATGAGAGATAATGGTTTGTAGTTTTATTATGTATTTGGGTTTGTTATGAGAGTAATGTTGCTTTCAGAGAATGGGTCAGAAAGTATTTCCCTCTTCTAGGATTTTCTGGATTATTTTGTGTAGATTTGATTAAGTGTTTTGTGCTGTTCACTAGTGAAGCCTTGGGACCTAGAATTTTTTTGTTGGAAGGTTTTAAAATACACATTCAATTTCTTGAAAAGATATGTGGCTATATAGGTTACTCATTTCCTCTTGATTGAGCTTTTATAGTTTCTTTTTTAAATTGCTTGTTTCACCTAATTTGTTCAAATTTACTGACAAAGTTATCCATAGTATTTTCTTATTATATGTAGTGTCTGTGGTGAAAACACTGCTTTCAATTTAGATATTGGTAATGTGTGTCTTTACTCTTTTCTTCTTGTTCAGTTTGTCTATGGTTTTTATCATTTTATTGATTGATCTTCTCAAAGAATCAGGTTTTGGTTTCATTGTTTTCTGTTTTTCTAATTCTTAAAATTCATTCCATTCTGGTTTTTTTTCTGTTTATTTTGGATTTAAATAATTCTTTTTACAATTTCTTAAAGTGAATGTTGCTACAGTCATTGATTTGGAACATTTATCTTCTCTAATGGAGGCATTCAGTACTATAAATTTGCCCCTAAATACTGCTTCAGCAGCATCCTAACAATTTTGTAATGTTATTTTAATTTTCATTCAGTTCAAAGTACTTTATGATTACCCTTTTGTGTTTTTGAAGTCGTTACTAGAAGTATTTCATTTCCAAATATGTGAAGACACTCTAGATCTCTTTCTGTAATTGATTTGTAGTTTAATTTTATTGTGGTCAAAGAACATATATTATTTGAATCCTTTTCAATATATACAGGCATGTTTTTTTCCTCAATTACAGTCTAACTTCGTAAATCTTCTTTGTGCGTTTAAGAAGAACATGTGTTCTGTTGTAGTTGGGCGAAATGTTCTATAAATGCCAATTGGGTAGTATTTGTTGATAGTATTGTTCCTTTTTCTATAACCTTACTGATATTCCGTGAACTTTATCAATTATTGAGGGAGAGGTACTGAAATCTCTGAATATAATTGTGGAGTTTTCTATTTTTTCCTAGATACTACTTTTAGTTTTTGCTTTAGTTATTCTGAGAGTTTGTTATTTAAATGTACAAAACTTTAGAATTTTTATTTTTAGTGAATTGAACCCTTTGTCATTATTAAATGGACTTCTTTGTCCTTAGTAGTATTCTTTGCTTGAAAATCTATTTGGTTTGACATGAATATAGATACTCCAACTTTCTTTTGATTATGTTAGCATGATATATCTTTTCCATTATTTACATTAAACTTAGTTCTGTCTGTAGATTAAAGTACATCTTTTCTTCTAGGCAACATATATTGGATATTACTTTTTAAATCAAATGTGACTTCTCTGCCTTTTATTTTATATATAGAACATTTATATCAATTGTGATTATTGATAAGGTGAAGCTTAAATTTACCTTCCTCTATTCTGTATTTGCTTCATCTTTTGTCTCATTCTTTTTCTTCCTGCTCCTTCTTCTTTTGCATTGAATGTGTTTTCATGATACAATTCACTTCCTTTAAAGGCTTACTACCTGTAACTCTTTTGTTACATTAATGGTTGCCTTTTGCATTTATAGTATATAAAATTGATTTATCACAATCTACCTTTAGGCAATATGATGCCTCTTCACAGAGAGCACATTATAGTAGGATATTTTCATTTCTCTTCTATTGGCCTTTGTGCTAATGTTGTCCTACGTTTTCTTTTTTTTTTTTTTTTTTTTTTTTTTTTTGAGACGGAGTCTCGCTCTGTCGCCCAGGCTGGAGTGCAGTGGCGCAGTCTCGGCTCACTGCAAGCTCCGCCTCCCGGGTTCACGCCATTCTCCCGTCTCAGCCTCTCCGAGTAGCTGGGACTACAGGCGCCCGCCACCACGCCCGGCTAATTTTTTGTAGTTTTTTAGTAGAGACGGGGTTTCACCGTGGTCTCGATCTCCTGACCTCGTGATCCGCCCGCCTCGGCCTCCCAAAGTGCTGGGATTACAAGCGTGAGCCACCGCGCCCGGCCCGTTTTCTTTAACATATATTGTAAACACCATTCCACATTGCTGTTACATTCTACATTGTTGATAATTATCTTTTGAAAATATTTAAATAATAAGGAAATATTGTATATTTGCTCATGTATTTACCACTTCAGGTGCTCTTCATTCCTTTGTGAAAATCCATATTTCCATCCATTGTCATTTTTCTTCTGCCTAAGTACCTTCTTTAACATTTCTTGTACTAAGTCTTCTCATGATGAATTCTTTCAGCTTCTTTATGTATAAAAGAGTCTTTATTTTATCTTCATTGGTGAACTATATTTTGGATCTGAATAGAATTCTGGGTTGACACGTTGGTGGTTGGTTGTTTTCCCTCAGTGGAGTTTTTTTTTTTCCACTGTCTTCTCACCTGTCGTCTTTTGGTGAGAAAACTGCTATCATCTTACCTTCATTTCCCTATATGTAATATTTCTTTGGAACTAAATATTTTAAGTCACTTTCACATTTGAGTGCTGGTAGGTGGAAAAATAAGATCTTTGGACTGTGAAATCTGCCTCTTCATCTCTAGACTCAGTCTAAATCCTGTGTATGAGGCACTATGCTGAGCACAAGAGATATGCAGATACATAGCATGTAGGTCCTAGGGCCTATTTTCAGGAAACTCATAGTCTAATGAAGGAAACCCAGGTCACTTCCCACTGCTGGAAGGTGGCCTCCTTTCTGTCTTCCTCTCTATCCTTCCAAATACACCTTTGACTTTGAAAGCTGATACACCTTCTTAATAAGCCAGTCAATTGATTCCTCTAAGAATAGAAAAGGGCTTCAAGAATAGAATAGGGCTTCAGTAACAAAGCTGGTAAAAGTATCACTGTTTCTAAATGGAAGTGCCTTCCTCCCTACCACAGTAACTTTGATCGTCTGGGTTGTAACAGTGTTAGACTTGTTCTTTTCATACCTGATATGGTTAGGCTTTGTGTCCCCACCCAAATCTCATCTTGAATTGCAGTTCCCATAATCCCCACAGGTCATGGGAGGCAATTTAATCCTTGGGGCAGTTACCCTCGTGTGAAAAAGATAGATTTGAATATCACATGATAGTGAGTTCTCACAAGATCTGATGGCTTTATAAGAGGCTTTTCCCCCTTTTGCTCAGTGCTTCTCCTTGCTGCAGCCATGTGAAGAAGGACGTGTTTTGTTTTTTTTGTTTTTGTTTTTTTTTTTGGCCCGGGTTCACGCCATTCTCCTGCCTCAGCCTCCCGAGTAGCTGGGACTATAGGCGCCCGCCACCATGCCTGGCTAATTTTTTTTGTATTTTTAGTAGAGATGGGGTTTCATCATGTTAGCCAGGATGGTCTCGATCTCCTGACCTTATGATCCGCCCACCTCGGCCTTCCAAAGTGCTGGGATTACAGGCGTGAGCTGCCACGCCCAGCCAGAAGGATGTGTTTGTTTCCCCTTCTATTGTGATTATAAGTTTTCTGAGGCTTCCCCAGCCCTGCAGAACTGAGTCAATTAAACCTCTTTCAGTTATAAATTACCCAGTCTCAGGTATGTCTTCATAGCAGCATGAGGATGGACTAATATAACACCCAAGGTACTGATTTGCAGAAAGGTAGGAGTTAGGCAGTAATATGAATCCACATAGAACTAAAAGTATGTTTTTGTTGCACTTAGTAATGAGGGGTCATGATCACTAAGCCATTTTTCTTCTTGTGTTGGTCATCAAGGATCAGAGAGTTCATAGTCCTAGCTGGGATTGTGGGCTCACCCCTTGAGTCGGGTTTACTCTGCACACTGATGGATAATCCTATCAATAATACCACAACAGTGCATGTGGTTCCCAGTGGGAGATAGAAGTGCTGTTATACAAAGGAGAAGGAACGGATGTCCACCAGGTGAAAACAAAGAAGCCCATTGCATTTACAAGTATTATGACCAGTAAGATGGTGCGACGTGAAGAGACTCTTCCCTGTCCCTACTAAGCACCAAAGTATTGATAACACACATATCTCAGCTCAACTTATGTCAAAGTTGCTGGTTTTCCCACAACTTCTCATCTCAATAACTGTAAAGAGTTGTTTAGAAGTATAAAGCAATTCTGATATTCATAATATTTCTACTTTTCATGGCTTTAGTTAATTTCTTCTTAAAAATAGAATCAACCTTGAAACGTTGATTAATTTTTTTTTTTTTTTTTTTCAGAAAATGTTAGATGCAAGGCACACAATATTACCAGTGCTTGGAAAAATTAGATTTGAATATCAAAAGCATATGTAGCAAAGTGGCTCTATGCCTTGGGAAGTGTATGCTGATGTATTTACTATGAAATGTGAAGCCCCTATTCTATTCTATAGTCTGCTGCAAAGCACTCCAGTTCTTGTGGATGTTCTGTACAGTATGTAATTTGAACTGTAATAAGACAATTATTTTTATGGGATTTGCAAATATTTTCATTTAAAGTTGTCTTTGTGACATTCTAACATCACCACATGTGAAGGTCACTAAAACAACGTACCTAAAAATGCATATTAATATTAATAAAGATTCCTAAGTAATATAGACCATGTTCACCTCTGGGCTCATAGAACATTTGGTCTTTGTTTTATTTAGTTTTAGATTTCAATTACTATGACATGACTGGACATAAACCATACAGAATAGTAAAATTCTATTCTGGAGCCTAGGATTTGCAGCCTAAGGCATTCTCACCAGGAGTCTGCCCCCATCTTCTTTGTCTGCTCCACCCTTTCCTCCACTGCAGACAAGATAATAAGTATAACTCTTTGTTTTTGACTCTTTGTTTTAAAGTCAGAGAAAACGTAGAGGAGTTGTTTTTTCCCCCAATGCATTTCTTTTATATAAAGGACATTGTTTCAATTTAAGCTCTGTGAGGGCAAGAATTCTCTTCCGCGCTCTGTCCTAGCATCTAAAACAGTACCTCACATAGATACTCTTGGATGTTGTTTAAAAATGCGTGCTTATGGCAACCAACGCACAATGTCTTACCCAAAACCAATTATCTTAAAATCCTAGAATGGGAGCCTTGTCATGGTCCTGAGCCACGTCTGTCAGCCTTATTATAATAATGACTAATGAGCAATCTGCACAAGGACTTGGGTTTGCTCGTTATGTCTGAGGTTGCACAATGTGTTAATGATGGAGTGAGGAATTCAGTCTAGCTTGGATGATTCCAAGTCGATGAAAAGGATATATTTTTATCATTCAGGAGAACCACCCTGGCAAACACACAACAATTCAAATTATCTCAAGACAACTAGAAATGATTATTTTCTTTGCAAGACAACAGAGGGACCTCCCTTTATCTGGTCCCAGCATTAACCACCAGATATGTAAAGGAGGAAGTCTTTGAGGTTACTGCAGCCGCAGACACTGTGCAAACTCATGAGGAGCCCCAAATGAGAACAGCCTGGCTGACCAGGCTGACATTAGAAGCAAGAGAGCTCATCATAACATTCAATTGTGGTTGTTTTACTTCACTGCATTTGTGGTTGTTGGTCACGCGACAAGAAGTAACTAGAGCAGAACTGGTAATGGGCAGTGTGGGGTGCTGACACAGGGATGCCAAGTATGTGCAGCACTGGCTTCAGAGCCAGGGGCCAGGTGGGACCAGGGAGGGTGGTGAGCTCCCAGCAGAGGCTGGAGGACTTGAGGGTGCTGTGAGTGAGGGTTAAAGGGAAAATGCCTGAAGCTGGAGAAAGGAGACCCTTGATACGAGGTGGCAGGAGGTTTGGCCTCACTGCTGCTCATAGAAAAATAAGTAATGATGAATGAGATGATTAACTGAGAAAATGTCCAGGCAGTGTGTCGAAGGTGCCACTTGGCCTTTTTCTAGTTGCCTATAACAAAATGAGAGAGGAAATAGATGAGCTAGAAGAGCCTATTAAATACAGAGGAGTAACTATCTGATGAGTCTAGAAATTAAACTATTTCTTACTCCCAGCTTGTTCAGAGAGCAATGATTCTCAAATCATGGAACTGCCTCCAGGCAAAGCCCTGATCCAGGGCTCTGTGGGTAAAGCATGGTTGAAGAAGAAAGCATGGATTTGACTTTACCCTTCTGAAAAATCTCAGAAAGGTTTAGGGTGGCACCTGAAGACCCTTTCAAAGAAACAGAGGTTGTCTAAGCCCTGTCAGGGCAGGACTGCAGGACCCTCTGTGAGTGAGTGGCGTCTCCAGCCATCTCTGGGATGTTGTTCCTCAGCAGCATCCTGGGAAGCCTGGCCTAGAGGAGACGTGTGGGTGTGGCTTTCATCAAATGGCATGAAGTCCACTAAGTTTTAGAAAATATTTGCAGAGTTGTGAAGGAATCCTGTTGACAGGAACACTGTCCACTGGGACTAAAAGGGACAGAGACAGCAAACAATGAAAGGAGGGTTTGGATTCTCAAATGTCTACACTTAAGAAGCAAGCAGAGAAAACATCTCTGGTGCAGACAAGTGCCACATATTCTTGGTGAGGGAAGGACCATTCAGACAGTGGATTCCAGAGCCCAGGGTGGAGCCAAGAGCCATGGGAAGCTTTTCCGAGCAGTTGGACTTAGCCCTGCACAAAGAACTGCCACACATGCCTGGCTGGACTTCAGGATCGCTGTGAACCAGTGACTCACAGGCTGCCTTTCCTTCTTTTGGGAAAGGAATGTCTCCAGTGGTGGTTTTATGCCTGTCCCACCCCTGTGTGGAGTGTGTGGGTGGCAGGTGATGTGTTTATTTCCATTCGTGGGTCTTCAGATGGAGGGTAACAATGCTTCAAGAGCTGGACTCGAGTAACCCAGGAGCAGCCTCATCAGAACTTAAACTTGATTGAGAAGTTGACATCTCTTTTCTCCAAATTGAGCCAGGTGTGTAATACGCAGCCCTTCAGAGGTCTTGGAATGGGATGAATGGTTTATGCATGTGGGGGAAATATGAATGCTTTGTGGCCAGAGGTAACATTGAGGAGGATTGAGAACATGCTCCCAAGTTCTTTATGCTTCTTCCACCAAGCAGTAGAGTCTGATTCGGATCCCTTTCCCTTTAATAGGGACTAGCCTAGTGCCTTTCCTCTTGTGAATAAAATGTAGCCAAAGTGAACTTTGAGGCTAGGTTGGAAAAGGTAACATAGCTTTTCTGGCTCTCTAAAGATAGTTGCCCTTGGAAGCAAGTTGTTGTCTTACAACCCCAGGCTAGTGCAGATCCCAAGTGCAGCAGCTCCAGCAAGGAGCCTTGGCTGGGGTTCCTGTTGAGGACACATGTCCATCATCACCTGTAAGCCAGGAAGCTTCAGATTCCTCCAACCCAAGCCACTGTGTGACTGCAACCATGTGAGAAACCCCAAGTGAGGAACACCTGGCTAGCTCCAACCAACCCCCAGGACTTGTGAGAAATAATAATTAATAATAATTGGCTGGGTGCAGTGGCTCATGCCTGTAATCCCAGCACTTTGGGAGGCCGAGGCAGGTGGATCATCTGAGGTGAGGAGTTCAAGACCAGCCTGGCCAACATGGCGAAACACTGTCTCTAATAAAAATACGAAAATTAGCCGGGAGTGGTGGGGGATGCCTGTAATCCCAGCTCCTCGGGAGGCTGCCACAGGAGAATTGCTTGAACCCAGGAACCCAAGAGGGGGAGGTTGCAGTGAGCCAAGGTCATGCCACTGCACTCCAGCCTCGGTGACAGAGCAAGACTCTGTCTCAATAATAATAACAAATGACTGGTATTATTTCATACTACTAAGCTAGGGTTGGCTTATTATGCAAACAACCAGCAACTCTGTACAATGAGCCAGGCATAGGAGATGTGAGAGGATAATGCGGACTGTGGGAGACCACAGAAGGTGTGCTCTGCTGTTCATCAAAGGGTGTCACTGCCCCAAAGAAACTGGAATCAATTACCTTATTTTGAAAACCCTGGGATGAGCCAAACACAATTTCTGTGAGCAGGACTCCACACATACACTGCCTGCACGCCACTCCCGGGGCAAGAGCTAGTTAGCGTGATTGATACTGGGATGCAGAGAACCCAAGCAACAAAAGGCACGCCCTCTTGCCAACCTGCTCTTCTCTGCTCTCACTGCTTCCCGTTCTGTTGATGACTTCAAAAAAGAACATTTCCATTCCACAGCTGTATGCAAAGCTATGAAGCCCAGCCAGGCTGACCTTCTGGTGGCACGGTTAGGAAGCAGTGTGTCTTATTTTCAGAAATTAGGAATTGCTGACCAGAAAGCCCAAACAAAGACCATAAATGCTAGAGACTACAATGCTCAGAGGTTTTCGGGGTCTGACTCTGAGCTGCAAAGGCAATGCTTATTTATTCATTCTGTTTAATACAGTTCAGTAACCTTTAGAAATATTTTGAAAGTTGAAATATGCAGTACAACTGGCGGCATCTAGATAACTTTATTTAGCCAGAGCTTGTAGCATTAATCAGTATCTGGAAATGAAGGGCTTTTATCTCCACTCAGTTTTTCAGGGGATTGTTGGAAAAATTAAACATTTTGGTGAAATAATTTTTTAAAGAAGCATTTTTGACTCACGCCATAGAATCCGAGCAAGTGTTTTTGTAGAAGAGTTTTATTGTCGGCCGGGCGCGGTGGCTCACGCTTGTAATCCCAGCACTTTGGGAGGCCGAGGCGGGCGGATCACGAGGTCAGGAGATCGAGACCACGATGAAACCCCGTCTCTACTAAAAATACAAAAAAATTAGCCGGGCGTGGTGGCGGGCGCCTGTAGTCCCAGCTACTTGGAGAGGCTGAGGCAGGAGAATGGCGTGAACCCGGGAGGCGGAGCTTGCAGTGAGCCGAGATGCGCCACTGCACTCCAGCCTGGGCGACAGAGCGAGACTCCGTCTCAAAAAAAAAAAAAAAAAAAAAAAAAAGAAGAGTTTTATTGTCAGGAACAGGGCTTTGGAAACCCCTGACTGAGAAGGCCTTAACCTTCCCCTCAGCTTTACTAGACCTTAGAAGGACCTCTTCATACCACTAGGCCCTGACCTGCCTGTTTTTCTAGAGCACCTGCTATGGGGAGCTCCTAATTGCAAGTTCTTTCTCTGCCCCATTGAGATGTAAATATTTTTAAAAGCCTCTTGCCAATTGGGCAGCTCAGGAATGCCTTTCCCAAGAACCCAGGAGCCATCCCTTGGAAAGGGAACCACGAAAGGAGATGGCATCCCTATCTCCCAGTTTCTGTGGGAGAGTAGGAGCTTAACTTCAGTGGGTTCCAATTAGCAAATACAGATGGCCCAGTCATAGAGAAAAATGTGTACACTCAGGAATAAGTCAACGTGCTGGGCACATCTCATGGATCAGCTCTTCCCCACACCATCTTTCCCCACCTTCTTTCCACCAGTGCAGCCCAGCACCAAAAACCCTCCTGCCTTTTGTTTCAGCTGGGTTAAGCTCAGACTGAGTTCTGGCCTCTCCCCCATTGCGATAGCTTTGAATAAAGTCTTCCTTGCCTGTCCAACTCTATCTGGTACATGTTTTTTGCTTTGAATCACACCATTGTTTTTCAGTTATTTATATTTTGATTTATATAAGATTTTGTATACTTATATTCTGAACTTTATAGGAGAGCCTGTTCACTTCTTGCAGGAATTATGATGTTTGTGGGTGGTCGTTGGTGTGAATTCCAAACCAAATGTTGCATTATGATTGAGCGAAAGGCAGACCACCGATCTTCCAGAACAGCCTCAGGTCCCACCGATCAGTGTGCCCAGTGGGGAGGTTAGAAACAGAAAAGATACAAAAAAAAAGTCCGTGGTTCAGAACCCAAGGGCTCCTTGAAAGGCTTGGCGTTATCTCTAATAAAGACTCAGCTTTTGCTCACGATCCCTTATGCTTGAAACCTAACAGTCTCCGACAGTGTGTTCTTGATTATTCCAGCCACAGAAGAGGCACAATGGGTGGCCAGGACCCAGGTGACTTCCTGTGGCACTGTGCTGGGCCTTCTCTGGCCAAGTCTAGACTTGTTAGCTTTTGCCAGAATTTGTGATCTGAGCCACAAGAGCCTTTCTCCTCACATAGTCTATTTGTCACTTCTGCTTCTCCAGAGAGAGTGAAATTCTGCAAGCAACAGCCACAGCTCCTGGTCCCTTTCTAACCTCACCCTGTAGTGCTGGGCACTGAGCAGATATTCAATGTACGTCTTTGTTGGCTTGGCTAGAAAGATATTTGTATCTGTTACTTACTGACCACATTTCCCACAGGCTAGCAGTGCTGGCCTTTGAGAATCTGTGGGCTTAGGGGAAGTTTCCTTTGAAGCGTATCAGGTAAAAGATCCCTTCCTTCGTTACCCCAGCTTTCCATTTTCCTCTCTACACACACATTGGGCACCGCTTATGCACCAATCACTGTGCCAGACACTGGGACAAAAATGTTAATTCAAGTCGCTAATCTGCACACTGAATTGAGAGTAGATTTCCTTCGTTTATAGATTTTGTCCACCGAAGATTTCATTTACTGAGTGAATATGAAATGTGATTTGATTCCTTCGAAGTCAGTTTACACGAGCAATTCAGGCACACATCTACTGTGAACAGCTGAATGCCCAGTTTACATCTGTAGAAGCAGAAATTAATTTATCATGAATGGGAGGGGAAGTAGAGATATTATCTCATGTATCCTGATTATGTGTTTGGCAGTCTGGCAATTTTTATATGTTTTCTTATTTAATTTTCACAACAGATCTTGGAGTTAGGTAGAATCATTACGCTTATTGGATTGACAGCGATACGGAGGCTTTTAACAATTAAATATCTCCAGTAAGTCCACACCATAGGGCACCTGATATCTGAACCCATTCTGTCTGACGTGGAACATGGAGTTCCATGAGGGGGGCAAGACTTCCACAGATTCTTGGGTCAGTATTCTTTCCATGAGGATACATTGCCTCTTCCTCATTGTTAAGAAAGCCGATTGCGGCTGGGCACAGTGGCTCATGCCTGTAATCCCAGCACTCTGGGAGGCCGAGGCGGGTGGATCACGAGGTCAGGAGATCGAGACCATCCTGGCGAACACGGTGAAACCCCGTCTCTACTAAAAATACAAAAAATTAGCCGAGCGTGGTGGCGGGCACCTGTAGTCCCAGCTACTTGGGAGGCTGAGGCAGGAGAATGGCGTGAACCCGGGACGCGGAGCTTGCAGTGAGCCGAGATCACGCCACTGCACTCCAGCCTGGGTGACAGAGCGAGACTCTGTCTCAAAAAAAAAAAAAAAAAAAAAAAAAAAAGCAGATTGCAGGGAATATTACTCAGCCATAAAAGGAATGAGGTACGGATGTATACTGCGGTGCAGATGAACCCCGGAAACATTATGCTAAGTAAAAGAAGCCAGCGTGAAAGGTCACATGTTGTGTCATTCTGTTGGAACAAAATATCAACAACAGGCAAATCCATAGGAGCAGAAAGAAGATGAGTGGTGGCCCACTACAGGATGAAAGCAAAAGGGTGGGGGACAGCTAATGGATCTGAGGTTTCTTTTTAGGGTGATGAGAATGTTTTGGAACTATGTAGAGCTGAAGGACATGCAACATCCTAATTAAATGCTACTGAATTGTGCTCTTTAAATGGTGGCTTTATGTTATGTGAAATTTACCTCAATTAAAAAGAAAAAAAAAACCCAACAGAACTCCCCACTAATTGGGGGAGTCGGAAAAGAGCGGGTGCTTTCTGCACTGGCAAGGCCTGGGCCATGTTCTAACCTGTGATGCCATGCTGTGGGATTTCAACAGGACCAGGTGGGCATCCCTGCAAATTTTGACTTGGGGTCTGAATTAGCACTTGTTGGTGGAAGTGGGTCCTCAGGGATGAGTACGAGGGATCCATGCCAAGGTTATCACCTCCAAGGGGTAGCACAGCTGCAGAGAGCTCAGGCTCTGGCTGGGATCCAGCCCAGACCCTTCCCAGATGGGCAATTCTTCCTAGGCTCTTCCAAGCCTCAGTTTCCTCACCTGTGAGGCAATATCTTCCTCTTACTGATGTTGTGTGGGTTAGGAACCAAGGTATGTAAAGACCCAGCACTGTGCCTGACACATTCCCAGTGAGCCCCCAGCCAGTGGGACCTCACAGGACAGTGCTCTGCCATGGCACAGAGACCCTGTTGGTACAGGTCAGGTTGTGCCGTGCCCCACATAGCTCCAGAGCATGCAGGTTACTCAGTAGGGCAGTAAGATGTAAGCACATGGTCTTGAGGGACCTTCCCAAACTCCCCCATCCATAATTTCCCTAGCAAATGCCCTCTGCTTTCCCGGGTCCTATGGCAGGTCTGATTTGGTTCTACTGATTCCCCACGGGCCACATGCATCAGCTTCAGAAACACAGGAGCTGGTGTTCACACACACACACACACACACACACACACAGACAGAGTCCTTGGGGAGGCTCTCCCAGCCCACAGGCAGTGAGATTCACAGGTGCCTTGGAATTTACCAATCACACAGTGGCTTGTAGGAACCATGGCCATGACAGTCCCTTCTCTGAAGGATGAAAGTGCCTGGTGTGAGTTGCCTTGACCCAGAGAACAAAGCGCCCTTCTCGGAGTGCAGTGTGTTTACTTGCAATCTGGTGTTCATTTTCAGAATGTCTGAAGCATCATTTGGACCAAAGGCTGCTGCATAATAGAGGCCCACAGCTCTTCCAGGGCTCCTTGACATTTGGGAGGCAATAGCTCTATTGTTCTCTGCCTCAAAGATATTAAGCACAAGCCCTTGAGGGTGCTTTCTGTATCTTTTTGCTTGAGGAAGAAGAAAAGCAAAACTTTGTCTTTTCCTCTTGAATGTGAACACTCAGGGGCTAAATCAAGAAACAACCAACACATAATCATATGCAGGAGGGTTGGTAGAATTTGCTGGTCGGCTTAGGGACAGCTGCAGTAAGCTTTGTCATGAGCAATTTGAAGCCTCAAGAAAAAGTCGTGCTCAAGCCCCCTGGCTTTATCCAGCTGAGCATGACTGAAGTCCCAGCTGTCCTCCTCTCCACTTGAAGCTCAGCCTTGCATACCTGCTTTTGTAGCCAGAGCATTGTGATGAGAGGGAGGACGCTGCTCCAGGCTGGATTCAGGGTGGGATCACGCTTACCTTAGATCCCAGATGGTCCAGCATCTCCACCTCCCGGCCGACAGGCTGTGCTGCTGTGGTTCTGGGGGCTGTGCACTACGGGGAGGTCTGCAAGTGTCCACTCTGATCCATTCCTGACCTTGAGAGTGGCTGTCCTTGTGACTGGAGTGTAGCCTGAGGGGAACTTTTAGGGGTGCCAATCATGTTGTGTTGCTTGGTCTGGGTGCTGGTTATATGAGTTTGTGCAGTTTGAGAAAATTCATCACACATTTGTTATCTCAATAAATATACCTTTTAAAAGGTATCCCTGAACTGATCTGCAGTAGCTGCACTGATTCCCCATCCCTGTTCCTTTACACTGAATGATGAGTTGGACATGCCCAGGATAAGTCTCTGAGCTCATGAGGGCTTAAGGAAAGGTTGCACATGGGCACTGAAGACCTTTGAGATAATGAAGGTGAGGAAGAGTGCTCCAGATGGAGGGAACAGGCATGTTGGAACTCAGACCCCAGAGACGCATTAGAAATGCTGGAAGCCCCATGGGAGGGCAGTGTCTGCATGCTATTGACGTGAGCTGAGGAGTCCAAGGGGTTCTTGTAAAGTACACTGCCCCGTATCTGGACCTGACCATCTGACTTGGAGTCCCCTGTCCTTTCAATGTCTCCACCCGGCCTGCCTCAGGCCTCCCACCTACTTCCACTCCTGGAGGGACAGGCTGTTCACCCTGTGTTGTGTCCTGTCTGTGACTGAGCCCTAAGTCTCAGGCCACACCTTTGTTCTCATCTTTATTTCCTGATCCTGTCCTTGCCCACGTCCTGCACCCAGATCAGACCCCAAGCCTCCTCTGGTATTTTTGTCTTCGCCAATGTCCTGGTGCGGGACAGCTGGTCTACCTGGTAACAGCAAAGCCTGCCAAGCAACTATCTTGTCTCTGTCAGCACTGCCTTTACCACAGCGGTCTTGTCCTGCTGCCCACCTAGCAGCAGAATGCGATATTTCAGAGAACTTTTTCCTCTTGAGAAGGAAGGCAGCCTGTAAAAACTATGCTCTTTTTTCCTGTTCCATTTTCAGTGAAACCAGAGGACAGATGGTCATCGTCCCCCACGTTAAGGAAGAAAAAAATCTCACTAACAATTAAAACTGAAATGACCAGCATGTAAAAATATCATCTCACCAGAATTCTAAAATACAAAATAAATAGCAACATTTCCTGATTGCAGTAAAGCTCAATGGTGGAGTTCTCTTTTTCAGAGTAGGCCAAATAATAATATAAGCTCATAAAACTTTAAAAGAACATAAATGGTTTCTTTTATTTCTTAACCAAGGATTGTGAGGCACTAATTTACATGACCTCTGTCTGTCTTCGCGGCAGGGGACTTTAGTGCAGTTGTGTTCAGAAGGGAGTCTCATGAGGACCGGGGCCACTTGGAGCCTCAGTGCTATTTTCGTGTCAGCAGACAAAAGTGGGAACAAAGCCGGCCCTCGTTTCAGATATGCAGGGGAGCTTGCTGCTGCACGAAGCTCTCAGAAATACTCAGAAGATGAACAATGGCTCCCAGAGAACATGAACAAGACACATTTCAATTTCAGAAACAAACGCACATGAAAGATCATCTTTTATTGGAGGACATACGTTAACTTATCCTCTTTTCAAAAACAACCAGGCAACAGTGACCTTTCCGATGCCTTCATAAGCTGCAGTTTTAGGAGAACATAATAAATGCCACTAGACACCGTGGAGCAGAAAACACAAGGATTCAACAAATTAAACTTTGGAACACACACCAAAGACACCAGAGTGGACCTGTGTAAACAGTCACTGCTATTGTTTTATTTTTTCCATCAAAAAGTTGACATTCAGAATATTCAAGATATATGACTGCCCTTTCAGACTTCAAATTTGGATTTATTTCCTGGTGATACTGTGTTTATTTGGCCTTGTATTAATGTCATGCATCAGAAATGGGTTTCCATGAAAACAAAATTTACTTGACTTTTTGCTATCCAAATTCAGCATGGTTGCCATTAAAAGAATGAGATGTTAGGTTAGGTTTGATGCGCTTATAGCTCTTTATATGTAAAAGTGGAGTCACTGAAATCTTGTGTGATTTTCCTTCCATCGTTTTGTTTATGAGAATGTATGAGTTAATACGCTACAAAGAGCTAGAAATTAAATTAGGTTTAAAATTCAGGGAAATAGAATAAAGAGAATAGGCATATATATATATGGAAAATGATCACATCTGGATGGTTTGGAGGGCCTCAGGAGAAAAGCCAGTTTCCTGTGCTGGAATTTATCCTCTTTCCTGCTTTTGTGGCTTGCACATAGGTTTGTATTGTCTTCCTGAGGTTTACTTATGAGTAAGGTTTCATCACCACCACCAGCTTATTTTCAAACCAAGTATGATTGTTGTTACTTACAAATTTTCTTGTCTTCTTTTTGTTCCCACACTCACTTTATTAGGCTTTGCGACTATAGAAAGGACAAATGACAACTGCCACGTGAGCTCACCTCAGTGCTAAGATGCCTTATGGGGCTTCCCGTATACTGGGAGCAAAGCTAACCCTGCTTCCAAGTGACAGGGCTCTGCATGTCTCCTCAGACTTGACACTCAGAGGGTTTTTTTTTTTTTTTTAGCTCAAAATACCAAGTAAAGTAAACCATTTACTCTTTCTTGGGAATGAACTGTTGTGTTGGCCAATAATGAACATGAAAATGATGCATCTGAAAGTAGAAGATGCTCATCCTGCAAATCTATTTTCTTTTCCTTAATGAGTACAAAGAGATTTTTTTTTTTTTTTTTTAGTCTGTGGTCCTGCAGAAACCAAAAGATTATGGCATACAATTATCTCACTGTCAAAAATTACACTTTGGTTGAAAATGAAGTCTACTTTCTTGAATATTTAGCCTTTAATTTTTTTTTTTTTTTTTTTCCGAGACAGAGTTTTGCTCTTGTTGCCCAGGCTGGACTGCAATGGCGTGATCTCGGCTCACCGCAACCTCCACCTACCAGGTTCAAGCAATTCTCCTGCCTCAGCCTCCCGACTACAGCTGGGATTACAGGCATGCGCCACCATGCCCAGCTAATTTTGTTTTTGTTTTTGTTTTTGTTTTTAGTAGATATGAGGTTTCACCGTGTTAGCCAGGCTGGTCTGGAACTCCTGACCTCAGGTGATCCTCCCACCTCAGCCCCCCAAAGTGCTGGGATTACCAGCATGAGCCACTGTGCCTGGCCTAATTAATCTCTCTTTTTCATTTAGGCTCATTCTCCATTACAAGTTAAGATATGACAGCCAAGCATTTACTGAGGGCTAATAATGCAGATGCCTGACCCCAATGGCAGCCACACCTGGAGAGGTGCCAAGCACTTGCAACTCTGGTCAGAGGCTTCCTCCAGGGGTGAGGGGTAGGAGCAAAGTCTTCCAGATGAGTGTTCATCTCTCTGGGAAGAAGAGGTCAGAGAGGGGTCTCGGGATAAAGTAGAACCAAAGACCTTTGAAGGTCAGGCAAGCTTCAGAGAGACTTAACACAGGTAGTTGCCCAAGGCAGAAACTCTCCTCTGTCTCTTTCACCCCATCCCAATTTATCTGTTAACTTTTACCTCTCAAGCATCTCTTGACCACATCTACTTGTAAACTGCCCTCTTCCCACATCATAGCTCAGCTACCACCACTCCTTCCTTCCTGGATGGTTGAAGCAGCCTTCTCTCCAGGCTCTGTTCCTACACACTCGCTGTTCTCTAACCCATTCTCCATGTGGCAGTCAGAGATGCAAAACTCATCCTGCCCTTCTCCATTGCAAACCTTCAAGGACTTCCCATTGTCTCTAGGATTGAGCCTAAACATTTTAACCCTTATGTCCCAGGCCCTTCACAACCTGACTCCTACTTGCTACTAACCTCATCTCATGATGTCCTGACTTGGTTCCCCCAGCACTCAAGCCTTAGTTGATTTGTTTAGCTCCTTAAAAACACCATGCTCGTCTCTGTCTCTTTCTGTCTCTGTCTCCCTCTGTTTCTCAGTCTCTTGTTTCCTCCTCCATCTCCTGGCCTTCTACATACTATCCCCTTTGCCTAGAATCTGGTTCTTCTCTTTCTTGCCTGGCTATCTCCTGTTTATCCACTAAGAATCAGATTAAATATCACTTCCCCTGGGAAACCTTCCTTGACCCTCGTGGAGACCATCAGAGTATTTTTCATACTTTATTATCTCTATTTGATCTTTTTAAAATTAGGCTATATATAGAAGTCCATAAATTATGGACTTCAGCCAAATCTATTTTTATAAAGTCATATTCACCACGCCCATTTATGTTTATATTGTCTATGGCTGCCTTTACACTGCAGTAGCAGAGTAGTTGTGACAGGAGGCATATGACCCACAAATCTCAATAGTTATTATCTGGCCACTGACAGAATAAGTTTGCTGATCTCTGCTAGAAACAGTTAGCTCAGATATCCTGGCATTATTCCATCATTATGACCTGGGACGGTGCCCAGCAGTAGTCATTTATTAGATATTTGTTGAATGGGTAAATGAATGAATGATTGTTGCACACACAGGCAGAGGAACACAGCACTAAGGCCAGACAGTGGACACAACTGGATTACCCTTGCAGAAGGTTTGCTGTGTAGAAAAATACTAGGCACTGAGGTTCTTACTGCTGCTATTGCTGATACTATTTCTACCAGTTATGTATTGACTGTTTCCCACATGCCACACACACGGGGAACTGACTTACCTGGCTTTTCTCATTTAATCCTCTCCACAATCTAATATGGCTGGTTCTATTGTGATACTTATTTTACAAAGAAATCAACTGAGTCTGAGAAAATTCAAGTGACTGGCCATCGTTCGACAGCTAGGAAGTGGGCCATGGGGAGCCCACCATTTTAATCTCTATGCTTCCAAATGTATTATCTCTCCTGTCTATTTGAGGATCGTGTCTTTAGTTTCATTTTGCTTTGATGGAAAACATCTTTTTTTTGAGCAATTGTCTAAGTAGCGAGGTGACTGGGTTTTTGTTTGTTTGTTTGTTTTTTGTAGAAAATTAGCCTTCTGTATTGGAATTGGATTTCTCACAAATTTTATTGCAGCCAAAGGTATAAAATACATTTTCAAAATAGTTATATTTGAGCTGAAAAAAATGCCCTAGTATTGGGCTACTAAGAAAATTATAAAGTTATAAAATCAGAAACTGCATGAGAGGGACTGGTAAGAACCACCATAACCAAACAATTTCAATTACAAACAGCAGCAGCTTTGCTAAGAGGTGTTTTAATAGTTAAGGAACATGAGTTTCCTCCTGTGTGTTAAGATCTGATGAATGGTGGTGATTGGTTGAAGATGCCAAGGACATATCAGCTTTGCACTGGGTTATAAATAGCACAGGTATTTCAGCACAGTGTCTGTGGT
This sequence comes from Symphalangus syndactylus, assembly GCF_028878055.3. Classification (NCBI taxonomy): domain Eukaryota; kingdom Metazoa; phylum Chordata; class Mammalia; order Primates; family Hylobatidae; genus Symphalangus; species Symphalangus syndactylus. The sequence continues at coordinate 12,062,012 of NC_072446.2, read as the reverse complement.
ACTCAGTAGAATAGACAGTTATATCCTATACTGACAGAATGGAGTCATGTTTAGAGTTTGACTTTGGCCTTCTTTTTGCTCCTAACTTCTCAAAGTTGGAATCACATTTGTATTCATTTATCTTCAATCCATGACATTATATGTGATTCATATTTGTCTTTCTTTTTTCTTGCTTAGTGAGTTATTTACTCTAAAATAGGTCCATAGAATGAAGAAGAATTGAGTGCAAAATAAAAAGCCAGAGAAAACTTATATTTCCAAAATTTGATGAACTAGTTGGAAAAGGCAATATTCACGACTGATAAGGAAGCTTACTTGGTTGAAGGATGAGGTTGTCCATCCAAAGGGAAAAATAATTTGAGCTTAGAGTCATGGCCAAAGTTAGAAGTGATGGAATTGAACGTTTGAAGTACAATCTTCAGTTTCTCTTATGATACAGTCCTTTTAAAAGTTTAACTATTTAAATTTATTAAATAAAAACCTCCACAGAAAAGCCCAGGACCAGATGGTCCTACCAGTGAATTCTACAAAACATTCAAAGAATCATCAATACCAATTCTTCTAAAACTCTTCCAAAAAAACAGGAGATATGAGAGCATTCTTAGCTTATTCTATGAGGCCAGCACTACCTTGATACAAAAGTCAGGGAAAAGACATCACAAGAAAAAAAGACCAGTTTGCTCCATGAATATAGACACAAAATACCAACAAACCCAAGCTAGCAGCATATTGAAAGGGCTGTGCACATAACCAAGTGGGAATCATTTCAGAAACACAAGGGGTGGTTCAACATATCCAACTCAACCAATGTAAGGTACCACATTAGAAGAAGAAGGAGGGAGAAAAGATCATCTCAATAGATGCAAAAAAAAAAAAAAAAAAAAAAAAAAAAAGACATTTGATGAAACTCAACACCCTGTCAAGGAAAAATAAAAATGAAAACAAAAACAAACTTGAACTAGAAAGGAACTCTCTCAACTTGATAAAGGCCATTTATGAAAAACTAAAGCTCATTCATACCCGATGGTGAAAGACTGACAGCTTTCCCCTAAGATTATGGACAAAACAAGGGTGCCCACTTTTCACCATCTTTCCAGTTCTGGAATTCTGTCCAGAGAAGTTAGGCAAGAAAAAGAAATTAAAAGACACCCAAATTAGAGAGGAAAAATAAAACTATCTCAAATTACAGATGATATAATCTTACATAAAAACCCTAAGGAACCCACACACACAAACTATTGGAACCACTTAATGACTTTATTAAGATCAACACAAAAATAAATGAATAGTGACGAATCATCTGAAAGGAAATTAAGAAAAATAATTCCACTTATAATAGTGGAATTTCAATAGAATGAAATACTTTAGAATCAATTTAACCAAGGAGATGTAAGACGTTACATTGAAAACTGTAAGATATTGTGGAAAGAAATTAAAGAAAATCTAAATAAATAGACATTCCATGTTCATGGGTGGGAATATTAATATTAAGACAGTGACATGGTGTGGATGTTTGTCCCCTCTGAATCTCATGTTTAAATGTAATTCCCAAAGTTGGAGTTGGGACCTGGTAGGAGGTGTTTGTGTCACAGAGGTGAATTCCTCATGAAGTGCTCTTCCCAAGGTAATGAGCTCTCATTCTGTTAGTTCACAAGAGTTGGTCCTCTAAAAGAGCCTGGCATCTCTCCTGCTCCCTCTCACCATGTGATACAACAGCTCTCCCTTTGCCTTCCACCATGATTGGAAGTTTCCTGAGGCCCTTGCCAGCAGCAGATGACAGCACCATGCTTCCTGTAGAGTCTGCAGAACTATGAGCCAAAATAAACCTCTTTTTCTGTATAAATTAGCCAGCCTCAGGTATTTCTTTATAGCAACCCCAAAATGGACTAACACAAATGGCAGTATTCTCCAAATCAATCTATAGATTAATTATAATCCGTATCAAAATCCTGATGGCTTTCTATAAAGATAGAAAAACTGAACCTACAATTCTTATAAAAATTCAAGGGACTCAGAATAGCCAAATCTGTCTTGAAATGGAATAACAAAGTTGGAGGACTTATACTTCCTGACTTGAAAGTGACTACAATTCTACACTAACAGGATGTATAACACTAGCATAAGTATAGCCAGAGATCAACGGAATAGAATTGAGAATAGAGAGGAAAAAAGCATAATATATGGTCAATTGATTTGCAACAAGGGTTTCAACATAATTCAATGGGATGGAATAATCTTTTCAACAAATGGTGCAGAGGCAACTGGATATCGCATGCAAAAGAATGAAATTTGACCTGTCTCATGTCACATACAAAAACTAAGTTAAATTCTATCAGAAACAGAAATTAAGTGCTAAAACACTGCTGAATGAAAGCAAAGATCTAAATAAATCAAAAGACATCCTGTGTCCATGGGTTGAAAGATTTAATATTGTTAAGACAAATTGTTAAGCTCTTAGAAAAAAAAAGGGGTAAATTTTTATGACCTTAGATTTGGCAATGGTTTCTCAGATGTGACATCAAAAGTATAAACAACAAAAACATAAAATAGATAATTTAGACTTTATCAATTTTAAAATCTTTTCTGTATCAAAGGACACAGAATCACTGTGTCACAGATACACAGTGTCACTCTGTATCAAGAGTAAAAAGATAATCCACAGAATGAACAAACATTCTCACATCATATATCTGATAAGTGCCTAGCACCCAGAATACAAATAATTATTATAATTCAACAACAAAGACTAACCTGATTAAAAATGGGCAAAAGCCTTGAGTAGACATTTCTACAAAGATGTACAAATCGTCAACAGGCATATGAACAAATGCTCACCATCAATATCATTTGGGAAATTCAAATCAAAATTACAATAAGATAATACCACTGTATACCCACTAAGATGGCAACAATAATAATGGTAAGCAAAACATAGCAAGTGTTGGTGAGAATGAGAAGCAACTGGAACTCTTCCACCTTGCTGTGGAAAAGTAAAGCAATGCAGCCACTGTGTAAAACAGTCTAGCAGTTTCTCAGTTAAACACAGAATTACCATATGAACCAGCAAAATCACTCCCAGGTATAAATCCAAAAGAATTGAAAACAGGTGTTTGAACAAAAATTTGTACATAAATATATATAGTTGTGCAATTCACCATAGCTAAAGGTAGAAACCCCAAATGTCCAATTGATGAATAAGTAAAATGTGGTATATCCCCAAAATGGAATGGTATTCAGCCACAAAAAGGAATGAATTACTTACACATGCAAAAACATTGATGAACCTTCAATCCTTTACACTATATGAAGGATGCCAGACATGGAGGTCACATAGTGCATGATTTCATTTACATGAAATGTCCAGAATAGGCAAATCAATAGACAAAGTAGATGAGTGGTTACTACAAACTATGGATAGAGAATGATGGTAAGTGACAACTTCATAGGTACAGATTTCCTTTAGGACAATAAAGCGTTCTAGAACTAGAGAGTGATAATGGTAATGGTCCACATGTGAATATACTTAATACCACTGAACTGTATGTTTTTCTGTTTACAGAAGCACTGCGTTCCCTACTAAAGCTTTCAGACACACAAAAGCAGTAAGAGAAAAATGAAACGTACCTGTATTCCTAAAAGTTAACTACAGTGATTGTTTAAAATGTTGATCCTTTCAGTCTGTCATGTGCATACGGGTGTGTGCACACAGTATTTATTTTCATTTCTAACAAAACTGTTATTTACAGTTACATAATGCTTTATAATCTGTTTTCCCCCTTCTCATATCGTGAACATTTTCCCATTGTCATTTTGTATTCTCCCACATCCCATTAAATGCCTAGATAATATTCCATCTTATGGATGTAACATAATTTATTTAGCCAATTTCTAGTGTTGGATGGATTCTAACATTTTAGAGTTGGAATACACTACAGACATTATCGCATCCAACTTATTTCTTTCCCGAGGTTTATAGCTGTAAGCCTTAAACACATACCACACAAAGACCATTCACATTTTGAAAACAGAGTTAATTTTCTACTTTCCAGCTGGATTTGGGTGTTTTGTGGGCTTTGGATTCACCATTCAGGAACCTGAAAGATGGAAATGGTGGTGAGGGGGCGGTGGCTAGGAGGGGGAACAAGCCAGGTGTGAAATAGTGCCCAAACATCAAAATTCTATCCTGAATGGTTTATGTTTTCCTGAAAAATAGATATGGAAGACCACAAAATAGGTTGCATTGAATCTGTTGATGACAGTTCCATCATGCAAAATAGATAATGCCTCAGAGAGAAGCAAATAAGTAGCAGAGCCCATGGCAATGAATGCCTCCTGTATTGAAGCAGTACTTTGCCTTACCCACAGTCCACAGAATGAGAACATCCCGTCACTTGGTCACGCTGTGCTGAGCTTCCCTTTGTGTTTCCAGAGGCGTGTGAGCCAGGCATGAGAAGCAATTCTTTACTTTTTCATTTTCATTGACGGTCAGAATCAGAGAAATCAGGATATTATCCAACAATGTCTTTAGATCCAGGTGACTCATATCAGGGTGAAAAGTAAATATGTTCATTCCTTGAGGTATATAAGAAACACAACACATATTTTGGATGCTTGAAAATCAGTGAAGCAGATATGTATGTTTCCTAAGACGTTTCTCATGATAGGTAAGGTTTTCTACCTACAGCCATTAGATCTTACTTGTTACCAGGTCATTTCTCTTGTAGGTGACTTCTTACTGACTCCTTCTGTTGGTTTAGTTGGGTGTAGGAGGGTGCAGATGAGGCCTCATTAAATTGGCTAGATTTAAGCTTAGGCATTAATCCAAGTTGGTTTTTTTTTTTTATTATATTTTAAGTTTTAGGGTACATGTGCACAATGTGCAGGTTTGTTACATATGTATCCATGTGCCATGCTGGTGTGCTGCACCCATTAACTCGTCATTTAGCATTAGTTGTATCTCCTAATGCTATTCCCTCCCCCCTCCCCCTACCCCACAACAGTCCCCGGAGTGTGATGTTCCCCTTCCTATGTCCATGTGTTCTCATTGTTCAATTCCCACCTATGAGTGAGAACATGCGGTGTTTGGTTTTTTGTCCTTGCGATAGTTTATTGAGAATGATGTTTTCCAGTTTCATCCATGTCCCTACAAAGGACATGAACTCATCATTTTTTATGGCCGCATAGTATTCCATGGTGTATATGTGCCACATTTTCTTAATCCAGTCTATCATTGTTGGACATTTGGGTTGGTTCCAAGTCTTTGCTATTGTGAATAGTGCCGCAATAAACAAACGTGTGCATGTGTCTTTATAGCAGCATGATTTATAGTCCTTTGGGTATATACCCAGTAATGGGATGGCTGGGTCAAATGGTATTTCTAGTTCTAAATCCCTGAGGAATCGCCACATTGACTTCCACAATGGTTGAACTAGTTTACAGTCCCACCAACAGTGTAAAAGTGTTCCTATTTCTCCACATCCTCTCCAGCACCTGTTGTTTCCTTACTTTTTAATGATGGCCATTCTAACTGGTGTGAGATAGTATCTCATTGTGGTTTTGATTTGCATTAAGAAGGATCATTTCTTGACCTTTCTTCCTATTACATTGAGTGGATTTTTCTTACTGAGTTATAAGAGGAGGGCATATAACTCAGGCACCAATTATTTTCCTGTTTACATATATATATATATATATATATACATACACACAAGTAAACAGGAAAATAGATAAATATTTATTTGTGTTTAATGACTTGTGCCAGTTACAGAAGGATTTCTATATGGCCCCAGTATGTGTTGACTAACAGGATGAGCTTTACAGAATAAATATCTATTTATGTTTAGTTGCAAGCAAAAGACATAGAAATAATATGTAATATATACATAACATATAAATATATATTACATATTATATGTTTATATATATATTATTATTTCTATGTCTTTTGCTTCCCATTAGACTATATTCATGGTACACAGAAATTTTGAAAGGTTGTTCAACTGAATGAAAGATGAAATATTTATTTCCATTATGGTTTCTAGCCTTTATGTTTTAATTATTAAGGCCTTCCATCTTCAACATTACTGTTTGTTTTTAATATTTCTTTGTGTTTTATTTCTACATGTATATAGAGAGTGCCCCCTCTCCTACTTAGCTCTCTTAGCCACCCAGGATTTAGTTATTCTTTTTTTAATATGGTGTGAGGCAGGGAGATGAGGAATACTATTTCAAGACCACCAGCTATAAAACCTTGTTTTCCAATAACAGATGACTACTCAGAATGCATTTTCTCTCCTTGGAAATAAAACATAAAAGAAGTCCTGCTTGTTGACAGTGGTAGAAACTTCATTTTATATGAACTCCTAGTCACTGAACTCCCAACAGTCTTATTCCTAATCAAAGCTAACACAAAGCTTAGACATGTGTTTCTATAGCCCCTTGGTCACCCTTCTAAGGGAAGACATTGTAAAGTCATTCACAGGTTTATAAAATGCTTTCTCATAACTAGTGCCAGTTACAGACAAATTTCCATATGGCCCCAGTATGTCTTGACTAACTTGTTGAACTTTATGGAATAAATAGATAAGTATAGGAGATAAGGTCAAAACCCCGAAGTCCAGAAAATTCTCCTAAGAAAGACTTCTTTGTGCGTGGTCCAGGGAATTTGGTTTATATGCAACTGGCCATGGGGAAAAATAAGAGAACCACTGATGGGACGAAGGTTCCCAAGGGGTAGGACTTACAAGCAAGTCATGGTGCTCAAAGGTTTGCAGGGAGGTTTGTGACCTAGAACCCCAATGATCCTGGCTTCAGCCTTCTACTCTTTTGATAATTTCTGTATGGTTTGGCTGTGTCCCCACCCAAATCTCATCCTGAATTTTAGCTCTCATAATTCCCACATATTGTGGGAGGTAACTGAATCATGGGGGTGGGTTTTTCCCATGTTGTTTTCATGATAGTTAATAAGTCTCACAAGATCTGATGGTTCTAAATAGCAGTTCCCCTGCACATGCTCTCTTGTCTGCAGCCACGTAACATGTGACTTTGCTCCTCCTTCGGCTTCCGCCGTGATTGTGAGGCCTCCCCAACCATGTGGAACTGAGTCCATTAAGCCTCTTTCCTTTATAAATTACCTAGTCTCAGGTATTTCTTCATAGCAGTATAAAAATGAACTAATACAATTTCCTTGATGAAAGAGGATTTTTCCTTTGCCAGCAAAGGGAACACAGTTCAAACCAGCATCTGTCAGCTGAGATACCTTGTTCCTTCTTTGTTTACCAGACTATAGACAAGTGCAAAGAGCCTCTTCTAAATGCAGTGGAGCTAGGTAAGTTAACCAGAAGGAAGGAAAAGCACACTGAGTGATCCGGGGCACAATGACCACTGAGTTATTCCAAAAGAACAAAATGTCCTCATCGATTGAATCACTTAGTCATTTCCTGCCCATGAATTTCTCCCACTAGTGCATGTTGACCTTCTGGTGGAAGCATTGCCGCCCACAGAAACTTTCTGCCCTTGTTTACAGAGCCTTTCTTCCTAGCGTAGTAGCACTGGTAGTGTTAGCAAAAGACTAGAAGTGACTCAGTAAGGAGGGGTGGACCATCCTGCCCCACATCACATGCCGAACTGAGAAAACAGCAAAGGCCAGAGGACATTGCTGAGTGGAGGCTGGGATGCTGCATTCGCATTGATCTCTGATGCAATTAACAAATTCATAATGAACATATTCCACAAACCTCCCTCTGGAAACTTTTGGGAGCCATGCATGTTTTCTAGGAACCAGGCAAATTCAGGGAAGACTAAAGGTTTCCAGAGCCCAATCCCCTCCTGGAGTTCACCTTGGCTTTCTCTTCTTACTCTCTTGAAATTTGTTCCTATTTAGTTCTTCAAGAACATGAGTCATGAGCCTGCCACGCTGGTACCTGCTGGGAGATGAGAGGGGAGACTTGTTTCAGTTAGAGTCTCTCCCTTATTCTTTTGTCAGTGTCTGGCCAGATGGAAATTGTCAAATTCTGTCATAGCAGGAAGCTCTGTGACTATCCAGGGTCATGAATTATGTTTTTTTTCCAAGCTAGAGATTGAACCATTCTCAGGTCTAGAGGTTCCTTATAGGAATGAAATTCCAGGATTTCAGAGGGCTCTTCTTGTCTTACAAAAAGAAAATATTGCTTAGGCACCAGTTCACTCATGTGTTTGTGTGTGCTGGCAAAGTAAAGATGGTTTCTTGGAATTGGGTTCAGTATCTTACACTTACTGGCACCTGAATGCCCATTTAATTGTTGTTAAACCCAGCCATAGATCTTTCTCTTTTCCAAGTTTTTGATTTCCCAGAAGTCCAAACATACCATTATGTGCCAAGGAACACCACACCTGCTTACAGCTCTGTGGTCATCACAGAGAAAGTTAGTGGGAAAAGGGTCTGGAGCTGGCTTGAAGGTTCATGCTGGCTTGAGGCTGACACCTCTACCCTTGGGATGTTGGCATCTGACCTTGTACTTGGGAACCTCGCCACAGAGAAGCAGATGGACCTGGGGCTGGAGCAGCCAAGAGACTCTGCTTCTGCATCCAGAGTGTTTGTGGTCGAATGAGTCTCTAATTCACAATGTCAAATGAGCTTGCCTTCCACAGCCTCAACTCCCTTGGTGAAGGACAGGGGCTCTGTGCCGGATATGCTTCAGAATGTACAAAGTGGAGCCTCTGTCTGAGCCCCTTCCTGAGAGCTGAGTGGATGCTCTACAAGGTGTGTCGACAGCTGGCTGCACAGGAGACCTCTGCCGGGACCCTGGAGAAGTCCCTTTGGCTGAAGTGGCAGGAGGTGGCTCTGGGAGACAGTGACATGTCCCCTGACAAGCCCAAGTGACAGAGAGTTGCTCATTGCCTGGGCTTCAAACCAAGCTATGCTGTTTAGCAGACTGGAAGCAAAAACTAATATCAAGGGGGAGAAAAATCCGTGGAAGGGGTATTGGGTGCCAGCATGCCTTTAGCACTTCCTACCTACCAGCCTGTGAGCTAGGGCGGCCATCACGGGCTTATTGTTATGGTCACCTTTTGATAGCTGAGACTGAAGGTTAGAGAGGTCATGACACTTGCCCCAAGTTACAATGTGAAGCCAAGGAGACAAGACCCCAGCCAAGACTATCTGAAATGAGACAAGACCCCTACTAAGGCTGTCCGACTCAGCCATATCAGGTGAATCCTTCAGACCTATGCTGTGAGTAGAGATGGTATTTAACACAATCCTCCCAAAATCAACTTAAAGATAGTGAGGAAAAAAAGCGAAGTCTCCCCTCCCACCTTGACTCTTGCAACTTGAACTCCCCTCCTCCTCGCACCAGCAGCCTTGACCATGTGACAGCAAAACCAAGTTTGCTTTAGCAGATTCTGTCTCTTGACCTGCTGCAAAGATCTGGGGAGGAAGCTACTTTCTTTTATGCCCTGTAACTGGTTTTTGGTATAAAGCCTTAGAAGATGAAGCCTATCCTGATTCATCTATTCCCCAAATATCTGTTTTTCTTCTCTCCCGGGGTCTGACCTTCTCCTCTTCTTTCTGCACAGTGTCGGCTGTCACAGATCGCAAATCTAAACGAGTCCTATAATTTCCCCAACAATGTCCAATTGGTGAATGTGGCAGCTGAATAGGCACTGTGTACGTATTGAAAACCCAGAGGCAAGCAAAAATGACAGCCGCTTCTTTACGAATATGACTGAAACTTACCAACTCCTCCACCCTTCCAACCTCACTGGGGGTCTTATTATTTTCACAATTACTAGTTAGAAAGCAGGTGTGTATGTGTGTGTGCACGTGTGTGTGTGCAGAAGCTTCCTGGTTGCTCAGATACAAAGGGAGAACACGTTCTGTTTGTTGTTTTAAAATCTTGAAAAAATATTAGCTTTCTTGTATTTGCTCTCCAGCTTACAGCCTACAGGTGCAGGAAAACCCCAACTGTGGACCCTACTCAGCCCTTTGTGCAAAGGGTGCAGACATTTCCTTCAAAAAGGTTAGGTGCTGATTTGCATGGGGCTTACATGTACTTAGCATATTGATTGCTCATTTCCAGCCCAAGGCTGAGCACCCAACCTCCGGCGCTGCCCCTCCCCTTCTGCCACCCACCTCACGCCTATCTGCTGCAGGTGGATTTTTAACTACAAATCCAACACGTATTTGGGGAGCTCCACCTTGAGGTGAGAAGCTCCTTCAGAGTGATGGTGAGTACCTAGACCAGAACGAATCATGTTTTAGAAAATACTAAAGTTTCAGGAAAACTCATGTTGCTATAATTTTAACATAATTTACAGGCCAAGATGATATTCCTCAACATATAGAACTCAGTTTCTTTTTTTCTTTCTCTCACTCTGGTGGGAAGAATAAGCTGTATACTGACCAAGTGCAAGTCACAGGGGGTAAAGCTGAGACCTCCTCTAGAATTCCTTCTGAAGATCTCACATTTCCTTCCTATTCTGAAGGAGATCAGTCAGTGCATATCTGTTAAGATGACCCACCCATGTCTTGTGCCACTGTTCTAGGGAGGTCTACCTTCCTCATCTTCCTGGCTGACATTCTGTATTAGGGCCCCACATACATGCTCACACTTTTCTCCACATACACAGAGGCCATGTGGTTGCTTCATTTGTGTGTTAATTTTTGTATGTAACTGCTCCAGTCTTCCTCCTGAGCTGTCCCATTTGCTTTATGAGAAAGGGGAGAAAAATTCTAGTTCATGCCAATCATCTTGGAGTTAGTCTCATGAAATAATGTGTGTAGGATGGTAAACCTCAGTCGCAACTCTCAGATTTCTATCACCTTCCGTTTCTTTCCAAACCAAAAGATTAGGTGGAGAGGTACAGTGTGTTGTGTGTTTGTGGCAGAAGAACACAGGAAGCTGTCGATTTACAGGGCACCTTGGGAACCTTCATGCGTCCCCTCCTCGGGTATCTGCAGGGACGTCCATTGTCACCCTGGTTGCTGCAAGTCACATGATCCTACTGAGATCGTATTTTCATTTCTATTGCTGAGTAACAAATTGTCCCCAAACTGAGAGGCTTAAGACTATTTTTCTCACAAGTTGTGGGTCAGAAATTTGGGAAGGGCTCAACCAGCCAGTCTCTCATGTTGTTCACACAAAATGTCAGCCAGGACTGCCATCATTTGAAAGCTCAACTGGTCAGATGTTCAGAATGACTGGCTGGCGGTTGACACTGGTCATCAGCTTGGAGTTGAACTGGGCTGGCAGCCAAAGGACTGACATGGGGTCGAATCATGGTGGTTTCAGGATAGTCGAGCTCCGTGCACGGCACCTAAGACATCAGAGAACAAATGTCTCGCCAGCAAGGAAGAACCATGTTGCCTTGTGGCACCAGGTTTCAAGAGTAACACTGCACCCCTCCAGCATAACCTGTGGTTAAAAATGACCTCGAACCTGCCTGTACTCAAGGGTAGAAAGTAACAAGTTCTCAAACGACATGTGTTGTGGCAGATATCATTGTGGACACATTTGGAAAATGCAGTCTGCCATGGCTGACCGGGTGTTATTCTAGATCTTTCTGTGCTAACCTCTCTTTGATGAATTACTATAACCTCCATTTAACCACTAGCTTGGAATGTGGGGTCACCTTGTTCCTTGCCCCAGTTCACTCCAATGTAGAATGTTTGCTGGATTTCAACTTAACTGCTTCCTCTATTTCTTCCTTTAGAGACGCCATGACAGACACCCAGTGGTCTATATTCCTTCCCCTTGAGTTTTGTAGGAGCTAGGAATTTAGGAAAGGAACCTTTTGTGACTTCTGAGACGAGTCCTAAAAGGTGGTAGAGCTTGGGGTGCTCCCTCTTAGAGCACAGGCGCCATCCTGTGATGAGGCTGCAGAGGCCACATGAGAAGGCCCTGAGGGTGTTCTTGCTGATAGCTCCACTGCCGTCCCACTGACAGGCAGCACCAATGGCTAGATGTGCAGGAGGAAGGATGGCCACTGATGTTTCCTGCTCCTGCTCTTGAGGTACCCTCAGGTTTAAAGTCCTCAGTTGAAGCTGTAGATGTTACCGAGGAGAGATGAGCTGTTGCCCATTCTGAGTCCTGAGCCAAAGACAGTGAGAGATCAGAAAATGGTTGCTGTTGTTTAAGCCACTAAATTTAGAGATGGTTTATTATGCAGTAATAGTAACTGGAACATCTGCTAACCCATTAGGATAAATACAAAGAAGGCAACATATAGATACATCATAATTAAACTGCCAAAAACCAAAGTCAAAGAGAAAAACATAGAAGAAGCCAGAGAAATTAACATGCTACATACAAGGAATTACAATTCAGAAAACTGATGATTTTATCTCAGAAAAAAATGAAGACCAGAAGACAGGGGAAAAATATTTTTAGACTGTTGAAAACAAAACAAAAACTTGCAGCTCGGAAGTCTGTATCCATTGTGGTATCAAATGATCTGACTTTGGAGAGAGAAAGATCTGATTAGAATCCTAGTTCTATTGCCCTATTTCCAATCCTACAATGTGGCATTAATACAAAAAATATGACGTTAATATACAAAATATGACCCAGGCAAGAATTTACACCTCTGAGCTCCAAGTTTCCATATATTTTCTTTACAAAGAAAAAGTCCTATTGCAGTCATTTGACAGTGCCATTATGACATTCTGTAAACAATAAACATGAAAATGCTTTGTAAACTGAACTAACACAAAGACTTAGTAGAATCTGAAACAGACTTACTCTTGCTTTCCTTTGAGCACACATGAAAGATATGTATACAGTAGGGAAGACTAGAGTTCTAGAGTCAGATGTGTGAGGATTAGATGGCTCTTTTTACTACTTGCTGACGGAGATGGCTTATACTGACTGATCATTTATCCTCTTTAAACTTCACTTTTTTATATCAATCAAATGGTAAAGTAATAGAATTACTAGAGAAAGCTGTTGCAAGGATTAAATGAGATACACAAAGATACTTCACTATGCTTGGTATACAGAGTGGCTCAACAAAGAGTAGGTTTTCTACTTTCGTGAAGTATATATTAAATGTATGTATTCATCATCGATTTGGGAAATGTATAAAAATGAGGCAATAGGATAATTCCCACTGTCCAACATTGGGCAGGTTGTTTATCTCCCTGAACCTTAGTTCCCCAGTTGTGGAAATGAATGTGAAGAGTCAGCACAGGGTGAATGTGAGGCTTGTGGAATGTATACGGCACTCATGTGCCCAAACAAAGGAAAGCAAAAGTAAGTCTGTTTCAGATTCTGCTAATTATTTGCATTGGTTCAGTTTACAAAGCATCTTCATATGTATTGTCTATAGAATGCCATAGTGGTGCTGTCAAATGGCTGCAATGGGACTTTTCTCTTCCTGAAGAAAATATATGGAAACTGGAGCTCAAAGGTGTAAATCCTTGCCTTGGTCATATTTTACAGGAACAGCTAGATGGTTCCTGCCACTCTGAAGCTCTCTGTCCTGTGTAGACCCTCCCTGTCCACTTCTCTCATGGGATTTTCTATTGTTGGGAGTGGGCTCTATTTACACTACATCCCAGTAGGTTTTAAGGTGGTATATATGGTATTCAAATTTGCAAATTTGGCCAATTGTGACATCAGAAAATGTTATGGTGTAGCACAGCCACGAGGCTTGGGTTCAAGCCCCAGGTCTACAACTTGGGTGATTTGGGGCAAGAGGCTTAACCCCACTACTCTCAGTTGGTTCCTCATTTGCAGAAGAAGGATAATAGCAAAGTCTAGCTCATAGTGTTATGTGAAGGATTCATGAATTAATATGTAAAAGGTGCTTAGCACAGTAGCTGGCATGTCCTCAGTGCCACGTGGTGGCTATTATTTATCTCCATGAGATTGCAAGCTCCACAAAGGCAGGGATTCTTGTTCATTCTGTTCATTGCTCGGTACATTGTGATGTTCAATAAATATCTGCTAAAAGTTGCTGAGTAAATTTTGTCCTTAAGTGCCTTCCGTATTGCTAATAATAATAAAAAGAACAACACTAACTTCTAAAATAATTTTCAAAGTAACATGATCAATAATATGTGATGCTGTTCTCCTGTCTCTGCCCTGAGCTCAGTTGCCCCTTTGGTGCTGGCACTACAGACCCCCTACACTGCAGGATGCCAAGAACACTCATTCTGTTTTCTGTTTCTGCCTCACCCTGCCCAGCCTGGCCTGACTGGGGAGATACCTATCTCAAGGTGTTTCCACCTGCTTCCCCTTGAAGACGTTGATTTCCTTCTCAAAGTCTCCCACTAGGATAAGCCCCCAAATCATGCTAGTTATGAATCTTACCAGAGTGGGATGAGATGATGCTTTAGGGACAGGGAACCTTCCCCAAACCCTGCAAATCACTCAGTTCCCCTTGAGAAAGAAATGGTTTGATTGGTGGCATTTGTGGAAAGGGGCGGGCAGTGGCGAGTGGGGGGTGCGGTTATTGAGTCACAATGTAGAAGTGAAAACACAGAATTCAAAGTCTAAAATATTTTAAAGCTTCCCTGGACTCACAGGCCTCCCTTCCACTCACAGCCTTTTGAAGTAGCTCTGTGGACTTGCACCAGAGAGATGAAAAGCTGAAATCCAGCTGCCGTTCATTCCTGCTCTGAGATTAGGAAAGGTAGAGCCAAATTTGGGCTACGATACTTGGAAGCTTTTCTCCAGCTGATGGGGGGCTGCCCTGGAGGTGCTCAGCTCCATCTCTGCTGCCCAGGCTGTGAGCAAGAACACCTAAGAAAAGCCAGCAGCCTCCTTCACTCTTCCTCCCCATCCGTTCAGGTACAGGCCACAAGTCTGCAGCATCTCACTACAAATTTAGCACAGAGGCAGTGATCACACGATGATGAAAAAAAAAATTAAAAAGAGAGGAAAAAAATCACCTGCTAGAACAAAAGCCAAACAGAAATGTGTTCCTTAAATTATTAGTAGTGTATTAGAGGTGATTTAGCACTCACATGGCCATTCCTACAACTGCAGAGACCCTGCAACATATCTTATTCCCTTTGTAATGCGGATGGCACTGAGACTGCTCTCCTTTTCTAGGCTTCTAAGCAAATATATTTAATTTGGATGTAAACAGCCAGGAGGGTGATTTCTCCAGATAGCGATTTAAGCAACAGATCAAGCGATGAATTAAGCACCTCATTCCTTCAGATTTTAGGAGATCTGCAGGTGCCAGGGATCCTGCCTCCAGCTTGGGTCCGGGAGAAATTTGGCCAAGATGAAGCCTCTTATTGGCTGCATGAATTCCAATCTCCTTCATTAACATGGTAATTATCTAATTAGTTGATGCTCCCTTCTTGAGTTGAGTAACCTCCTGGGGGGTAAAAATTGCAGGTAGAATCTTAAGGCTATAATAGTGGTATTCTACTCCTTGAAGAGATGTGTTTGATGGGTGTTTTTTCTACAGAACTTGATTCAGTTTAGAATATGAATCAAGGTGAAAACATAACAAATCTAGTAGCAATCAATAGAATTTCTCTATGGTAGATCTGGCTAATTTGAGATTAATTAGCACAAAGCAAGCTAAATCAAACCGACCAGTGCTTAGTGTCTTTATGAGCAAGATCTCAAAAGGGGGCCTTTAAGGTAGTTATTAGCTGGCGGCTCAGAGACTAGCTTTAGGGGGTTTGTGTAGTTCTGCAGACAGGATTGCAAGGCCAGCTGGTATGCGTGCTTTTTGGGAGAAAAGAGTCCTTATTTTTTCATCAAATTCTTTACAGAAGAGTGCAGGGCTCCCCACTGTCTTAGGAGTTACAGAACGTTTAAAAGATGATTTGCGGACAGATTAAAGACTTCGGAAGGAGAGATGACACCAGACCTGGGTCTTGCAGATGCAAACTGCTGTCAAGTGTAAGAGGAGAGGAGGGGGGTCTTATCCACCAGTGGCAGATATGCTGGGCATCCGGGCAGAATGATAAGAACTGTGGCCCTGCGGCCAGTCCCTGCATTTGCACCCTGAGTTTGCCATGAGCTGTGTGACCTTAGTCAAGTTTCTCAACCTCTCTGTGCCTCAGCTTCCTTCTTTGAAAAATGGGGATCGTGTTTTGCACGCAGCCCAACACACAGCAAATATTCAGTGACTGCTGCTGCTTTCTACCATGGCTAAAGGTGGTGGTGTGGTTTTCCTTCCAGGTTTTGTATGCTTCAATTCCCTAACTGTTCCTGCATTACTTAACAGTTGATGACGTGTGGGGCCAAGCTCTTGGCACACGTGAGCACAGTGGATATTCAAGGAGCGTTAACTCGGGTCCATTTTTCTTTCTGTCAAATACAGCCTCCTGGTAAAAGAGCCAGTCAGGATGCCTGGAGGAGCCCAGATTTCAAATCTGATGAAGGCTGCAGTTCTATAAATTCCCTCCCTCTTTTGTGCTGATGGCAATGACTTTTATATGTATTTTCATGTCTTTCTCTCCAGAGACAAATTTTGTGGTCTGCCACTGAATCCGCTTCCTAAAATGTAGCTTGGAGATTTTATTTGAGATAAACTATCGTGTGAATAAAGATAGATACTATATTTTAATCTGGGAGCATTCCATTTGGAACCTTTTTTTTTAAAGTCAACATTAGTGGTGCCATCATTCAAAGGATATGGACGTTTGGGGGAATTTACGTCCAACTGTGACTGAGAACATTTGCCAGGATAATATTGTCTGTTTCTCTGAAAATGACAATGGCTATGGACATAAAGCATGATCTCAGATTGCAGTCCCGAGATCAGGAAGGTCCATTTCAACACATCTCCTGGCCCCTGTGGCAAAAGCTACAATGCTGGTATGCTCGCATGGCAGGGTCTCTGCCTTGCAGGTGACACGTGTCCATCTGAGAATAGTAAAGGAGGTTCATTTGTTCATATACTGGTGGTGCTGAGGAGTTTCACAGAGGCTGGAAAACAGGCGCTGGCAATTGATTCCCCCAAGAGCCCTCCGTTTCACATTGACCCACCCCAGAGACCATGGGAGATGATCACGGGAGAGGAAGGTGAACATGCATCAGTGGAGCGGGAGAGTGACGGGGTGAAGAAACAGGAAACTGCGATCGCTGTGGGATGTTGCCCTTTTTTCATGACCACAAAGATGCAAAATGCTGAGCCTTGTTATTTCTGGCCCAGGTAGGCATTGGTGCTTCCATTTAATCAGCATGTCATAGAATCAGATTATTGACCATGGGTTGGGTCCGCACCAAAGCCCCCGAGCGCCTAAGCCCGGGGGAGCCCTGAGCTCTCCTTGTCTGGGAGTCCTGAGGGAGGTACCCTAGGAGCCCCTGCAGGGTTCTAGGGGCCAATTGATCTCACAGCTTCTAGGGAGAAAATGCCCGTAACAAGACTTTCTTTCTCATCTGTGCAATGTGCAATAAATTCCTCTACCCACAAACTGAAACGTGAACAACTGCTTTAAGTATCACAAAGCAGTCCATGACACCCTAAAAAGATGCTGTTCCAGGAAAGTAACAAAATTGCCTGTTCCCCATGCCTCACCCCTTTTATGGACTTTCACTTCTCTGTGGTAATAGGGTGGGGGGTGATGAACAAAGCGAGACCACACCAGAGGCTGTGTGATTTGTGGAAACTTTGAATAACTCTTTCTATCCCAGGCCCCTTCCAGTGAAAGTCCATTTTATGATTTGTACAAACCAACATTGTTTTGCAGGGGGGCATGTCAACACCCCGAAGGGCTGAAACTGACCCAGAAGTCAAATTAGCTGTAATTTAATCTGTAAAATGGATTCATTTACACCTCATTAGAACATAAAAGCAAATCCGAGTTCACACGGGGAGGTGGGGGAGGGCAAGGCAGTACTAATAGAAGAAAAGATTTCGGCTGAAAACATGTTTTGAAAACAAGGTGTCAGATGATAATATATGGCAAAAAAAAGCAAATGGAGAATCCACAAACACATATGGGTTAACTCTACTCCAGCACACTGGGCCTGTGAGAAACAGATTGAGCTTGCACCTTCCAGGTTGTTGTGATCAATGGGAGAGCAGACGCGCAAACAAAGGAAGGTAAGCGGGCTGGTGTCACCTGAGGATGAGGAGAAGTCTGAGCAGAGGCAGGAGAGAGCCTCTCTGATTAGCGAGGCAGAGATGGAATCTGGGAGCCTGGCATCAAGGGGAGCCTAGGGCATAAACAAGATGCTGTTCAGCTGTGTCTGTGTTCACAGAGGCACCAAGACGGGTACCAGGGTGTAGATGCCAAGGACGGAGAACATTTGAAGAAGGCATGGACAGTTGGCAGAGGCAACTGAGGTGCTGAGTGGGAGCAGATGGGAGGGGCGCTGGGATGGAGGGGCACCTTAGGGCTCTGAGAGACTGGCTTTGAGGGCACTAGCCCTGCAGCCTCTTCTGTGGGTTACAATACAAGCCAAGTGGTATCTCCTTTAAAAAGGTGGCCAGATACCTGATGGCATCCCTTCAAAGTATACATCCATGGCAGGGATGAGTCAGCATCCAGACTTGCTGGACATGGAATCAAGCCACAGAGCCTGGCCAGGTAGTGCCATGTAAGTGTCAGCAGGAAGCCTCTCTCTTATGGTATACCTGGGCATTTCCTGTGTCTCCCTGAAATGTTTTCTGAACAACTTCTGAAATGTCAGTGTTTCTCTAAAAGAAAGCAAGGAACCTCTGTAAACATTCTTTTTTTTTTTTTTCTTTTTTTTTCCTTTTGAGATGGGATCTCACTCTGTCTCCCAGGCTAGAGTGCAGTGACTCCATAACAGCTCACTATAGATAGCCTCAACCTCCAGGGTTCAAGCAATCCTCCCACCTCACCCTCTGGACTAGCTGGGACTACAGGCATGTGCTACCAGGCCTGGTTAAATTTTTTTCTTTTTTTGTAGAGACAGGGGTCTCCCTATGTTGCCCAGGCTGGCCTTGAACTCCTGAGCTCAAGCAATCCTTCCACCTCAGCCTCCCAAACTACTGGGCTTACAGGCATAGGCCACTGTGATCTTAAACCCTGCCCATCTCTGCCTACTCCTCTCCCCAGACCACAGCTCTCTAGGACTAACTCCTATTTAGAAAGCAGAGAGAAGAGTCTGACAATTAAAAGTGTTTTGTTTGTTGGGTGATGAATTTCCAGTGCCTCCATCTATGGTGTAGCACTTAATCGTTACTTTTCGTGATATTGTGACTAACCATCCTGGCCATGAGAACCAGGCTGTCTCTCTTTGATGTACGGTGAGGATGCTGGAGTTGTTTTGCTAGGGCTGAAAATCCTGTGTGCCTCTGGATGTTAGATTTCCCTTGGAAAAAGGCTCTTATGGGGCCAGGACAAAGAGAATTTTTTATGCTTCTGTGAGGAGATGCCAAAAAATATATAAGAACAACAACAAAAAATCCACCATCAAATTTACTCCTTAAGTTTACTGACAGCCTGTCACAATGAAATAAAACATTGATATTCACTTTGTGGACTTAATTTAAAATGACTTAGTTGAAGAAAGCAGCCACTTGCTTTGAACTACCTGCAATCCGAACACAAAACTCGTCATGAGAATGTGGAAGGAGGCTGCCAGACGCTGCTGGCTGCCTTCCAGCGCCCACTTACCCTTCTGTCTCTCCTGACACAGCTCCGTCGTGTTTGGTCCCCAGACCTGAGGTCCCTGTGCTGCCACGGAAGCTGGCCATGCTAGTTCCAACGGTGGCCTTGGTTTAGAAAATGCAAAGAAGATCTCTGCAGGTCAAACAGCGATAAGGAAAGGTTAGCAGTGAGAATGCATCAGACAAGAAGCCGCCTGAGTTTTGGCACAAGGAGGCCACGTTCACACTCTGCTTTTGACTGTGCTGCTTGTCCAGGCACAGAGATGCTGTGGCTGAGTGTCTTGCTGGTGGAGGCTGCACATGGAGTCCTGTGGGAGGTGGAGTCAGTACGGGCAGATGATGTCAGATGTGAAGCGTGCCCACCCGCTGGACTTCCAGGAGGACTAGGCAGATAACTGCCCTGGTGTTTCAGGCACTTTGAGCTGGGGGTTCCATTGTTTGTCCGTGAGAGAGTCCCTGGATGCCAAGAGCTTTAGAGCATCTTATTACTTACATTGGAGTTGGGACCAAAGCGATTTAAAGGAGGCCACAGTCAGCTGTTCTCGGCATCTGAAGCCCATGACTTGCATCTTTTCCAGAGGCAGCATCCCAGGCTACGAGGTCAGCCAGGCATCCCTGGCATTCTCCCCGTCCTGCCCAGGAGAAAGGGCCCTGCGCCTGCATGACACTCCCTCTTCCATCGTCCGTGTTGCAGCCCCTCCAAGCTGGTTAATGGAGAAAAGGAATTTCAGAGGCTTAGGGGCTTGCTGCTTTGCCAGCATTTCTGAAAGGCTTCAGAGCAACTTAAAGGATTTTCACAACAGCAGTGCTTATTGAATGATCTTGTGCTTTTACCAAGGCAGTGCAAAGCCCTCCACATGCATCCCAGCACCCTGGTTACGCTTCAGACAGCTCTGTGATGCGGGCCCCTGAGCCCTCCCTGCCGTATGAATGAGGAAACGTGCCCGAGAGGGTCCTGGCCTAAGGGGCAGCCTCTGGACTCACACCCAGGTATTCCTCCTGTGCTCCTCAGGTGATGTCATGGCAGCTGCTCTGCGGTCTCAGCAGTGCCTGCCCCGGCATGGCCGAGTTGGGCAGAAGTGCTGGAGCGGAGGTTTGCCTTCTGTATGGCTGCCTCAGCCAGACCCACACATGACTCTGGAAGATTGTGTGGTGCTCCTGTGCTGTGCACCATGGTGTCTTCAATGTCACCAGCAATCTGAAATTATATTTTCTAAGGTCAGCAGGGCACAGCACACCCAGGAAGCATCTGATACTTTTGGAGAAATCTGGTTTGATGATTATTAGAATTGCAAGAGTAGCTGTCTTTTAGTAAGTTTCCCCCGACTCCCATCAGCAAAGTGATAAGCACTTTCCTTCATCATCTTACTTCTTCCTCTCACCAATGCTATACAGCAGGAATCGGTGTCTCCATATCCCAAGGCAGAACACGAAAGGTCAGAGAGGTTATGTTCAAGGTTACACAATTTGAATATTGTAGGCTCAAGATTTGAACCCAGATCACTCTGAACGTCAGAAAAGCCTGGACTCTTCACCATTACTGTATTTATTTAGACAAATACAGTTGTATGTATTGATAGTGGACAAAGTATTTCTATCTGTGTATAACATTGTGGGATGAGCAAGCCCAGGTGACTGACATGGGCATTACCTTACACATGTATCTTTGTGTGTGGGTGTCCAGGGAGAACACTTACCTACTCTTAGCAATTTGCAAGTATCCAATACATTGTTATTCACCACAATCACCATGTTGTGGGATAACTCCCCGAGCTTCTCCGCACCCACCCCCCTATCTAAATGACACTTTGGGTCCTTTCAACATCACCCTTATTTCTCTCCCCCAGCTCTAGACCTACAATCTGCTCACATTGGTGAAGTGAAAGCACCTGCAGGATTGAATTTATCCAGTAGGTTAGGACCCTGCATGCTCACAGAACTGCCCTACCCATCCTGCCTCCCCACCTGGCTCTGCCTCCTAAGTGGATAGATACATGCCGTTCTAAAGTTGGCCAAGCTCTATAGTCTCCTTGGGAAAATAGCAACCTTAGAACACGGGACAGCCCTGTACTCACAGATTGATGTCGTAGCCTAAGACAACCAAGGCAACAGAGGATTCTCAAGAAGGTAGTGGAGGGGACAAATAACTTCTACCTCAGGAGATCAAAACGCTGGTCACTATTCTGCTGGCTTGCACTGATGTTTACTCACCATGACATATTAATGAAAGGCTTTTAATGTCAATCATTTCAATCACAAATCCTTACAAAATAAGCAAAGTGTTACTCTTGCTCTGTGAACAGAATACAGAGATTCCTCCTAAAATCACCCCAAGCTCAACCCTGACCTCACCTGCTTTAATTACGTGTGAAGTAAGTCAAACTCCTTTGCAACAAGCAGGCATTCGTTATCTATAATTCCTATTTTATAACTTTTTTGTTTGATCTATCCCAGAATTCATTCTGAAGAAATTCAACAGAATAAATGATCATTTTCCCCGACCACTTGACTGCTGCTTTGAATACGTAATGTGGCTACACATGTATATTATTTATGAAAAATTGATTGCTGTAACATCTCAATATTCCTTTCATGCCCTGTGAATGTGGACTTAATACATTTCCTCTGAAACCCATGGCTGGCCTGCAGTACGTGACAATGCCTTGGAGAGGCGAATGGATTTATTGGTTTGGGCAGCCTGTCGTCGGCGCGGAAATTAGGAGCTTCAGCTGACATGGGGCGTGATAATTCTGCTGGTCCATAGGGCAGCCCTCAGTAAATTTGGAGGACAATATAGACCAGCATCCCAGCCGCGTTTCTCTAAGGACCATGCCCATGAGGGAGAGCAGGGATGCCGGGATGCAGGGATGCACACTTTCTCTAGCTTTGACTCTGACACGAGCCCTGCGGGGTAAGTATTGGATTCCTCCAGATGTAGATCTTGAAATGACTGGGACAGACCCAAGTAGTTTCCTTAGGAGGCGATTCCAGGCAGAAGTGGGAGAGGCGTGTAGAAATGAGACAGGGAGGCCACAGGGGCCGTGGGGAAGTACCACTGGGTGCTCTGGGACCAGATCCTCCCTGCAGGGGAAGGAGCCCACGTGTGAGCCCCTGTGTACATCTTCCGTCTCCCACGTGTCACTGCAGGGGCACGCACAGAGCCTGGGGTCCCTCCGCATTCCCTGCTGTGATGGTGGGGTGGGAGGAAGCCCAAGAGGCTGGGAGTCCCGGAGACCCATATAGGACAGAAAAGGGCATGAACTGGACCAGTGAATACTGCGGGGACAGCGTCTGCAGCAGGGAGGCGTTCCTGAGAGTTTACAAGTCCCTCATCGCCCCGTCCCTCATGGCACACCCAGAGCCTGGGAGTCAAGCCAGAGTGGCTGTGCAAAGCCATGCCTGGAATCACTGTCGCTGTTTCTCTGGATTCCAGATGAAAATGATGTACAGGCAGGGGTGAGACTCGGGGCAGGAGAATGGTTTGAGGACACAAAGTCCTAGTGTCCTGCGGAACAACAAGATCTGGCCAACTGCTTTGCCCACAAGAACCTTCTGAAGAGCAATGCTGGTGTTGGATGTATGAGAGATTGACGAATCGTGAATAAGATGCACAGCAGGTAAAACAGAATGAAAACAGCCACGAGGGAGCTGTCCCCGCACCTCCACCACAATGGCCAGGGCAGCAGTGAACCCAGCAAGGATCCTCTGCCTGCAGTGACTGCTCAGAGACTTGCGGCTGCCTCTGTCTGAAGGTCTGGCTACTGGAGGAGTTCTAGGATGGGGAGAGGGTCCAGGATCAGGTCGAGCATTCCTCACTGCTGGCCCAGGCATGAGGTAGCTCACACTTCTGCAGCCCGGAAAAAGAGTGGATTTGGGCTGTGCACATCCCTGGTGCCCAAAGCGTGGCCAGAAAGAAAGCCTCTGTATCACCTGGGAGCCTGTTAGGAATCAGTCTCTGGTAGAGCCCCAGATCGGACGACTGCAAATGTATATGTTAACGAGGTCCCCAGGTGCTTCGTGCACACGTGACAGTTTGAGAGACAGGGCACTGGCTACAGCTTCTGGCCCAGCTCTGGGTCTCTGGGGACTGAGTCAAGAGGGGCCCGCATGGGCTCGGCGTTTCCCGTGGGCCTCACACGGCCTTGTTTCATTTCATTCACTAAATGACGGCGCTTGGCAGGGGCACCACCGTCCTCCTCTTACAGATGAGCTCAGAGCTGCCTCGTGATGCACTCAGATGTGTTCTGCAGCAGTCGGTGTGGACATAGGGCAACTGCCTCTGGAGTGCGCCCAACTCACACTGGCCTCTCCTGCCCTCGGTCCCATGGGAGGCCCAAATGGCCCTGTCCAAAGAGTGACCCCAGGCCACAGAGCAGCCCAATCTTGTCCAATTTGGATGATTCCAGGAAGCTTCCAAACAAGAAAAAAAAAAGTTTCGAGCCCAAACTGAAGGAGACGGCAAAAGACACAAAGTAATGAAGTGGGAGCCAAAATGGTTTGCTTTTCCTCCGCTGAATATTTTTCGTTTGGTATCAGATGCTCTTTAAAGGTCAAATGTTACTATTGTTCATTTCCTCCTCAGTTAGCTAATCAAGTATTATGCAGTGGCTTAAGGTCACAAGCGTGAGTTACTGATGAAAATAAAAGCCTGTTCTTGATTTTGTAAGGGAAACACGTGATTTGAGTACATGCCTGTAGAAACAACTTTATGTTCAGGGCAAGTATGTTCTGCACGTATTTGAATTTGGGCAGATGATGTTATCTCAGGTCAAGGATTTTGAGCGCAATCTCGGAACACTATGTACAAGGGCCACCTTCACCATTGCCAGTCTAGGTGGGACAGTATTGATAGCAAAGGCAGTCGTTTGCATCCTGACCACGGCAGACACTGAGTTCTGCAAAAGGACCAATAAGCTGCCTCAGTTTTCCCTCCTGTACAATGGGGATTATGAGCTGCCTGCCAGCACTGGAGTGAGGGGTAAGTGGGATAGGATGGTGCAAAATGCCTGCCACATGTTTTCCCAGACTGAGTTCAATAAAATAGTAGATTAGAAAAAAAAGGGCTGGAATAACTACCCATAATTGTGAGCCTCCTTCATGCTAGGGGCATCATAAAACTTCTCTAATGAAACCCTCACAGTCACCAGCAAGGAGGAGGCTGTATTCCCAATTCAACAGGAGAGAAAACTGCTGATCAGAGAGGTTAAGGGACTTACATGGGATTGCAGAGCTGCTGAGTCCCAGCATTTCCTGGCCTGACATCATCCTGGTCCTAAAGCATTGGCAGCCTCACCCCTGGCCCGCCCCACGGTGGCTGTATGAGGAGAAATAGCCTCTGTGTCTTAGTTCGTGTCCCCAAGGGAGGTTTTGTGTGCTGAGCTAATGGAGCAAGGCCACAAGAGCTTGGAGGACTGAATTAAAACCCCGGGTGGGGTCTGCTAGGTGCTAGGCAAATGATGGGGAAGGGGAGCTGTGGGTACAGGGTTCCGCTTTTGCCCAAAACTCACCACCTTCCATTTCCATTCACCATCGTAGGATTTCTTTGGACATAAGAGAGAACCCACTCCAAGCAGTTTAACCAAAAAGGGGAGAGGAAGCATTCAGAAAACTCAGGGGACCCAGTTTCAGAGCGCAGAGCCACATCCCTTGGGAGCTGGGAGCAGGAGAGGAAGCAGGTGTGGGGGTGGGCAGGGGTGAGCAGGGAGGGCCGAGGTGGCTCTTCTGTCAATGTTGCTTCACCCAGTACGGGCTCCTCGCTCCCTCTCCCCCTCCCCCTCCGCCTCCCCACTCTCCCTTTCTACTGCAGGTGGTGAAGGTGGGACAGCCTTCATCCACACAGTTAGCAAAGGTGGGGAACTGGGGGCTGGGGAGGAATATTCCACCTGAGGGAGGGGTGAGGAAAGGAGGACAGGGGAAGGATTTGCAAGACATGGTGGTCTATGGATTAGATTCTAACGAGGGATTTCAGGAAAAAATGATGTAAGAACTCAATGAGAAAATACGCTTGGGTAAGGCAGAGCCTTGGAGGGAGCTGGGAACTGGGGAGCCAGGAATGAATGCCAGTTATGGGGACGGGGCTTCTCCCAGGGGTGTCTTGTCCACCCTCCTTCCTTTCATGGCCACCCTCCTCTGAAATGGGTGGATTGCACTTTTCCATCTTAGGCAACACGCTGTGCAAATACAGCTTTAAGCTGCTTTCCAATGAGGCTCTGCAGAAAGGCATCCCCCGAGAAAGGCAAAGCCATCAGAGGAGAGCTGAGGGCTGGAGGCCGTTCAGAACTGCTGCTTCCGCCCCTGGCCAGGGTTCCCCCTCCAAGCCCTGCATCGTCTCTCTGCTCTGTCCAGAGACACACATCCAGGGGTTGCTCTTGTTTCCTCCCCCTTTCTTTGGAATTCTCCTAAATCAGCCCTGTGTCCCCCTCAGCCCTTGATCCCAGGCACGAGTAGCTCCTGGGATTTCCACATTCCCAGATCCAGGAATCAATGCATCCTCATCTTCTCATGTCCTTGCAGCCCTGGATGGGCGTCAGCTCCCACCTTCTCCCTGAAGTGTTTTCTCACTGGGTTTCTGGAACATTCTGCCTTTGCTCATCTCCCAGGAGCAGGCAGAGGTGTGGTCCTTGGGCCTCTTTCCTCCCCCAGGTACCCCTGCTAGATGACCTCATCTGCGTCATGGATTCCTATTTCATTCCAGGGACCTCCTCCCTGGTCTCCCAAGGTGCATTTCTGGCCACCTCCTTGGCAACTGCATTGGAGAAGATAACAGGCTTCTCCCTAATGGGCACTTCCAGCCTTGCCCTGGCCAGCACTTCCAGCATTGCCTTTCTTCTGGGTGCTCAGATCAGAACTTTCAAGCATCTTTTCTTCCAAGCTTGGCTTCTCTGTTAGGAAGTCTCGCCAGCTCTATCTTCCAACCAGGGGCACTTCCAGCACCTCCACCACCGTCGCCAGGGGCCGAGCCACCATGCTGTTATCTGAAGGACTGCGTGGCCCACCCAACTGGGCCCCCTGCTTCCGGGCTTCTTCTCCTGCAGGAACACAGTGAACCTGTAGCCTTGATTCCGCTTGATCAAAGCTCAGCGGCCTCCCATCCATTTGACTGGAAGTGTCCGCTCAGTGGCTGACAAGGCTCCGACCTTCCGTCCTCCCCTCAGCCACAGGGCCACATGGCCTGCCCTTCCTGCTGTCTCCTGAATGTGTCAGGCCAGCTCTGACTCAGAACATCTGCAGCTCCCTCTGCCCTCTTCGGGCAGTGCTCTTCAGAAAAGTCTGCACGGCTTACTGCCCGCCTCCTTCCTGCCTTCCCCCAAGGGGGTCTTCCTCTCCAGGAGACTCTGAGCAATGCATTTAAAATTGTGGCACCTGTCTTGTCTACTCATCATCCACAACGTATTCTCCCTGTGACACGTGCTCATCTAAGGATGTGCTAATGATTTATTCATGTATTGTTTACTTGTACATTCATTTATTATCTGTCTTCCATCACCAGAATACAAGTGTTATGAGGGCAGGACTTTTGTACTTGTTGTTCTCCAGAATCGCTGCTTGGCTAGGATTGAGCACTTAGCTCAATAAGTGTTTGTTGAATGACTGAATAAAAGCAGCCCTGGCAGAGAGAATGTGGGTGATGCCAATGTGACAAGCCTAATGTTCTTTGTTTCAGGAGTTCTTTTGATGTGGAGAAACAGAGATATGTTCTCATAATTTGAGGTTTTTTGGTCATATGATTGTCTTTTCTGTAAAAATGGGAGTTGTCAGAATAAACAGAGAGGCAGACTGATTTTCCCAGAGGGAGTAGGAAGTCCTGTGGGTTATGGGAGATCCAGCAGAGGCAGCTGGGGGCAGGGCTGTGGCTGAGAGTCCAGAGGAGGCAGCGGTGCCCATCTCGTGCCAGGTCTGTCACCTTCCAGGTGAAAGTCAATCATGGGTGGAAGCTTGCCCAGTGCCCTTTGTGTCTAGTTTTTTTCCGTAAGTTCCTGGGGTATGGGTGGCGTTTGGTTACATGAGTGAGTTCTGTAGTGGTGATTTGTGAGCTGTTGGTGCACCCATCACCCGAGCAGTATACACTGCACCATACTTAAGCCTCCTGGCCTTGGTGTCTATTTTTATTGAAACAATTGGACTCCTGCTTTTGGCTTCTGGATGCACTGGTTACCATAAGAAGCTCTCTCCCAGATGTGCCTCTGACTTGTTAAATCAGTGGACTGCTGGAGCTCTTTCAAGCTATCTGCATGTGAGGGCTGGCTTGGGATGAGATAATGACCACTCATAATGACCCCAGTCTGGGCCGATTACAGATTTGATCTTCCCCTTGACAAGCAGGGTTGTCAGTGCGTCACTGAGGCCAGCACATGCTCATCAGGGAAGCCTGGCCTTGGCTGAGAACTAGTGCTGGGGAAGGGAAGTGTTTAGGGCTTATGGCTTGAAAGGAGAGGCAGAGCTAATATATCAGTACAGGGCCTGTTGTCTGTCACTGTGGCTCCATAGGCCGGGGAACCTGCAGAGGAGGCTGGGTCTCTCCCACCTCCTCCCATCACTCTCCCTCACTCAGTTCTGGTCCCGTCACGCTGACCTATTGCCAGTTTCTGGTGTTGAGCTGCCCTGGTCTCTATCCTAGGAGGGCCTCAAGGTGTGACATCCCCAGCTAACGGGCTCTCCCCCGACCCTTGCCGGACCCCACCTGGCCCCACTGACCTGTCTCAGGTCTTGGCTTTAATTCCACGGCCCAAGCTCTCTCAAGCAGCCTTCCCTTGCAGTTGTCTGTCACCACACCTTGCTTATTTCTCTTGAAGCACTAATTATGAGGCTTATGAAGATGTCGCGTGTCTGCCTGATTGCCCTGGGCAGTCTGCATCCAGATGGCCAAGGTAGGGTTGGCCGTTTCTTCATTAGCTATGCGGCGACCACACAGGGTGGGGCCTGGGAGGCTTTCAACCAGTGCTGCTGGATGGAGGGTAAGCACAGGCTCAGAGGAGGCCAGTGCATGGTTTTGCCCAAGAATCTGAGAAGGGGAACACATGGCGGAGAAGGGGAAGAATCTAGGTTCCCGCTGACGTCTGTCTGGCTCTGGGGAGAGTCTAGATTCCTGCTGACATCTGTCTGGCTCTGGAAGCTGCACTCTCGGAGCGAAGCCCCAAAGCCTCCCGACCACTCAAGGGAGTGAGGGCTGGAGGGACTTTGGGGGCTGAACTGTCCAGGTTCTGACTGGCGGCTGCTCCGTGAGCATACTGCACTTGGGAAAGCTCATCCCACTGGGGCGAGGATGACGCCTGTTCTTTTCTGCATGGCTGTTGTGCATCAAAAGAGAGTTAAAACCCATTGCTGGCACCTCTAAGTGTCAAATGCTATGCTAGACACTAGGGTGAGGGTGAAGATACAGAACCCAAGAGCTGCCCCACACCAAGACATAGACATAGGGTCTACAGGGTAATACACTAAGGGCCGGTGGTTTCACAACCCAGGGCAGCAGGTGCAGTGATGATAGGTGTATTACGGTGCTTTAGAGGGACAAAACTAACAGAATTAATGTATAGATCGAGGGGAGTTTATTAGGGAGACTTGATTCATACAATCACAAGGTGAAATCCTACAACAGGCCGTCTGCAAGTTCAGGGGAAGGAAGCCAGCTCAAGTCCCAAAACCTCAAAACTAGGGAAGTCGACAGTGCAGCCTTCAGTCTGAGACCAGAGGCCTGAGAGTTCTGGCAAACTACTGGTGTAAGTCCAAGAGTTCAAAAGCTGAAGAAATTGGAGTCCGATGTTCGAGGGTAGGAAGCATCCAAGCATCCAGCATGGGAGAAACATGGAGGCCAGAAGACCCAGCCAGTCTAGTCCTTCCACGTTCTTCTACCTGCTTTATCCTGGCTGCGCTGGCAGCTGATTAGGTGGTGCCCACCACATTGACAGTGGGTCTGTCTCTCCCCCAGTCCACTGACTCAAATGTTTTTTTTTTTTTTTTTTGAGACGGAGTCTTGCTCTGTTGCCCAGGCTAGAGTGCAGTGGTGCAATCTCGGCTCACTGCAAGCTCCGCCTCCCAGGTTCACGCCATTCTCCTGCCTCAGCCTCTCCGAGAAGCTGGGACTACAGGCGCCCACCACCAGGCCCGGCTAATTTTTTTGTATTTTTAGTAGAGATGGGGTTTCACCATGGTCTCGATCTCCTGACCTCATGATCCACCCGCCTCAGCCTCCCAAAGTGCTGGGATCACAAGCGTGAGCCACTGCGCCCAGCCTCAAATGTTAATCTCCTTTGGCAACACCCTCACAGACATACCCAGGAGCAGTACTTTGTATCCTTCGATCCCATCAAGTTGACACTCAGTATTAACCATCATCCTGGAATATATGGAGGAGCCTGACGTCGGAGGAGGGAGGGAAGCGCTCCTGGAACTGGCAACTTTAGCATCCTAAGTCTTAAAGGCAGTGAGGTTGGAAGGGAAGGAAGCAGCCTGTGGGGGTTAGCTCCTGCAGATTCAGGTAGTCTGTGTCCAGTCACCTAACTTCATGTCCCATGAAGAGAAAACAAAAGACTCTACCTGGCACACGAGGTCAGTTGGTGGCTGTATTAGTCAGGGTTCTCTAGAGGGACAGATCTAATAGGATAGACATATATAGGAAAGGGAGCTTGTTAAGGGGAACTCACAACATCACAAAGTAAAGTTCCATGATAGGCCGTCTGTAGGTTGAGGAGCAAGGAAGCCAGTTGTGGCTCATTCCAAGTCCCAAAACCTCAAAAGTAGGGAGCCAACAGTGCAGCCTTCAGTCTGTGGCCGAAAGCCTGAGAGCCCCTGGGAAACCACTGGTGTAAGCCCAAGAGTCCAAATGCCAAAGCACTTGGAGTCTGCTGTTCGGGTGCAGGAAGCATCCAGCTCGGGAGAAAGATGAAGGCTGGAGGACTCAGCAAGGCAGTTTCTTCCTCCTTCTTCTGCCTGCTTTGTTCCAGCCACGCTGGCAGCTGATTGGGTGGTGCCCACCCACATTGAGGGTGGGTCTGCCTCTCCCTGTCCACTGACTCAAATGTCAATCTCCTTTGGCAACACACTCACAGACACACCCAGGAACAATGCTTTGCATCCTTCAATCCAATCAAGTTGACACTTAAGCATCACAGTGGCCAAGAGTAACATAGGGGACCTGACCCTCATGGTGCTTGCAGAGGGACATGTTGGATGCAACAAAGGAGATGCTGCATCCTCTCCCCTCCAGGAGTTGGCCCTTTGGTTCTGAGAAGTGAGTGGACACAGATGTGATGTGGAAAGGTGCTATGGTGGCACTGTTTGGTGGTTGCAAGGGATGCTTCTGAGACAGCTGCCTGCCTCTGACTCTCCCTTATCCCCCCTGAGTCTCAGCTATCTCATCTGTGAAATGGGCATTTGCAGGTGCGTTGTGAGCACTGAATATGGTAGCAGATGGAATTTAGTAAGAGCTTGATAAACTCAGGCCATTGCTACCAGAGTAGCAAATGAACAGAACCAGGGTGGCTGCCCTGAAGCCCAGCTGGTGCCAAGGCAACAGGATGGATAGGGAGACAGCAAAGCTGTAAGCTGTACTCAGGGAGAGCAATGCCTGCAGTGTCCATCAGAGAGGGCTTCCTAGGGAGGGTCCTGCAGTCAGCAGGGTTCCTGGAGGGAGCACGGGGCAGGGGGGTGGGGGATTATATGATGGGAGGGTGAACACACCTAAAGGGCTGGGTTAGAGAGTCTGTGGCAGTGGGTAAAGGAGCAGAAGGTGGAGATACCAGGGTCAGGCCAGCTCAGCGAGGGCCCTGGAGTTCAGAGACAGAGGTGGAAGGAGGGGAGCAGAGGACTGTCTGGATGGAAGCAGGTTTGGAAATATTCTGGAAGCCTGGGGTGGAGACAAGAAATTTTAACCGGCTGAGCCTGGGAGCATCTCTGCAGTTGCTGACAATCAGCTCCTAGTCTCTCATCACAGCCCCGTCTCGAGATCAGTGTGCCTTTGAAAAGATGGCTGCACATCACCAAGTCAGCAAAGCCGAGGGCCACCTCCCGCATGTGCTCTTCACCCTCTTGGTGACGCTTCTGACTACCACCCTTTTCATTCACTTTTATGCATTCCTCATTCAAGGGGACCCACGAGCCATGATAGTGCCCATCCCCTTGGTTTCAGATTTATTTTGCTATTGTTGATTTTGGACTTTGTTATGCTCATGGAATTCTGCTATTGTAATCATTTCAGGTAAGACTGATATTTTGAGTTTTTCCATTTGTTTGTTGCAGTGGCTTTGCATTTTAAAATGTGGGCATGTTCCCCAGGCTGCCCAACATCAAATGTGAAACATCAAATGTGTTTTTTGGCTCCAGTGGGAGGCCCTGACCTTTCATTTGCATGCATCATAAATGTATGCATGCATCATAAATGTATGCATGCACACATGATATCAAAACCCCCATCTTAGAGCCCCAGGCATTTATGTAGACTCTATCAATAGCCATATGCTTCCCCCTCCTCTATCTGCTGTAAACCAATCAAAGCCACAGAGAAAATTAATGCATAGACCTCTCTGCTCACGGTGCACAGACACACATCACCCTTCCTGTTGGTATCTAGGGTCATGGAGAAGTTGCAATTCATTAGTTATCAATATTGTGTTCAATTGACTTCTTGGGAAATATGACAGGCACCCTTCTTCCCCTCCAGCTGCAGCCAGGGCTGGTGCTGATCCTGGGTCTGGAGCTGTCTGCTCCCCTTGGAAATCACAGTCTGTAATGACTGGTTAACATATTGACTGCCCCAAGAAGCCCTGGAGTCATCTCTTGCAAAAGGCCAGCCTGAAGCCAGTGTATAATGACTGCTTCTCCAAGATAATTAGGTACTTTCCTTCGATTAAAATTGGAAAATGCACAGAGCAGAACATTTGTCACAGTTACCATCCAGTGAGATGCATCTTCAGAGCAATAATTACTCCCCAAAGGTGGGAGGGCTGATGTGGGGGCCTATTGACAATTCTGGTCTGATGTGGTTGTTTCTCTGAAAATTGAGAAGGAGCAGTCTTTCTCACCCTGGGTGAACTAATTTTGGCACCAAGAGGTCACAGGACCTTGGAGGGCCTTGGGGAGATGAGTGCAACCTCCATAGACACTAATCAACACCCCACACTGTCTGCACCACCAGAGCTGGGGTCTTCGACATCCATATCTGATCAGCAGCTGACTCTTGCCTTCTGAACATGCCCAACAAACATCTCATTATTCAAACAGATGTTTCTGTGTGTTTTGGATTGCTCTTCCAGTGGGAATCTGGCTCTCTCATTTACAAAAGGAAAACTGTCCTTTAGTTTTTGTAAGATGTTAGGTTTCCCAAATACCCAGATTATTGTTGGAGAGGCTGATGGCTCAGAGAAGCGGTTAGGAAGAAAAATGATCATTCTGCACTCACTAAGCATTTCCAGGATGGAACTCTAGTCCTATGTCTCTGTTTCTTGAATACTCAGAATGTGGACAGCTCTATGCTGGAAGATTCTCTCCACACAGGAAGCTGGTTAGGGACCCTGCTGTTCCCAGCCTGCAGGGTGCAAGACCTAATGTCTATCCTATTGTTGCCAAACGTACTTTATTCATTCCCACAATACTCAATATTTTTCCCTCTGATTGTATAACTAGTTGATGCTCATTAGTTTAAAAATCGCGCAACATATAAAAACAAAGCAAAAACCTCCTGAGTCTCCAATACCCTAATACAACCCCCTGCCAAACTTTCTGGTGACTGTATTTTTTTCATGCAAATCTTTCAACGTATCACACACACATATTATTTCTATGTATTAATTAATACTTTCCTCCCTCTTTGAGTGTGAAACAGCATATTTCATTTAGGAATCCCTCCAAGTCAATCAAGTATAGATAAAATTGTTCAAAATATTGTTGCATACTAATTTTTCTGTGAATATTTTATAGTTTAGTGACTTTGGCCCTTTGATGGACATTCACTTCATCTCCAGTTTTTTTTTTTTTGGGCCAGGCAACAATGCCATAATATATTTTTGTATATATGTATCCTTATGTACCAGTTCATTCTTCAAATACCCAAAGACTACAGGCTCCTATGCACTGATAAGAAAGGCTGACATTTCTTTGCAGCTTATTTCATGATGGATACACCACCAGAGAAAGAAGGCTGTTTGCAATTCCATTGTCATCTTGTCCTGCAAGAAATTTTGCCCTGATTGCACCAGGGAGCCTTTTCTGGTTCTCAGATGGATTCTTGCAGACACTCGAGATCCTGGATCATTCTGGTGGATGTTTGAGGCTTTCAGCTGCCATCTCGTTTACTCTGTGTGTCCCTCTCAATATCAACCATCCCACCAGCTGTTTGCAGGGGAACCCTAGGAATGAGTAGCAGATGGGTCCATTGGAGAACAGGCCATAGAAGCCCTCCAGATTCCTCCTGGATGCTGGGCCTCAATTTACTTCCGATAGTAATTGTCTCCTGGGCCATGACTCTCAGATGGCTAGACCTCTATGGGAAACACATTCCAGGCTAAGGAGAGGAATATTCCTGTTTTCAGGCATTCACATAGTCAGTGGGTGGAATGGGGGTAGAAATTGTGTGCCCTTGTTTCAGATGGCAGAACTAAGAGTTCCCGAGGAGATTGGGGAAAGTAGTTTTCAATTGGTTAGAATGGAAACTTGCCTGTCTCCACTGTCGCAAAAAGAATTCTAAGTAGAGGATTCTGATTTTAGAGCAAAGGCAGGAGGGCTAAATTCTCTGGGGTTTGTGGGGAGGTGAAATTTAGGTGTGATTGTAACAGCCAGAACAGGTCTTAGGTCCAGCAGAATTAAATCCTTAGATATGATCTATGTAGCAACAGTCAGGACTGCAAGAACTAGATTTTAAATGGGGATCTGGTTAGACTCTAGACAGCTTGGTAGGCAGGAGGTCAGGTTCTGAGCCAGAGTCCTGGGAAATTCTAAGACCACCTTATATCCCAGCAAATCCAGGCATCCCCATGACTTCCACATATCTCGGATTCCAGGACTCTCATCTTTGCATCCTTATGGTAGATTATTTCCCCTCTGTGGTCCCAGTAAATCTCAAATCTGGGAGGATTGCTTTAAAGGGGTCACGGGAGAGGACAGCCCAGGCTTTGACAAGCACATTCATTCACATAAGGGCAATGGACAACTTCAAGTTTGGGCAGAAAATGCTGAAAATGACAAAGTTTTGTCAGGAATGATGTTTTTGACTTTAAGATGCCTGAAAGGCATTTTAACACTAAACTCCCATGTAGCTTTCCTGTGGATGATATATAACTCCATTTACAGCTGTAATCTGGGTAACAAAATGAATACTCCATCATTGTACTATGAATAGCAAATTAACCCAGATAAAAGTGTTCTACATCCAATCAAAACCATTAAGTAACTAGGAGACTAAGATTGGTGAGGACATTTTGGAGGCAATTATAACTAATGAATACATTAACTTCAAGAAGGAGGATGGTTTCAGTGGCTTTCTGGTCTCTCCAAATAAAATTAGGGTAGGTGGGAACAAAGCTGAAATAATTTTGTGAAAAGGACAGATTTATTGATCTACACAGAGCCATTAGAAGGGGAAATGGTTTCTTAGGAGAGAGACTTGGGCATATTAGACTTCAGAATAATCATTAAAAAGAATGAAAGACATTTTCCCTTTTTACCACATTTACAACCTGTCTAGCTTAGACCAAAAGAGCTCACACTTTGTCCCCTATTCAGGGATTTTGGTGTGGAAATTTTTCACTTTCTTTTAAGATATATTATTTATTGTGTTTTAAAAGTGAAATTAATGCATACTAATTGTGGGCCGTGTGGAAAACACAAAAATGCAAAAATAAAAACAATCTATAGTCTTATCACCCAGAGATGACCATTTTTAACATTTTGGGGTAACCAGTCTTTTATTTTTCTATATTCGTATATGTTTGGGGATAGTTATAGATGATTCTCTATACTCAAGAATAATGGCTTTAATATTTTTATAAAAATAACTCATCCTATAAAATTCAAGTCATAAAGAAAAATTCAAAGGAAGATACTAAAAATCATCATCTGAATTCTCACCACAGTAGTTAATCATGCCCACTTCCAGCATCTCTCTCTAGCATATGTGCAGATAAGGGAGAAAGAGATCAATTACCTTCTACAGAAAAACGATTCTGCGCATGTTTTTTTTTTTGAGACGGAGTCTCGCTCTGTCGCCTAGGCTGGAGAGCAGTGGCGCGATCTCGGCTCACTGCAACCTCCGCCTCTCGGATTCAAACGATTCTCCTGCCTCAGCCTCCCAGTAAGCTGGGATTACAGGAATGTGCCACCATGCCCGGCTAATTTTGTATTTTTAGTGGAGACAGGGTTTCACCGTGTTGGCCAGGCTGGTCTTGAACTCCTGACCTCAGATGATCCGCCTGCCTTGGCCTCCCAAAGTGCTGGGATTACAGGCGTGAGTCACCGCACCCAGCCATGCTATTTTAATGAAAAAAATATTTTGCTGTTTAAAACAGGGAAATCAGCAAAAATAAAATAGTAGGGGCTGCTGTATTACCTGCAACTATCTCCGGAGGCCATTTTGGTCTTGGAGGTCTTGGCTGTTCTTACACTTTGTTTTCACTTCTTTGCCTTGAGACATCCCTGAGTTTTTGTCATTCAAGACAGCAATGCACCTCTTAGTAAGGCTCTTAAGTCACAGCTGGCTGCTCTCATAGCACTGACTTCCTTTTCCACACTAGGAGCCAATTTCTTTAGCCTGGAGGCTCAAGCCCCAGCACCGCAGAGGCCAAAAAGGGGGCCTCGGTGATCTTCTACCATCTTCTACCATGGCACCAAGTTGCTAGAGGGGCATTCCCAGCTTCCTGCTACTGACTCACACCTGCAGATTCAAAGGAGAGATGTCCAAACACAAACAGAACAAACAACACTTCCAAGAGCTAAGTAGTAATGCAAATGAATTAAATGGGGCATGTTTAATTAAATTAAATGAAAGCAAACAAGCAAATAAACTTGAGCATGAAAATTACATTCAAAACAATGGTCAAAACTCCCCAGGCTGCTGGTGTCGTGCAGGAGTGGTGGTCCAGTGTGGGCACATCCTCAAGTTTTTCAAAAGGAGCCCGAGATCTAAAGGATCTAAAGGTTTTGTTTTGTTTTTGTTGTTTTTTTGAGATTGAGTCTCACTCTGTAACCCAAGCTAGAGTGCAGTGGCGCGATCTCAGCTCACTGCAACCTCGTCCTCCCAGGTTCAAGTGATTCAGTGATTCTCCTGCCTCAGCCTTCTGAGTAGCTGGGGTTACAGGCACAGCCCACCATGCCCAGCTCATTTTAGTATTTTTAGTAGAGACGGGGTTTCACTATGTTGGCCAGGCTGGTCTCGAATTCTTGACCTCAAGTGATCCGCCCACCTCAGCCTCCCAAAGTTCTGGGATTACAGTCGAGAGCCACCATGCCTGGCCTAAATTTTTAAGTGAAATCTCCTTATTTATGTAGGTTGACAGTCTACTAAACAACTAAAAACACAATAAAACAAATCCCGTTGTTAGTCCAATTTCTTCCTTTGCTATAAACACTATTTAATAAAGTGCAGAGACCAGGTAAAAGTAAATATCAAATGATCAATGAATACTTTCTGTGTAAGTATATCTCATGCAATAGTTGGTACATCCTTATACAAAAAATACTTATTGTTTGTCTGGAATTTAAATGTCACCAGGCATCTTGAATCTTTCCTGGCCAGCCTGAGTGAGGAGGCCCTCCAATTTGTCCTCACTGCTCTCAGGAAATCTAGGGGCTTGGGGGAGGTATGTTACCATCCAGTGTCTCCAGTGTCTGCCTGTTCCTGTCCAGATTTCAAATTATTCAGCAGGTGTCTTGCTGGTGTTTTGTCCCTTTCCTTTTTCATTGACAGTGTAGCTTTTTCTCCCCCTTGCTATTGTTTCTTATTTTATTTTTGTTCTCTGTAGGTTTCAAGAAAATAGTGGGATAAAAATGCATTTTTTAACCATCTTGAGGGATAGTCTCCATAATCTGCTTTTTTATTTAACTTTGTATAATTTTTTTCACCTTAAATATTTTTAAAACATATTTTTCTTGGATGCCTACAGGCCCTTTTGTGAATTTACCAAAATTATCTTAGCTGAAACTTAATTATATTTCATGCTCAGAAATCCTGTGTACAAATATTTGAGCTAAAAAAAGAATTTAATTGAAGTAATAATTCATTATTCTCTTTGGTCAGTACCTGGGCCAGGAGAAAAGGGAAAGAACCATTCACAGAAGGGTTATCTCTGACTATTCTTAGGAAACTCTAAAGAATTTCCCAAGGCTTTGAGGCAGCTCATCCTGAAACCCTGGTCCTTGGTTTTTCAGGATGCCAGTGGGCTCCGTTATGTTTACCTTACACATACTGGTAACAGATTTATCTTTCTCTTCCATATCATCTGGGAATCCCTTCCTATTAGTTGTTTCTCTGTTGGCTTCTAATGAGCTTTGTAATTATTCATTTTATCTGAAGGCAAACACTATTAACCAGGTTTGGTGTGATTAAGAAAAGTGCTTCTTCAAGCGCTTATTTTTTCTGGTGGGGATGATTCTCATGTAATTAAACCACATTGTGAAGAAACAACTTGATACGTTGGCTTAGTTTGGTTTCGACAACATGATTAAAAGTACTAGGCTTTCCATCACAATTTGCTGCAAAGAATGTTGACATTCCACTTGATACCCTTTAGAATCTAAAGTTATGTCAGACAGACAAAAGCAACTTTACGACAAGCGAAGGCAGGTACTCCTGTGTCCTGTCTGAATAGTCCATTTAGGGAGTAGCTTGCAGTGACCCGGGCTTGTTTAGATTATAAGGTCGCTATTGAGACCACATCCCACTTCCCAAGATAAGCAAATTCCATGAAGAAGTCAAGCAACATTGGTGCATTTTAATGGAATAAAACACTCTGGTGACTTCGTTCCAGGCTCTGTGTCATGTAACACAGATTTGGTGAAACAAGTGTAGGATACTTTGTCACATTTGTTTGCATTTTAATTGCTGCTCTTTTAAATTTTGTGGGTGGCTTCAGTTGCATTTTTCTGAATTTATGAACCCAGTTATGTAGGAAACATGAGGCAATTTGTTCAGCATTTTGGGCATACTTAAGCAAGTTTTTGTCTTTAGAGAGGGTCAAATTGGCCTTTTAGCCTTTATCTAGCATGAGAGGCATCCACTGGGCAGAGCTCTTGCACCTGGCCCCTCAGGGCTTGCTGACCAGATTATAGGTATCATCTTTGTTTCAGCAGTCAGTCCCTAGTCCAGTGAGTTCTGGCTAGGATATTTAAAAAGAAACAGGAAGGAAAGGAAAGGAGAGGAGAGAGGGGAGGGGAGGGGAGAAAAGAAGGAAGAAAGAGAAGGAAGAAAGGAAGGACAGAGAGAGGGAGGGAGGGATGGAAGAAAGAAGGAAGAAAGAGAAGGAAGAAAGGAGAGACAAAAGGAGGGAGGGAGAGAATAGGAAAAAAATCACTGTTTTATGATATTTACCATCCATAGAAAGATGACCGAGATGTTATTCAGGAGGTGGTTAAGGGTGTGGCAGATACTCAGAACATCATTTAAACTTTAAAGTTTCATTCCCAAGAGAAATTACATATGTAGTAGTTCTAAAACGCTAATCTATCCAATTACGATTTGTACCTAAGATACCTCTCAATATCTGAAGACATCAAGACAAAAAGACAGCTACATTTCTAGTGCCTCATGGGGGGAAATTCAAGATAAAGAAGAAAAAAGTAAAACAAGCGTAGTCTCTTCTCTCCTGTGCATTACAAGCCCATATGGCCCCCCAAAAATGTCACCCTAGAGTCTTTCTTGCTAGCTGGAGCACAGCTTGATTTTCAGAGATGATTGAGTGGGCATGGCTGTTGCCAAAAGCTTGTTTTGACTTGTAAACAGTACAAGTTTGGGATAAAACTCAGTGATAGAGGAGAAAAAGAGAATGCTAAGTTATCATTTTTACAATTGCACTTTAGAACCTGTAGCTGTGATTGGTGGCGGTGTTTTTTCTCTTAATTCTTTTGCCAGTGTGTTTTCTATTATTTTTGCCAACCTCTTGTTTCCAAACCACTTGCCCAGTATGCTGTCTCTATTCAAGTAATTGCAGGATTCACTGTTGGAAAATGGAAGATTGTTTCAGCTACCACAGATATGTATCCCATGAGATTTAAGATTGTCTTTCCTTTGCTTATTCTTTCCTTTCTTGAGTCAAATGATGCAACATTCTCAGCAATAGCAGACAACAGTACAAAATGAAAAAAATACATATGAAATATGTTTATTTTATATAAATTAATATTTATATCTCATTCCACTTACAAAATAATTTTCTTTAGTCTCACAACATTTTCTCTCTTTCGTCAAAGTACTTCTACTTTAGCTACTAAGTCATTTAGGTCTAAATCGACACAGATTACACCTGCTTGAAATCTCTGGTGGGGCTGAAATTGCCAGATAATTAGAAGACCAGATTAGAAACAAGTGCAACCTGGTCAACATTGAGAAAACTTACCAAATCTTTAATAATTTGAGAAGGGGGAACACAGCCATTTGCTTTTCCGGATGACATCACTTTTTATTACCAAGAGTATGTTACTTGGATTGTTTTCTGCAAGTGTTACCATCGACCACTTTGCCAGTGCCATTTACGCTGGCAACTCTCAAATTTTTCTTTAGCATTTCTAAGATTGATTCCTCCATCTTCTATTAAAAACAAACATCTATTGAAAAATGTCCTATAGAAATGTAGGAAATTGATTCCAGCTCTTAAACTGGGCTGACTGTACTTCGATCCGTGTGATAGGAATGCTCCAGGGACATTTATAAACTGTTGAATTTCACACACAGAAAAATTGCATAGAGCGTGTTCTTCCTAGTCGTAGCAGTAACAGCCTTCCGAGTCCCCCATTGTACATCTCTTTTCTTGACCCATCCTTGTTTTATCTCCCTGCCTCCTGTATCAAATTACCTTGGAGCCTTTGAAGTCACAGAAAATCAAAAGTTAGGAAGAGATGCATACACACCTTAGGATATTGCTCAGTGACTTAGGCATAAGCCCCCTAATGCCCATTTTATGAGTGGCTTAAACCACGTTCAAATATAGGTCAGAAAATTATTGAGGCTTTATTTACTCTCTCTCTCTTCAGGGCTGCTGGCTGACATACACCCCCTTCTGCTGAAAGGTGACAAAGGAATATGCCCAGAGCATAGTAGGCCCTCATTGCATCCTCATTGACTTGATGTCAGAGAAAAAAAATTAGCATTTTCAAAATTTGCTGTTGAAAATTTGAGACCTAAAAATGTGTATATAGATCGAGTTGTTGTTTTACAGAGCAATGGTGAGGGGAGGGCAGAATGGTGTAAGCATCAAACCACATGCGGTCAATTCATCTATAATGATGGGTAACACTTTTTTATGGACTTCCTTCTGCCTCCACAGGCACTGCTTCATGTGATATGCACAAAACTCTGTGAGTTGTTCACTTTCCCTTCCCCTCGTTCATTCATCCATCCAACAAATATTTACTGCGCATCTGCTATGTGCCTATGCATAGGAACAGCACATTGATGGAGACAAACTGACCCATGGCCACACGGAGCATTATCTTGGTTCAAAGTGCTGCAAGCTGTGACCTTAGGCCTCTTCCAGCTCCCTGTTGGTGGTTATATGATCTGCAAGCTAAGAATGGTTTTTACATTTTTTGATGGTTGAAGAAAGATCAAAGAAGAACCCTATTTGGTGATATGTGAAAAATACATGAAATTCAAATTTCAGTGTCCATAAGTAAAGTATTTATTGGTGTCCTAGCCCCATCCATTTGTTTACGTATTGTGTATGGCTGTTTTGTGATACAAGGACAGTCTAAGTGTGTGACAGAGAATCTATGGCCCTGACCCTGTACAGAAAAATAAGTTCCTGACACCAGTCTTAGGGATGAAAAAACCAAGGTGAGCTAGTTTTCCTTAGATGGTCTCTGACTCCAAAACCATTGTCTATATAACACATCACACCATCACCATTGCTCTCACTGTGAAACCTGACTGTTCACAGGGATTTTTACTTAACCAGGTTAAACAGAAAATTAAACCAGTTCTTATGGGCATTGCCGGTCTGCATGGGGAAGCACCTTTTCAGATTACATGGCCCTTTGACATTAAAACTATGATAATTCTTTGAAAATTTTCAACGAGCAGTGGCATAGAATAGATGGTAATGCGCTGAGGTTCTGGGGATGGGGATGGGATGAGGTTATGGGGATGGGATGAGGTGATGGGGATGGGGATGGGATGAGGTAATGGGGAAGGGATAAGATTATGGAAATAGAAATAGAATGAGGTTATGGGGATGGGGATGGGATGAGATTATGGAGATGGGGATTCACTGAGATTATGGGAATGGGGATGGGATGAGGTTATGGGGATGGGGATGGGATGAGGTTATGGGGATGGGGATGGGGATGGGATGAGGTGATGAGGATGGGGATTCACTGAGGTTATGGGAACGGGGATGGGATGAGGCTATGGAAATGGAAATAGAATGAGGTTATGGGGATGGGCATGTGCTGAGGTTATGGGGACGAGTTGAGGTTATGGGGATGAGGATGAAATAAGGTTATGGTGATG
Source organism: Symphalangus syndactylus (assembly GCF_028878055.3). NCBI lineage: Eukaryota > Metazoa > Chordata > Mammalia > Primates > Hylobatidae > Symphalangus > Symphalangus syndactylus. Next base: position 12,019,834 of record NC_072446.2, on the reverse strand, counting down.
GGGAAGTGCTGAGGCTATGGGAATGGAGATGTGCTGAGGTTATGCGGGTGGGGACAGGTTGAGGTTATAGGTATTAGTATGTGCTGAGGTTATGAGGATGGTGATCAACTGAGGTTTTAGGAATGGGGATGGGATGAGGTTATGAGGATGGGGATGCACTGAGGTTATGCGGATAGGGATGCATTGAGGTTATAGGGACGGAGATGACCTGAGGTTATAGGAATGGGGATGGGATGAGGTTATGGGGATGTGTTAGGTTATGGGAATGTGGAAGTGCTGTGATGATGGGGATGGGATGAGGATATAGAGATGGGGATGCCCTGAGGTTACAGGGATGAGGATGGGATGAGGTTATGGGGACAGGGATGGGATGAGGGTATGGGGATGGGGATAGGATGAGGTTATGGGGATGAAGATAGGATGAGGTTATAGGGATGGGAATGTGCTGAGGTTATGGGGACAGGGATGGGATGAGGGTGTGGGGATGGGGATGTGCTGAGGTTTTGGGGATGGGGATAGGAGGAGATTATGGGGACAGGGATAGGGTGAGGTTGTGGGGATAGGGGATGTGCTGAGGTTATGGGGATGGGGATAGGAGGAGGTTATGGGGACAGGGATAGGGTTGAGGTTGTGGGGATGGGGGATGTGCTGAGGTTATGGGGATGGGAATGGGATGAGGTTATGGGGATGGGGATAAGATGAGGTTATGGGGATGGGAATGTGCTGAGGTTATGGGGATGGGAATGTGCCGAGGTTATGATGGGAATGTGCCGAGGTTATGGGGATGGGGATGTGCTGAGGTTGTTGGGGATGGGGATGTGCTGAGGTTGTGGGGATGGGAATGTGCCGAGATTATGGGGACGGGGATGGGATGTTATGGGGACGGGGATGGGATGAGGTTATGGGGATGGGGATGTGCTGAGGTTATGGGGATGGGGATGGGATGAGGTTATGGGGACGGGGATGGGATGATGTTATGGGGATGGGGATGTGCTGAGGTTATGGGGATGGGATGATGTTATGGGGATGGGATGATGTTATGGGGATGGGGTTGGGATGATGTTATGGGGATGGGGATGTGCTGAGGTTATAGGGATGCTGATGAGGACCAAGATCTCAACTGTTTCATAACTGCAGGAGATGAGTCCTCAGAAACTGAATTGCCCTACACTACATGCCACCACTCCTAATTGTTTTCCTCCTAAGCAATATATTTTACCTTAAAATAAAGATCACCATGATTGTCATATTTCTTTTTTTCTATTTATTTTCCGCATGTTTCCTTAGATTTCAAACAAAAGATATTTTGTTCTTAAGTTGTTAAAATACAGCATTGTTTAAATCTCCAAATCCCAATATTCCAACTATTTATTGTTAACCATAATTGAGCAATTTCTGATAATATTTTCACTGGTATAAAGTAATCTTTCTGCAACTCACATCATAAAGATTCTTAACAGATATTCTATCCTTGGACAAATACTGTGATATTATTCTCAGGATGAACTTGGTATTCATACTTCTTTTCTTGTCGTTGCTAACACTGAGCTGATCTAGGAGACCCATTGGTTGGGCATGATGAGGATTTCAGTTTTTCCTTGGATAATGCTGAATAACAGATACTTATAGAGACTTCATCTAAAATATGGAAATAGTTTCTTATTTTGCTCTTCCTAACAAAACCCCTTTTATTTAGGCTAAAATTAAGTTTTGCCTTGCTAAAACCTAATACGATCCCATTAGTGTCCTTTCTAATTATTTTCTGTTTATCAGAATTACTGAATCATGACATTGAGTCTTAATCGTTTTGATTTCTGCTGCAGATTAATCCCACCTTAAACTCATCTGCATGTCCTCACATTTGTCTACATCTCTGTCTGGGGAGTTGTGTGCTTAAGTCATTAACTCCAATTAGAGTGGAGAATCCACGGCCACCTGAGCCCAGGACTGTGGGCCATGGAGGCATCTTCAGAAGCTGTTGATTTCATTTCCTTTGGGGACCTGCACAAGGAGGGCACTGTTCCTGATGTCAGATCATAATTGCCCTGAGGCCCTGGCACCAGAAGGCCTGAGTTAAAATCCATGTTTTTCCTTTGACTCTACTGGTAACTTGGAGCAAGTGCTTCACCTTTTTTTTTTTTTTTCTTTGAAATATTATTATTATTATTATTTTTATTTTTTTTTTTTATTATACTTTAGGGTTTTAGGGTACATGTGCACAATGTGCAGGTTTGTTACATATGTATCCATGTGCCATGTTGATTTCCTGCACCCATTAATTCGTCATTTAGCATTAGGTGTATCTCCTAATGCTGTCCCTCCCCCCTCCCCCCACCCCACAACAGTCCCCGGCTTCAGTTGCCTCGTCTGTTAACCAAGATGCCCACAGTCCCCACCTCCTAGTGTGGTCCTACCCTTAAATGCACATGAACATAAGAGTAATGGTACTGGCCAAGGGAAGCCCTTGGATGTTGTTATTGTGGTCAATATTATTTGTATTGTCATTCTCGTGAATGTAAAGTGACAAGCTCATCCTCACATCTCAGGTCTCTACGTTTTGTCATTCCTCCAACTTAGCCCTATCTTTCAATTTCTTTAACCAATTATGTTTTGCCCTTGGAACCCTCTGGAGGCTGTTCTTTATTCTTAGGCTGTTCTTCTCTGTCCTCTCTGCCTCAATAACTATCTCTGTTCCAAAACCATGTGGAATGCAGGCGCTCATCAAAACTTCCCAGGGAGGCTTTTCTTTCTTTCCCTTTTATCCAGGCAGGGGCAGACAATGAAGGGTATCACCTCTCAAGACTCAGGCTTCTGCAGCTGCTGCGGGGAATCCCTTTGCCAGTCTAATGGTCCTGCCCTCATAGGAAAATGTCTTTTTAATTCTTAGGTCATTTTTAACATGTTTAGGGATTGACTTTCTTTTTAAAAGGTATCTGGTCGGATGCCCATGCCACCGATGTTAATTATGGCTTCCCACCCTTTATCTCTGGTCCATCTTTCTGGAATTCCTATTCAGTGTACGTTGGGCCTATTCTATTTTCCATGGCATTTTAATCTCAACCCATTTTCTATCGCCCTTTCTCTCCAGGCTGCTTTCAGGGTAATTTCTGTATTATTAATTCTCCTTTCAGTGATTTACCTGCTATTTCATCCTTTCATCGACTGAGTCCTTAATTCCTGTGACTGCAGTTTTATTCTGTAAATTCTGTTTGGTCCTCTTTTAAATCTGCCCGGCGACTGTCATCACACTGCATTCATTTCTCGTATCTTTGCTTCTTTTATGTTTTTGATCATTTTTAATTGTTTAGATTTTTTTTTTTTTTTTTTTTTTTTTTTTTTTTTTTTTGCAACGGAGTCTTGCTCTGTCACCCAGGCTGGAGTGCAGTGGCGTGATCTCGGCTCACTGCAAGCTCCACCTCCTGGGTTCACTCCATTCTCCTGCCTCAGCCTCCCCAGTAGCTGGGGCTACAGGTGTCCGCCACCACGCCTGGATAATTTATTTTTTCTGTATTTTTTTAGTAGAGATGGGGTTTCACCGTGTTAGCCAGGATGGTCTTGATCTCCGGACCTCATGATCCTCCTGCCTCGGCCTCCTAAAGTGCTGGGATTACAGGTGTGAGCCACCGTGCCTGGCCAATTCATTTTTAATGTACTAAATTTATGATAGAATTTTCTCATTATCTGCAGTGCTTGGGTTTTCACCCTGCCGTTTGTCTGGTCTGTGGACACTCACTTATGGTGGAGGATTCCTTACACATTATATGATTTGAATTGTGAATCTATGCTCAGTGGACTCTTGTGTGCCTGGATTGTAGGTGTCTTCCCCACAGCAATTTGGTACTTGTTTCTGTCAGATGTCCTAGGGCTGTGGCCAGCTGTAGGCTACTTTTTATGTTAAAACTTTGACTTGAAAGTTTGGGGATATGAGAGTTGAATTTTGAACCCCAAATCCATGTGAGATTCATGTCCCGATGATGAATTCTCAGGACAGAGCTTTTATGTTTCCTTCCCAAGTGAGGCCAGGCAGCAACAAATAAGAGGCTGTGGCGTTGCGGGTTGATGTGCTTTTCTGTGTTACTCTGAACTAAGGGTGTGGCTTTGGAGGGTCCTAGTTTTATGGGGGTGTCAGTCCTACCTGCTCTCCTTGCTCTGCTAGAGGGGTACAAAATTGTCTAAGTCAGTGTTTTTAAAATGCTGCTGGGATCCCCAAACCAGCTATATAGGCATTACTTGTAAGTTGTTAGAAATGCAAAGTCTCACACCCAAACCAAGACTGACCGAATGAATCAGAAACTGGGCAGGTGGGCTGAGTCTAGAAAAATGTGTTTTTGAGATCCCCTCAGGTTCACATGCACCTGGACAGCCACGACTCCGGCTGGTGAGACCAAGTCTCTGCACACACACCTGTTCTCTACAGGGCAGCTACAGCCCACCTGGTTAGCCCCCTGAGGTTTTAAGCTTTTTCTCCTTTTCTGCACCTGGGAATTCTTCATTCTTTCCAGCTTGCTTAGTCATGCTTATAAAATAATGTTTATTATGCTTTATCATCTTTTAAAATAATATGCACACTGACTAAGAACCAGCTGAAAAATTTTTAAAAAGAAAAAAATAACAATAGCAGGAGTAACTTTATCTTCTCTGCCCTCCTGCTAAAATCAGAAGTCGGTAATTACATAATTTTATTATAAGTTTACTGCCATTCGTAATCCACAGACTGTCAGCTCTGTGAAGGCAGGCATTCATCCCTATTTCTGCTCTTGACTAAATATGCAGCTCCTACTCAGTGAGGGAAATACAGCAGCTACTCCACAAATGTTTATTTGTAGGATGAGCACCTAAATGAAAAAGGGAGACATTAAGCTATTTCTGTAAGAACACCGTATTTCAGTTAGATTGTTCAAAATCATACAAGTGCCTGTATTCATGCTTTTAGGGGATACCCCTCCCCTGTGTGGAAATTTTGCTGTGTTCTTTCTGCTCGTTCATGAAACTTAAAAGCCGTGAAGCTTCCACAAGCTTCTCTCACCAGAGTTGTCTTTTCTTTCTGATTCTAACCGTACTGCCTTGAGGAATCCCTTCTGCCTTTGTACAGTGCTTTTTTTTTTTTTTTTTTTTTTTTTTTAATCATTCTGTAGCCTGGTGGTAAATAGTCTGTAAAGTCAAAGTGCCTGGTTTTCTTTCTTAGCTGTACCTCTTGACTACACGCATGACCTTAGCCTCTCCTCCTGCATTTCCTCATCTGCACAGCAGGGATAGTAATAGCCCCACGTCACGGTGTAGCAGGAGGATTCACTGGATGCTGTGAAGCTCTTGGCATGGTACACGGCCCCTGACAAGCCCTTGGAAGGGCCAGCTATTATTTTTATTTCCTGTGTATTTCTTTTCTCTCCAAGCAGCCTAGAAATTTAGTGTTTCCCAAGTACACATCATATTGCTTGGCACACACACAAAAATTGTAGAATGAATAAATGAACGACCATCATTTGAGATAACAGTAGGCTGTAGTAGATACTGTGTCTATAGAGCTATACAGAGCTGTGGGTCCAGCTCTGGGCCCACTATATTCCCAAACATGATGCCCAATATATGCACTTAATACCATCATATTTGAATACTGCTATGTAATTTGCAAAGTGACCTTATATCTATCATTTCACCAAACTAAAATGAATTACAAGATTACATGAGCATATAATCTTTGTTAAAAATATCACATATACAACCAAGAATAAAGCTCCTCTTGACCACCAAAGCCAGACCTGGTTCTCCTTCCATCCTCATTAGTGATTGAGTCAGAGTTCCTTCCAGACATTTCTCTGTGCATCCATAAAACAGACACACAGCCGTGGAAGCATGGAGTCCTGTGCCTGTATGTGGAGCATATATGTGGTCATGCTATAGGACTAGAGCTGCCACTCAGTGATGACATCTTGGAAATCTCCCCATGGCAGTGCACAGAACTGGCTTATTCCTGGCAACAGCTTTGCATTCCGTACTGTGGAAATCCGATTGCAAACGCAGTTGTTTTCTTGTTCAACCCTTTGTTAGGTTGTTGCAATATATCTTTATTATAAACAATGCTGCAAAGAATATCCTTAAAATGAAGAAGTGAAATTTCTCTGGTTTTATATATATATATATGTACATATTTATAGACACACAAATATATGTAACATTATAAACTATACATTACATGATGTATATATAAATTATGTACCATACATATATTATGTAAATCATATATACACATATAAATGATACACTATAAAGAAATCATACGCACAGATATATACTTTCTTTGTGCCTGTGAGTCCCATGACTAGATTTCATTTTTAATCTTTTCGTAAATGCATCTGATCTTTGAAGTAGCCCCTGAAATGGGTTAGCATTGTTTCCTGGGCGTCTCACAGATTCTGATGAAGAATGCTTTACTGAGCGCTTACTACACACCATGTTAAGTGCTAGCGGCTTTTGCATCTGCTGCTCTGTTTAAAATATGTCTTAGAGTGGACCAGCTCCTGGGCTTTGATACCCACCTGCCCTGGGGTGCCAACAGCGTGTTCATTTCCATCCAGGGACGCCTGGGCCCTCTCATTCAGGGACTCACTCTTCCTGTCTCACTCACCCACTCTCTTCCAAGGCGTGCACTGAGACCCTTGCTCTCAGTTCACCTTACGCTTCAATTTATTCCCTTTTTACCTCCTGCTTAATTTCATTTTGAGAAAATATATTTAAAACATCATAATCTACATGCGTATTGTTTGCTTCAAGTGTTTCCACCTAATTTCCAAATTGGCTTAAAGCAAAACTCCTTCTCGCCGAGACTACTCCTCCTCACTCAAGGAATTGAATTTATTTCCTACCACACTGAGGAGTGGATCTGTTTAAAAAGGACTCCCAAGATTGAACACACACACAGAGGCACGCACACCACTTCCCCTGTGAATACAATAACATGAGCAGGGCTGTATTGATCCCTGCAGTGCTTTAAAGAACTGCCTGGATAGCTAATCTATAAGTGACTAGTTACTTCTTCACTCTGTTCACTGCAGCCTTGTCTCCCACCTCCCTCCTCCCCATGTAGTGGGTGGGGGCTGATTCTTCTGTCATCCTCTTCTGCTCTGTGCTGACACTTGGTGCTATGTAGCAGCCTCTGTACTATGCAATTGCTCTGAGTAAACAATGGAACATCACCCACATTTAATACTCACGGATTAATTAGAAATGCCTTGGATTCATCAGTGCAAAAGGAAAAGAACGATGTAGTCACAAATTAACAGTCACTTTTGCTGCTATCGTGCTTTCTTTGCATTAGATCTTCTTTTTTTAATGTGGGGTGGGCTGAGGCTGCAAAAATGCATGCCCATTATTTTTTTTTTCAAATCAAAGAGAACAGTGGATATAAAGATGTACACCTCCCTGTTAGCTCAGATCTGACTGCTTTGTCTCTCAATCCGGAATCAACCATTATTACAAGCTTAGTGTAATTCTTCAGATATATGTAGATTTCTTTCTCTGCTGTATTTAGCAATAATGGGAGAATATGATGCTTACTGTTTTGCAACTTGGTTTTTGCAGTTAATCCATATTCAGATATTATTTTTCACTGGTTCACATATACCTACCTCATTTTTTTTCACAGCCATATAATATTGCATGGTGTAGGTGCAACTTAATGTATTTAAGCACAGTCACATTAAGTTGTTTCAATTGTCAGTGAAAATAATGCTGTAAAACAAAGCAAAACAAAAACCCCCACCTTCTACATGTATCATTATTTCATGTGACCATATCTATAGAATAAGTTCTAAGAGAAGAAGTTCAGGGCCATGAGATAGGTGCATTTTTAAAGTAAGATTTTTACTGAGTATAACAATCATATAGAAAATGCGTAAATCATAAGTATGCAGATCAATGAGTTTTTACAAACAGCACACACAGATCATTGCCATCCAGATCCGAAAACAAAGACAGCTAAAACTTCGGAAGGCTGCTGGTGCCCCAGTGAAGTACCATCCTGTCTTCGATCACCACAGCTGACTTTTCCTTGTTTATGGATTTTATGCTAGGGAAGCACGGAGCATACACTCTTTGTAACATTCACCCATGCTATTGTGTGTGCTGTAAGTGTGTACCTATTCATTATTGTGTAAGACTCCCTTATATCAATAGTATCCATTTATTTATTCTACTTTTGATATACATTTGGGCTGTATCCACAGTTTGTCTATTGCCAATAAAACTGCTATAAACATTTTTGACATATTTTTAGTGCACAGAAGTATGCATTTCTGCTAAGTATATCCCTGAAAGTTGAATTATTTGGTCATAGATATCCAAGCGTTCTGCTTCGAAATCCCCAAAGAGATCTTCAATGTATTGTAACATCTATTCACCCACCAGCAGTTCATGACTGTTCAAGTTGCTCCACACACCCTTGCCAATATTTGGTATTTTCTGTCTTTTTATCTTTAGCCATTTTGTTGAGTCTGCAGTGGCATTACATTTCGGATTGAATTTGCATTTCTATGACAACGAATGCTAGCAATTACCTTTCCACACCTGTAATGGCCATTTGGCCGCTTCGTTGGTGAAGTGGCTGTTCAGGTTTTCTGTTTCCCACTGGGACATCCGTTTTGTTTTGTTTTTGTTTTTCCTTATCAATTGTAGGCATTCTCTATTATATACTAGATCAAAGGCTTCTTTCGGATACAGGTATTCAAATACTTTCTCCCACACTGTGGCCTGCCTTTGCATGTGTGTAAGATGTCTTGTCTATTTAAGGGCAACTGATTAATCACTCTTTCTTTTGTGCTCAGTGCCACTTGTCTCCTGTTTAAGAATATTTGCCTACCCCAAGATAACGAAGATACTCTCTGCTTTCTTCTAAAAGGTTTGCTGTTTGACATTTCACATTTAGATCTACAATCTATGTGGTCTTGCTTTGTGTATGGCATCTGTTAGGAGTCAAGATCCCTTGCTCTTCCCCTATGGATACTTAAATGACCCTCTGCCATTTATCCACAGCAGCATCATCTCCCCTGTGCGCCACCGTTGTCATACTCCTGTGATCGTGTCTGTGTGGGTCAGCTTCTGCCTCATGGCTCCATCTGTTCACCTCTGCTTTAGTGCACACCTGCCCCCGAGGAATAGCCTCCAGTAGTCCTCACTGAGAGCCTGTTGTGCTTACCATGTATCTCCCTTCTTGGCAGAATATTCTGGATATAATTATTGTCTTTTAGCCCTAAAGGTTGCTGAAAACCCTGTTTTACTTTATCTGTTCTCCTTGTGGCTTTTCAGCCCATTACCCTGCACAGTTCAAGGGCAAAACTACAGGGAATTGTGTTCACCTCTTAATCTCCCTCTTTTCAAAAGGCTCTGCCTCATTTCCTGGCAGCCCCCATGCTTCAATTTTTGTCTCCCCAGTTCAAGGAGATGACAGAAAGTTTCTCTGGCATTTCCCTCTGTGGCAGATCACTCTGCCCAACCTCTGCCCCACCTGTCACTCCCAACCCTGCACCAAGAACCTGTGGCTCTGCTGGAAAAGTTGGAAACCTGTGCTCACAGAAGGCTGGACTTACTCAGGGAATCCTTGGGATCCTGGCTTCCCTGAATGCACTGGCCACTCAATGCTTTAACGCAGATGCCTCTTGGATTGTTTCTTCCATTTTTCTTTCTTGTTCTCAGTGATAGCATTGTCTGCAACCAGCTACACCATTGTAACACAAATAAGAAACCCAGATATGGACATTTTAAATTTTGATAAATGTAATAATGTTCAATAACCTTCAAAGAGGTGGCCCAGTTTATACAGTATATACACCTTAGCTACAATTGTAAAAAACTGATATTTAACTGGAAATACAGTTGATCCTAAGATGAGGAATTTGTACTCTTCCAGCTATGCCTTTGGGCCCATTTATAACATTTAATCTACCATCACGCATAGGAAATGCACTTGCAGGCCACATCAAAGGAGCACAAATAAGCCTTTGATGGTTTAATAGGAGCTGGCAGTATAAAGACAGGTGGCCTGACCATCTTCGTGATTTCAAATCTGCTGCAAACTCTGTTAATGACATTTGTCTCCTGGCTTCCGTTGAAGCATGATTCCTGGCCTTAGCTGAGAAATATGACCTAAAGGCTTACACACAGGGCAGCTTGGGAAGCCTGGCCTCAGAGGGAAGCTGCGGCTGCTTGAACAAGTTCAGGTCAGGCAAGAAAGGTCTCTGCTTCTTTTTTGAGGGGTGGGTTGGGGAGCGAGTTGGTGCGAGAGGGTTAATCAGTTGACATTAAAGGAATCTGTTAATGCGTAAGTAAGCAACCTGCCCGTAGAATTCAGTAAGTGGAAAGAAGCTTGTTTTAGAGGCAGATGCTTGATTGGGACTTGGTCCCTAACCAACTGCTCCACATCAAAAGGAAGATGAATATGCCCACTGTCAACTTCTCCTGCTGGCTCTATGCTACCAACCAGGGCAGTCTACTTGTATCTGCATTGGTTCTTAGCACAGAAGTTTACAAAGGATGAATAAATCTAGAAAGAAGCCTCTGTAGTTGGTGAAAGATTATCTACGATGAAACAGAAATAAAAAATTCTCCCGGGCAACTCATTGTAATCCAGCTGTATCCTTCCCTCCTATCCCTTCTAAAAGGGTATATTCTCTTGGCTTCCATTTCTGTGCCAATATTCCTTCCAACCTTTGGGGAATTGTTTGGGCTTGACACATAGCAACACTTAGAAGTACATTTCAGAACCCTTATTTGGTTTTGTATGGGAAGAATTTGACTCAAGGGATAAACTGGCTCAGGTGTGTCCATCTGCATAGAAACCTCCATTTGATGGTAAGCCTCTTACAAGATTTAGAAAGGCTGGAAGCAAATAATTTTTACACAGCACAAATTTTTAAGAGATTAATTTTAAAATTTATTTTTCCTCTACCTTGTTTGGATAAGAGTTTCATTTTTTTAAAAGATTTTTAAAACAAAGGTGCTTCATGTGTGCGAACATGATCCATTGTTTCTTCAAGAATGAATTTTGGACTCTTACCGCACTAGAGATAGCAAAGCCCTTGGGAAAGTGTTGAAAATCATTGTCCATTTATAAATTGATGCCCTTAGGGCATCACATCTTGCTTTCCATCAAACACACCAAGCGCTCAAGCCCAGTAAAGATTATAGATTCATGCAAAAAAAAAAAAAAAAAAAAAAAAGGAAGAAGAAATAAATTGATGTCTTTTGTCCTTTCTTTTCTAGGGCATGTCAGAAAGCAGGATACCTAGTCTTCGAAAAGCACTCAGGAAGTCATCCTTGCTGTCCTTGATACTTTCATCTTTTCACTGTGCCCTGATACCCAGTTTACCAACACGTCCTATCAATTTTACCTCCAAACTTAGTTGCACTCCATTTAATCCATTCTTACCTTTCATATCATACCATTGTCTTTGACCTAGATATTTAAGGACTTCTTAATAGATCTCTCCAAATTAGAACGGATTCCACCCCCAATCTGGAACCAGAGTAATTTTCTTTAAATATTTTTACTTTGCATTCTCACTTCAGTGTCTTCCCGTTGGTTTCCCATTACCTTTAAGAGATGGTGTGCAGTCCTTGAACCAGTCTATATGGCTCTGTTTGACCTGGCTTTTGCCTGTCTTTCTACCCTGAGGGTCTCAACCACCTTCGCTAATGAGGAACAACTAGAGAGCTTTTTTTTCCCCCAAAAAGGAGCTTTTGATTTAGCTTACTAGAATAAGGCCTGCACATAGATAACGTTTTCAAAGCGATCCATGGGATTTTCACATGCAGTCAAAGTGAAGAACTGCAGATCTGTTCTCATTTCCTCATTTCTCAGCATCTTTTTCCACTGCTTTCTCTGCTCCAGGCATGCCAGCCTTTGAGATTTTCAAGTATGTCGTGGTTTGATTTTTTTTTAAATTGTTTTTTCAGCTTAGGATAATTTTCTTCCCTGTTTCAACCTGACCAATTTCCAATGACTCTTTAAGTCTCATTTTAAACGACGCATATTCCTGGAAATTTCACAATACTGCTCACTTTTTCATGGCAGTTAGCATAATTGGAATTCTAAGAATTTGGAAGATTATCTGTGAATAGTTGATTCTCTTCATGAGTCATCTTCATGAGTATGTGTCTGTTGTTTTCTGCCGTATCCTCAATGCCTGGCCCAGCGGCCAGCCCACAGTCGACCCTGACAACCCTGGGGTGTTGAACAATGCCCTCCTCTCTTCCCTGTCTCCTGCTGTCCTTCCATCATTCAGTATTTATGGAGCAAGCAGAGTGCTGTGGGACGTGGCTGCTTATCTCGCCCAGAATCATTAAGGCCATTTCTAGCTCTTCTTCTGCTCACTGAGAGCATGGATTAATGGGCTGACATTGCTCAAGTGCTTGAAAGGTAATGAGGCTTCTAGGCTCCTAATCACAGTTTGCCTCTGTGAAAATGGAGACTATCAGGATTTTAGCTTCTTTTTGCCGTTATCTTCACATTATGGCTGGTTTCTTCCCCTCAGCATTATTTTGTGTTATTCGGGTTTATAGAATTATTATTTACATGCAATAAAATCCACCAATTTTAATCTACAATCTGTTGAGTTCTGACAAATGAATGTAGCCAGGTAACCATCACCATGCTCATGACAGGGAACATGCTATCACCTCAAGACATCCCCCATTCCCTTTGCAATTAATGTCCCACTCAACACCCTGCCCCCTGGCAAAGATCTGCTCATGCTATCACTTCAAGACATCCCCTCTTCCCTTTGCAGTCAATGCAAATTATGGTATATGTGGTAAATATACATTTACCACATATAACATAATATATGTACTATGTGTATTGTATGTACAGTATAGTACATATTAAGCATATGTACCATTATACATATATTATGAACATAATACATATGTACAAATATATGTACATATGTATTATGTTCATAATATATGTATATATTGTATATATACATACTATTATGTATGTACCTACATACATAATATATGTACATATGTACTATACCATAATATAGTACATATTTACCATAGTCCATGTTCAAATATTGTTTTATATCTATGATAATGACATTACAATGATGTACTTCCAGATCTACCCTCTCAGCCTTTGTGCATTCTTGTCACATTATTTTTACAAATGTTATAAACCCTAGATTACATTGATATTATTTTTGTGTTAAATACTTACCTTTAAAAGGTAAGAATCCTATGTCTTCAAAAATCAGTTGTATTTCCATGAATGCTGACTGAGCAAAAAATCTTTGCATTAAAACGTGAGTTAGGTTGAATAGACAGGTAGATATAGATATGTACCTACATACATATGTGTATATAAACCCTTGCATATATATGTATATATTTGTATGTATGTGTATAGACATAGAAACACACATTTATTACTGACTTACATTCTGGTTTACTAGGCATAACTTATAAAATAAGTAATTAATATGTGTAATACATCGGTTATATACAGACGAAAATATCCCCAAAACACAGAAAATTATATTTAAAATATTAAAATGTTCTAAAAAGGTACTGTTTAATTTCTAAAAAATAACTCCTTTTTCTGGTACTCTAAAACACAGTTATTAATATCGACTATATCAAGTATCTTTCACTTCAATATTTATTTTTTCTTTGACTAGGTTTATGGAAATCAGGTGGGGTTTTTTTTTTAGCAAAGTTTTACAATTAACTCCACCTTTTTTCGCCTAAATAATACATCTGGCTTCCAGATTTCCAACTTCTTATTCCTACAAATCACCTAGTCATTAACTGAAAAATTAAATTGGTCAATAGTACCAAATAAATACAATATTATTTATTTTTGTTAGACCTACAAAATATTTAAAAGGCTAATACGATAATAAATAAACTTGAATTTTGACTGTAAAACTAATAGAGCATGAAACAATTTGGAAATATAATTCTTAGGGCAAAAGCAATTCTTCAGGAAAGTGAGGAAAACATTGCTCAGAATCTGCCTTCTGTAAATAGTCCAGGTGGAGGAATGAGCCAGTTGTATTAAAGTTTCTCCATTCGAAGCAGGTAGCCCTTATCAGCCATTTTAAATCCATAGAATAAATGGAGTTGGGTCCGCCAACTCATTTTCTGTCCTGGAAGCAACTATCACATCCCAGTGGTTACTGGTTCTGACTGGCAATGCATGTTAAATGTAGTGATTAATTAACATTTTAAAACTGATGTGTACTCTCACTTTCTTAGAAACTTTGCCTAAAAAGCCTGACTTTGCACAGAAGAAAGCGAAAATCATCATTAAAATAACCAAGGCTGCTCGTAGACAGAAATGTTCTCATCCCGGAAGCTTTTCCCCACCCAGATACACTGCAAGTCTGTGTGATCACAAAAAGTAGACATTTCTCCCCCAGGCCTCAGACTCCCTTACCCGTGCTTCTGTTTTGGTAGGGCTAGGGTTGAATCTGATTATCTGAATGATTAATGGAGGTTCCAAGTTATCCTCATAAGTAGTTTGGAATCAGTGTTTTAGGGACTTGCTCTTATATGGGCAGGAACCACATCAAGATTCCACTTGCGTCCTGAAATGCACAAATAAGCAATCCCAAGAAAGAGTCTTTGCTACTCAGTCAGCAGTCAGTAAAACCACAACTCTTGGGTTGGGGATTTTCTGGATTAGAAGGTATTTCTCACTGGACCAAAGACTGCATCTATTGGGCAAAACAGCTTTTATTTTAGCTCTGGTCCTGGCTGAATGCACTGGTCAGAGTCACTCCACTTGGACATACTTTGATTCCCTGAAAGTAACTCATTCTCCCTGGTAAACATGATGCTTGTGCAAGTTCACAGCTCTATAATGGTCAATCTGTTTATGTTATGGGATAAGCAAATCTGAAAACACAACAGTGGTTACTAAGGGCCTGCAAGAGTCCCTAGACATATGGTATCTGCTCAGTGGAAATGTCCTCCTGGAAAGAGAGAGAGAAAGCGGTGAATGCTTTCATGGTAATAATGCATTTTTTACCAAACATTTTGCAGTAGTGGAATATTTTGACTGCTTTGGAGTTTAGCCACCTTCTTTAGAGAAATGCGCAATGCAGAACAGATGAAGAAACATTTTCATCCGTTATAGGGGTTGCAAGAAATAGAGTCAAAATTCAGTCTGCGTTCAGAAAAAGGAGTAAAAATTTTGCCAAGGTTAATTGCTGGAGACAAGATACGCTGTTAATAAAAGTGCTGTAAATGAAGATTATCAGAGTATCAATTTCCTACTCTGCTTTAGAACTTAGCCCAAGGTCACAAGCAGACTCCTAAAAATGAGTTTTAATAACTTTCTTTTTTTGCTTGTGTTAGTCTGTAGGCAAAATTTTGTAGTTTTAATAATAATCTCTGACAGTAATAAGTTCCTCTAGTGTTTATACCTCCCTAACAATACATGGCTATAATTACTGTAGCAGGAAATTTAATAAGTCTCAGAAAGTGGAATAAATATGACTCTGTGTTTTCTGAAAAACATTAATCCCCCTCTCTTTGTGTTTTTGTTATTTGAGATTTTTGATCAGGAATACTGTCTCCAGTGCCCCTTTGCCTGGCGAGGAGTGAGGTGCATGGGCAGAGAGGTGGTAGTACATCTTCACTGCTGAAGACATTTCCTTTCTACTTTATTCCCCCTTTTAATGATGGATTGCTCACCATTCTCACATAATTCAGCATCTCCCCAGAGATTATCAGGCTAACTGTGAAATACCTTGCATCTCTATATTGGGTTAAAAATGTATTATTTAGATTAATTTTTCCTGCTTCTTAGTCACTTATAAAAGCTAAAGCCCCTCAGTCATCATTGCCCCCTTCTCCTCCACAGAGCATCCGTTGTGTACCAATCCTCAGGCATGGCTTTCCCGTCTTCCCCACCTCTCTGGCATCTATTCTCAAACCCTTTTACTGACTTCTTCTCCATCCAACTTGTAAATCACTGAATGAGGGGCAAAATTTCCCCCAGGAGACATGTGACAAGGCCTGGGACATTTTTGTGTTTGCTGTCACATTTCAGAATGGGGTGGAGAGGCACTCCTGGCATCTAATCGTGGAGGTCAGGGATGGCGTAGAGCATCTTGCGATGCACAGGACAGCCCTCATTACAAAGAAATATCCACCCAAATATCAGTCGCGCCATGGCTGAGAAATCATGCTGTAAGTGTTGAACTCTCCCAGGGCTCGATTCCAAGTCTTCCCCTACCTGTACATTCTTCTACACTCTTTCCAGTCTCCTGCTTTACGTATCACTCATTCGTGGGTGACTCCCAAATATGTCTCCAACCTTGGTCTCTCACAGATCACTGGATTCTATATCCAACTCTATTCTTGTTATCTCCCTTTGTATGTCCATTAGGGTCTTCAGACTTACAGTGACCAAAATAGATTCCTTAACTTTGACCTTATAATCCACATCTCCCTGGTATTCATCATTTTCATAAATGGCACCAACATTTACTCAGTTGCTCAAGCCTCAGCTATCCAATATGGCAGCCACCAGCCCTATGTAGACACTGAACTCTTGAAATGTAGCTGGTCTGAATTGGGAGGTGCTGGAAATGTAAAATCATCATGGAATTTCAAAGATTTAGTATAAAAAAAGAAGGTGATATATCCCATCAATAATTTTTGTATATCAGTTGTGTATTGAGATGATAATATTTTGTGTATGATGGATTAATAAAATATTACACAGGTGGATTCAGAGGAGATGGCAGAATAGCAAGCACCAAGAATCTTTCTCCCCATCTAGACAAACTTGCATTGTGAGAATCTGTCTGGTGTGACTATTTGGGGTCTCTGGAGTTGATTGAAGGCTTGCAGCTTCCAGGAGAAGGCGTGGATGGGAAAGTGAGGTTATTTTCAGTCAATTTGAGCTCTTAACACAGTACAGTATGAGGTACCCATTTCCGACTCTGAATTCCATGACAGGCAGATAGGTATCATAAGAGTATCTTCTCTTACCAAAGTGGGATAAAGTTAGAAATCAATACAGAAGTAAAACTGGAAAATTTATACATTTGTGGATTAAACACACAGACAACCAATGGATTACAAAAGAAATCACAAGGTTCATTTATAAAAATATTTATAGATGAATGAAAATAAAAACAAAACATACTAAACTGTGGGATGCAGGGAAAGTGGTGCTGTGGGGAAATTTATATCTGTAGGTGTTTACATTAAAAAAAAGCAAGATTTAAAACCAACACCCTAGCTTTAAAATGTAAGGAACTAGAAAAAAGAAGAACAAACTAGGCCCAAAGCTAGCATAGGGAAGAAAATTATAAACATTAGGGCAGAGATAAACAAAATAGAGACTAGAAAAATAATAAAGAAAATGAATAAAGCCAAAAGTTGGTTCTTTGAGAAGAGCAATAAAATTAACAAACTTTTAGCAAGCTCAACTAAGAAAAAAGAGAGTAGACTCAAATTATTAAAATCAGAAAGGAAAGCAAGGATATCACAACCAATTTTACAGAAATAAAAAGGATTATAACAAAGTACTTATATGGAAAATTGTATGCCAATAAATTGGTAACACAGATGAAATGGACAAATTCCTAGAAACACAAAACTTGCCAAGACTAAATTACGAAGAAATAGAAAATCTGGATAGACCTATAAATAGTAAAGAGATTGAATCAGTAATCTCAAATTTTCTGACAAATAAAAGCCCTGGATCTGATGGCTTCACTGGTAAATTTTATCAAACATTTAAAGAATAACTAACATCCGTCTTTATCAAACCTTTCTAAAATATTGAAGAGGAGAAAACACTTCCTAATTCATTATATGAAGCCAGTATTAGCCTGATACTAAAGCCAGACAAAGAAATTACAAGAAAAAACAACAATAACAAAAACAATAACAGACAACTATAGACCAATGTGTCTTATAAACATTAGGGCACAAATCCTCAACAAAATACAGTCATGCACCACTAAATAATGAGGATACATGTTGAGAAATGTGTTGTTAGGTGGTCTTGCCATTGTGCAAACATCACAGAATATACTTATACAAACCTAGATTGCATAGCCTACTACACACCTTTGCTGTATGGTATAGCCTATTACACCTGTGCTAAAACTCTGTGCAGAATGTTACTGTACTGAATGCTGTAGGCAATTGTAACACAATGGTAAGTGTTTGTGTATGTAAACATAAAAAAGTACAGTAAAAATATGATATTATAATCTTATGGGGTCATTGTTGTATATGTGATCCATTGTTGACCAAAGTGTTATGACACACATGACTATACTAGAAAAGTGACTTCATCATCAAATAAAAAGGCTTATATACCATTACCAAATGGTATATATTCCTGGAATGTAAGGATGTTTCAACTTATGAAAATCAATCAATGTAGTAGTATACCACATTCACAGAATGAAGAGGAAAATACTCATAATCTTCTCAATTGATGAAGAAAAAACATTTGACAAATTCAACATCCATTCATGATAAAAATGCTCAATAAACTAGGATTAGAGGAATCTACCTCAACATAATAAAATCCAAATGTGAAAAACCCACAGCCAACATCATACTCAATGGTAAAAGACTGAAAGCTTTTCTTATAAGATCAGAAACAAGGTAAGGATTCCCATTCTCACCACTTCTATTCAACGTAGTACCAGGATTTCTACCCAGAACAATTAGGCAAGAAAAAGAAATAAAAGGCATTCAAACCGGAAAGGCAGAAGTAAAATTATCACTGTTCACAGATGGTATGATCTTATTCACAGAAAACCCTGAATATTCCACACACAAAAATGGTCAGAGCTAGTAAATAAATTCAGCAAAGTAGCAAGACACAAAGACAACACACAAAAATCATTTGCATTTTTATACACTAACAATGAGCAATCTAAAAAGCAAATTACAGAAACAATTCAATTTACAATCATATCAGAAATAATAAAATGCTTAGAAATAAACCTAGGAGATAAAAGACTTGTACAATAAAAACTACAAAACATTACTGAAAGAAACTAAAGAAGACATAAGGGGAAATGCATCCTATTTTCATGAATTAGATCCTCACGCAGAGAGCTTTTAAGGAAATGAATGAGATCCTATCTACCCACTCGTGTTTTTTGGGCTCTGCTATTCATTCTTGAAACCCAAGGTAGCAGCTTGCTTCAATAATTTGTGATTTGGTGTGAGCTGGCTTCCTTGTCCTATAGCTAGGCATTTGGTTCATGGCTCTCTACAGCTATCTGGTGCGAGCGTATGATATGGATGGACCCACTAAAGATAACTGATGTGACTTCATATTGTTAAGATGTCAATACTACCCAAAGCAATCTACAAATTCAACAAAATCCCTAGCAAAATTCCAATTTTTTTTTCAGAAATAGAAAAACCCATCCTAAGATGTATATAGAACCTCAAGGAACTCCAAATAGACAAAATCTTGGCAAAGAAGAACAAAGCTGAAGGACTCATACTTCCTTATTTCAAAACTTACTACAGTAATCAAAACAGTTTAAGAGTGTAAAACATATAGACCAATGGAATAAAATAGGAAACACAGAAATTATAAATAAACCCTCACATATATGGTCAGGTGACAAGGGTCATTTTTGACAAGGGAGCCAAGATCATTCAATGGGGGAAAGGACTACCTTTTCAACAAATGGTGCTGAGAAAGCTGGATATCCACATGCAAAAGAATGAACCCTTATCTAACAGTATACACAAAAATTAACTGAAAATGGATCAAAGATTTAACTGAAACACCTAAAACTATAAAACTTAGAAGAAAACATAGGCCAAAAGCTTTGTGACAAAGGATTTAGCAATTATTTCATGGATATGATATCAAAGGCATAGACAAAGAAAAAAATCGACAAATAGGATTTAATAAGACAGAAATTATAATGATGGTTGATTGAGGCTTGGGGAAGGGAAAAATAATAAGTTATTTTTTAATGGGCATAGATTCAGTTGTACAAGATAAAGAGTTATAAAGATGGATGCTGGTCATGGCTGCACAACACTATAAATGTGTTTAATACCAATGAACTACACACTCAACAATGGCTAAGATGACAAATCTTACATATTTTAACACAGTTAAAAATTGGAAAAAATTAAATTCAAAGGCAATGTTATAAAAATGCATTTATTATACTTTATTTCACCTGATTCTTTTTAATTTTCTTAATGTGGCTACTAGCAAACATAATTACATTACATTTCTGTTGAACAGCTCTACTCCAACCAATGCTCATACCATTTCATCAACAATTCATCAACTTCATTTTGGTTTCAGCCCCCAAGCTCATCTTAAATGCCCCACTTCTATATCTTCACCACCTCCACCAGGGCCAATGCTAACATAATCTTCTGCTCAGCTATTGAAAGAGCCTAACAAACCTTCTCCCTGCTTTTCATTTTGTCCACATGCCAGCTAGAATGCTCTTTTAAAAGCTTATGTCAAGTAATGCCACTGTCCTGGTTAAAGCCCTCCAATGGCCTCACATAACACAAAATATCCAGTTACCTTGATTGGTGTCAGAGTCCTACATCACCTGTTCTGCCTTATTCTCCCATCTCACCTCTCAACACTCTGCCTAATGCCCACATTATTCTAAACACCTTGGTCTTTTGCTTGCCTCCAGGACACACCAAAGAACATTTGCTCTTTCAAGTCTTTGCATTAGCTGATCTCTCTTCCTAAAATGTTATTTTCCATGATCACTGAATGCTGGATCCATTTTTTTTTCCAAGTATCAGTTTAAATGACATATTAAAAACTTCACATTAAAGTCTAACTTGAACACGTAATAGAAAATCACCACTCAACCACTCAAGTGCTCTCTTGTGACATCAAAGTATCTTCTCTAGTGGCAATTGACATCTGTCATCATTTTTGTTTCCTCCAAAGAGGTCTAATGCCCTCTATGGGAATAAAAACTTCTTGCTCACCTCCATATTCCCAACATTAATTGGAACATAGTCGGTACTTAAAAATACTTTGTTTTTTTAATTATACTTTAAGTTCTGGGGTACATGTGCAGAACGTGCAGGTTTCTTACATAGATATAAAAAAAAATAAGACATGCAGCCAGCAAACATATGAAAAAAGCTCATCATCACTGGTCATTAGAGAAATGCAAATCAAAACCTCAATGAGATACTATCTCACGCCAGTTAGAATGGCAATCATTAAAAAGTCAGGAAACAAGAGATGCTGGAGAGGATGTGGAGAAATAGGAACGCTTTTACACTGTTGGTGGGAGCGTAAATTAGTTCAACCATTGTGGAAGACAGGGTGGCGATTCCTCAAAGATCTAGAACCAGAAATACCATTTGAACCAGCAATTCCATTACTGGGTATATACCCAAAGGATTATAAATCATCCTACTATAAAGACACATGCACACGTATGTTTATTGCGGCACTGTTCACAACAGCAAAGACTTGGAACCAACTCAAATGCCCATCAATGATAGACTGGATAAAGAAAATGTAGCACATATACACCATGGCATACTATGCAGCCATAAAAGAGGATCATGTCCTTTGCAGGGACATGGATGAAGCCGGAAGCCATCATTCTCAGCAAACTGACACAAGGACAAAAAACCAAACACCACATGTTCTCACTCATAAGTGGGAGTTGAACAATGAGAACACATGGACACAGGGAGGGGAACATCACACACCAGGGCCTGCCAGAGGGTGGGGGGCAAGGAGAGGGATAGCATTAGGAG
Source organism: Symphalangus syndactylus (assembly GCF_028878055.3). Classification (NCBI taxonomy): domain Eukaryota; kingdom Metazoa; phylum Chordata; class Mammalia; order Primates; family Hylobatidae; genus Symphalangus; species Symphalangus syndactylus. The sequence goes on along the minus strand of NC_072446.2, from coordinate 11,998,066 downwards.
AAATACCTAATGTAGATGATGGGTTGATGGGTGCAGCAAACCACCATGGCACATGTATACCTATGTAACAAACCTGCACGTTCTGCACATGTATCCCAGAACTTCAAGTATAATAAAAAATTAAAAAAAAAAAACTTTCTAAAGCCACCTTGTCAAATTGCAGTCAAACTCTGGGAAGTTTAGTAAACTCAGAATTTCCTTAAACAGAAATATGCCGTCAAATATTTCACTCTCTTAGTCTCCTTATAAACATGCTTCTATCTTTTTTTCTTAGTCCTCTTCCCCTCCAGCTCTTACTTGATCTCTCTCCTTCCCACTCTGGGATAGCTTTCTCAAAGGGTAGTCTACACTCTGCCTTCTCATCAATTTCCATTTCCTTCCTAGTTTATTCCACTCTACTATTCTTCTGTCACCTAGGCTGAATCCCATAGGCATTTTGTTGAGTTTCTCATTGCTTAATTCTTCTGCACAACTTGTTGATCATTTCTTTTTTTAAGCATTGTTACCTTGCTTTTGTTCTTCTCTACCTCTGTGCTTGAGATTCTCCATTTGCATCTACTGATTCACTCTTTCCCTTTCTCCTCCTGCTTGGGCAGTGCCCCAGGTGCTGGCCCTATGGATGGCATCTAGTGATCACCATTGCCCTCCGGTCTTCTGTTGGGTTTCAGCCATGGGGGTGGGGGTACTAGTAGATGGGATAGTGGGAGGAGGGAGAAGCTGAGGTATTGATCCTTCTGGTTCTGCCCAGTCTAGTTCACAGCAGTGCCTGTTTTCCTGCATCAAAGACCAACACTCTTTGTGGGCTTCTCTCCCCAACATCTACATTTCTCTCTGGGTTCCAGGAGATACCCCCTTTGTTTGCCCTTCAGAACAGTTGATGGGCATGCTCCCCTGCTGGTGCTCCCCAACGCTTCCTCTTACCTTGCTCACATTCTTGCAGTCTCTTCATCAGCTCCATCTGTTTCCTGTGGGTATCTTGATTGATATAGTCTCCTTGGCATGTTACTCTTTCTTCAAGAACCTGAAAGGTTGGTTTTCCCCAGTGTTTCATCTTCTATCTTTCACAGTCCACAGGGTCTCAAGTATTATTTGTGAATCTTTGTCTCCTAAAGTTACAATGATCATGGATAAGCTGATGATTTTCAAATTTTTATTCTCATTTCAAAACTCCCTTCTGTCATTCAGTCATTTGTATGTAATTGCCAGGTACATTCCTTTAATGTGTTCTGAAGGGAGGACATGATAGGAAAACAGATATTTTTCCAAAGTAAGTGTATCAGTCCATGTTCACATTGATATAAAGAACTACCTGAGACTGGATAATTTATAAAGAAAAGAGGTTGAATTGACTCACCCTTTCCATATGACTGGGGAGGCCTCAGGAAACTTACAGTCATGGCAGAAGGCAAAGGAGAAGCAAGGCACGTCTTACAAGGAAGAATGAGGAGACAGCAGGTAAAGAGGGAAGTGCTACACTTTTAAACCATCAGATCTCATGAGAACTCACTATCATGAGAACAGCATGGGGGAAACCACCCCCATAATCTAATCATCTCCCACCAGGTCCCTCCCTTGACACATGGTAATTAAAAATCAAGATGTAATTTGGGTGGGGACACAGAGCCCAACCATAGTAGTAAGGGAGGAAATTCTAAGGGTCTGTCTCAGGATACAATGGATTCCATACACAGGAATTATTCATGACCAGATGCAAGAGTTGAGATGACTCTGAGGATTCCTTCCAGGTCTTACCTTCAATAAGCTGGAAACATTGCACTGAGAACATCCCTAGTAGAACAGATGCCACTGCCAGAGGAGTTGGTTGGGAAAATATCTTTGCGTGTGTATATGGGAGTATTTGTGGGCATGTATTTATATGTATCTGGAAGTGTGCATATGTATAAATAGAAGGAGATATTAATATATACATATCTGACATCTTTTTAATGCCTGCAACACAAATAAAAATAAGCTCCATAAAGAATGGATGAGCTGACAACACACTATCCAATTCTGCATCTGGAGCATGCACAGGAATTTATTACAAGCAGCAGCCAGATTTTTTTGGACATGTAATAATCTTTCATTCTCTTTTATGTGAAAGTTAAAAGCTAAAGAATGCCATTTGCAGACCTTCAGCAACTTCTAGCTTGGCTTTAGAAATTCATTGCAGAAGATGGAGAACTTTGATATAGGGCCAGGACAATGACATTCAGCACCCAGATCTTAATTTCTGAATTGATTCTCCAACTCAGCCCCTGTTCTGTTTGCAGAGATGACAGAAGAGACATCCAGGCGTAGATTTCAATGCACAGCAGCAGCTGAGAGAAGCCAGCTGTGAAAAAGTGAGTGATCCCCACACCCATGCACATCATTTATTATAAAGACACTGCCATCATTTTTATCATGAAACTTCTACTCAGACAAAAGATTTAACATCAAAGAAGAGCATTGCTGAGGCTTCAAGTTGCTATGATTATTGAGAAATCCTATAGTGGCTTGAATCGACTCTGGCAAGGTAAATTCACTGAGATCCCAGGGGATGCGTCTAACATTTGTCCCACTTGTCAGAGGAGGTCAGGCAGGAAATGCCAAACGGGAGATATTCTCCTAAATGAGGTCAACTGGTAAGCTGATTAGTGTGTAGGCAAACACTGATGATGCAGACAGGAAAGGGGGTGAGGAGAAAATGTTACCCTTGACTAGAGGGGAGAGGAGGCCTTCCCTCCCAACCCTATTCGGTTGCAGACTTCAGAGGACTGCCATAAGCGACACTGAATGGAGAGATAAAAAGATGATAAAAGTCACAGGCTACACTCCCGTTGGGCTTTGCAGCTGTGGGTTTCCAGAGTGACCGTCCCTGCAGGCCCCTGGACCTGCCACCTTGTCAGCAGGTGTGTCTGACTGGCTGTGGCTAGGACAAGTCAAAGGGGCCAAAATGGCCCCAAAGGGGACTGGTAAATACTTGGGTCAAATGAGAGAAAGAAGGGGATGACAGTGCTGTATTGTGGGTCTTCCACACCAATCTGGTCATTCCCATATTCAGGAGTTGTCCATTACCTTCAGAACTGCTACAAGGCTGTCTTTAGGCAGCTTAGCCTCTCCCGGGTTCTTCTATACAGCTAAATATATACACAGAAAGCTTTTCTTATGTCTATCAAAAGAAAGTCTCCAGCCAAGTGCACACTCCTTGGGCCTGAAGAGGCTAACATTCTTCCATCCACTTAGCAGGCATTTACTGTGTGCTGAGTCAGTGCTGAGGGCTCCAGAGTGAAGGACGCACAGCCTGGCCCTCAGACGATCAGCTCACAGTGGGTGAGGGGGAAAGACCAGCAGGCAATGAAGACGCAACATGGCCCAGCTCCTCCCCGAGGACACACAGACCCAAATATTGTGGATCCCACTGAGGTCCCTGAGCTTCTCCTCCAGATTCAGTCCTAATGGTTGGTTATCTTCCACGGCTGCTTGCCTCCAGGCCTCTGTACCTACCTTCCCTCTTCACTTGCCCTCCCCATCTCTTTCTCGCATCCCTCACTGCACTGGGCCCTAGTGACTTTCAGGTCTTTATTTCCATGTCATCTCCCTGAGAAAGCCTTCCCTGACTCCCTGGTCAGCTGTCTATTTTCTGTGTTCCTTCAGACCCCTGGCTTTCCTGTCACCTATCTGGCCATGTTGCATCTTCATTGCCTGCTTGTCTCTCCCCCTCACCCACCATGAACTGGTCTTCTGAGGGCAGGGGCTGTGCATCCTTCGCTCTGGAGCCCTCAGCACTGACTCAGTGCATAGTAAGTGGCTGCTAAGTGGATGGAAGATTGTTAGCCTCTTCAGGTCCAAGGAAGAAGAGTGCATTTGGCTGGGGGCTTTCTTTGGATAGACACCAGAAAAGCTTTCTGTTTTCATATTTGGCTTTATAGAAGAACCCAGGAGGCTAAGCTGCCCAAAGACAGACTTGCAGCAAGAACTCCCTCTTGATTTTTCAGGGTAATCTCCAGGCAGTGGCAGGGATGGAAATGTGGTCAGGGCTAGAAGAGTTTTAATGAGCATGATAGAGAAATCATAAATGACCTCAGAAAATACTGAAGTCATCCTGAACAGGCTGTTGGTAGGAATACCAACATGAGCGGAGCTGTTTGGAACAAAGGCTCAGAATAAAGTGAGGAGTGTGGCATTGAGAAGTAGAAGAGGAGACCAGAAGGGGAGGTCAGAGAGACTTGAGGTCAAATGGCTGCAGAATGCCTGTACCGGCTTGAAGATGCAGGGCCATGCAGAGAAGGCACTGATGCTGTCAGCAATCTGTTAGGGTGTGGAAGGGGTCCTCTCCAGAGTGCCCAGGTGACAGCCCCACCCAGCCAACACTTTGGTTTCCATGTGTAAGAGCTGGAGCTGAGGACCAACAGAGCTGCTCTGTGCCTGGACTGCAGACTCGTGAAATGTTGAGATAGATGGGTACTGTTTTAAGCTATTAATATTGTGGTAATTTGTTATGGCAGCAACAGAAAACTCAAGCAGGTTTTCCTGAAGTTAAACAGGTGAGCCCTGGGGTCTCCTGGAGGGAGGGAGTTCAGTTCCTGGCTATGCCTCCCATTACCTGCCACCACTGTCCAGGGCTTCATTCCTCCTTTGTGAAACGTGACAGTGAGTGCCACACAGCACTATGAGGATGTAAGGATGTGTCACACGTAAAGCCAGGGAATAGTCCATTGTACAAACAAAGCCCACAATATATGTAAGCTGCCATGTAACTAAGTTAATGCAAATCCCTGTTTTCTTTGTTCTCATGGAAGATAAACCATAGAAAGTCTAACCAGGCTGCTGCTTAAATAAAACCATGTGTCCCTAAGCAAAAGCCAGAGGTTGCACTTGCTCTGGAGAAGCCTGTTGTGGCTCCTGCATCTACCCTGTCCTCTAACAGAAGCTGCCTTAACCCAAGGTGGTCAGGTTGCCTTGCCAAAGCTGGTTGAGTTAGTGCTGGACACTTGACCCATGCTGAGCTTTCTGATTCTCTGTCCTGGGGACCCAGAGAGGGGACAGCGAGAACCTTCTTCCTTAGCTGTGGGCAGTGGAACAGTCACAGTGGGGCATGGGGCCAGAGTCAAAACCAAGGAGTGAGCTGGTCAAAGGATGAGCTTGCAGCACAGCAGAAATTAGAAGCCGCACAGACGGTGAGGCTTGCTTTGCAGAGAAGGCCATGCAAATGCTGACATGTCATCATATTATCACGGGAGCTACATGGATTGTGTGCTTCATCTGTGTAATGCACTATTCTGGGGTTTCATGTGTGACCTCTCTTTACATCCTCACAACACCATGTGGTATTCTTTGTTTTGCCATGGTTCCCAGGCTAGTGATCACTATTTTCTTCTAGTTATTTCTTTGTATCTGCCACCTAAGCACTGATGTGGGGTAAGATGTGATCCTCAGGTCTCTTGTTTACCTCTTTCCTCTGGATGGTGAACAACACTTGTTCTGTGCAGCCAGCATCCCTTTCCTGCATCTTTGATTACAACATACACCTCCACCTTCTCACTGTCTCATTTCACAAAGGAGGAAAGAAGCCCTGGGAGGCAGGTGGCAGGTAATGGGAGGCAGAGGCAGGAGCTGAACTCCCTCTGGGAGACCCCAGGGCCCACCTGCTTAACTTCATGAAACCCAGGAGCCCAGAGAAACAGACATCAGCCACCCAAGAACTGTTCCACAAGATCTGTTCCCATAGACCCAGACTATACTTCCCACGCTGGTATGCCTGATGAGTGCCTGCGTCTTTAAAAATCTTCTTAAAGATTATTAAATTCCTCTTCAAAAGTTACGAAAGCAACATGATTGTTGACAGTATAGGAATATAAGGAAAACTTGAATAATGTCCCCAGCCCCATATTGATCACTCCTGACCCTGGGAGCCGCGTCTTTGTTCACAGCCTGAGGTGTTTCCTTCCGCACATTCTTGTGCTCACATGTCTTTTGTTCTTTGATTTATTTGTTTCTACAAAACGCATTCCATTCACCTACAACTCATCTTGTCCTTCACCTCCATTTTCTCACTTAATATTTCATTATGAACATCCCTAAATCAACAGGTAACAGAGGCAGATAAAGCATGTTCTTTCGTAATAAAAGGAAACCACAATTTTTCACTCATAATTTGATAAAAGAATAGCACTTGAGTCCAGCATTTTTGTTTTGCCACCACAATAATGTAAAAACAAAAAATTTCTTGCCCATATATCCTTGTATATGTTGCCTGTGTTTTAAAGAGGCAGGATGGAGAATGGCCAAGTGGTTAAGAAGTCCAGATGCTAGATGTGTGGTATTATTTCTGAGGTCTGTGTTCTGTTCCATTGTTCTATATCTGTTTTGGTACCAGTACCATGCTGTTTTGGTTACTGTAGCCTTGTAGTATAGTTTGAAGTCAGGTAGCATGATGCCTCCAGCTTTGTTCTTTTTGCTTAGGATTGTCTTGGCAATGTGGGCTCTTTTTTGGTTCTATATGAATTTTAAAAGAGTTTTTTCCAATTCTGTGAAGAAAGTCATTGGTAGCTTGATGGGGATGGCATTTTTATTGTGGCACTATTCACAATAGCAAAGACTTGGAACCAACCCAAATGTCCATCAATGATAGACTGGATTAAGAAAATGTGGCACATATACACCATGGAATACTATGCAGCCATAAAAAAGGATGAGTTCATTCCTTTGTAGGGACATGGATGAAGCTGGAAACCATCATTCTCAGCAAACTATCACAAGGACAGAAAACCAAACACCGCATGCTCTCACTCACAGGTAGGAATTGAACAATGAGCACACTTGGACACAAGGTGGGGAACATCACACACTGGGGCCTGTCGTGGGGCCAGAGGAGGGATAGCATTAGGAGAAATACCTAATGTAAATGACGAGTTAATGGGTGCAGCACACCAACATGGCACATGTATAATTATGTAACCTGCACATTGTGCACATGTACCCTAGAACTTAAAGTATAATAAAAAATAAAAATAAAAGAAATTCAGATGCTAGAATCAAAATATGTAGGTTCAACTCCTTGCCCTGCTGTTTGCAAAATGTATAACCTTGGCTAAGTCGCTTAACCTCTGCAAGGCTCAGGTCCCTCATATGTTAAACAAGGACTGTGCTGGAGGCACTCTCTAGGATTGCTGTGAGGAATTGTGTTAATCGTTTAGGACCCTTAGAGCGTGGCACACAGTAAGTACTTGGTCAGGGTTAGTTATCTTCATTATCAGATGATCATTGTCATTATTGTGGTGGCATAGAGTCACTGGATGGATTCCCACATGCAGAATATTTTGTATAAATTCACTTTCTTTTTCACTAGACCCAGTCTCATGAGGTTTCTATAACTTTGTATCATAACACCCTAAGGCACTACTAAAATATGGATGCAATAAATTCAAATATGAACTATAACTAGGCATTATAAATCGAGTTTGCCCTAATAATCATCTTTGCAATGTTGACTTTTCTGGGAATAATAAGTCTTAATGCATGTGCTAGCTCTGGGCCCATCACGGGAGAGAGAACTTTATAAGAAGATCATTATCTATCTCTTGCACTTTCATTAAACAGGATTGTTTTTAAGTCAAATCAATTTCCTACCTCCATGGTCCAAGCTTTTGGCAAATTTGCATCATAATCATCTTCTTCATCGACTTGGCAGATACTTAATGCAAGTCATCCTGTCCACAGGAAAACACACATCATAGACATAAAATGTGTGTTCTCCACTTAATTTTTATGAGCACTTAGTGGGTAACCCTTTGTTTTTATTCTCCCCCTTGATGTCAGATTACTCCATATGTCTTTTCATAGTTTGTCTAATCTACAATTGTATTTCTCATTATCATATTGTGGGTTGTGGTGCTATTTCCTCCAGTTTCATTCTCTCTCTTTTATGTTTCTCTTGTACAAAATTAATTACATTGTACCTTCAAGCATAATTTTGACACTGTCTCCATTGCACTGTGTCTGTTTTTAATTAATACTCTTCTAATGTAGATTTTAAAGCCAAATGGTGCAATATTGTGAGCATCAAAGAAACAAAGAATCTAACAAAACTAAAATGAATGAGCAAGACAAAAACAGCTGACAATGTGTTCTCATTTGAAAATGTCACTTTCACTGTACATTGAAAGAGTGGATTACTTGGAGCTTTCTCTTAAAAAAAAAAAAAAAAAGACAAAGAGATGTTGACTCCAGATTTCTGGTGCTGTTGGTCTGAGTTTTACTTGGACTCACACTGAGCAAATATCTCAAGAGGAATTAACCGAACACAGCAGTCTCACAACTCAAGGAAAGGGGAGGAGAACCCCACAAATACATTTCTCAGAAGTTTTCTGTAGACCAGGTATGGCAAACCACTCATCTTGAACTTCAGCCTGTGTTTTTCGTGTCGCAAAGACTCTGATGATGCTGTGTCCCTTTGGTGTCCCACACAACCCCACTCCAAAGGAGAAGGAATCTCTTTGGGTTTCTGTCAGTTTCACAGAAGAGAAAATCAAACACAGTAGAACTACATCTATCGTGGCTCTGTGAATTAGTGAAATGTCCAAATAACAAAATATGGAAAACAAACAAATGTCATCTTACTACTTTCCGATTAATGAATCAGCTTGAACTTCTACCTAACAAGCAGGACTGCTTTAAAAATGTGTGTGTGTGATGAATTTGCAGGAAAATGTGGATACATGTAACGATGTATATGCATTCTAAAATAGACAATTTATATTGGGTGGGTATATTGTGTGCAGTTTTATTTGTTGCCTTGTTACTCAATGTATCTTACAAAAATTAGACTGAATGGGTAATAATTTTGAGGTAACAGAGGCTGAGTCCCTAATCTCAGACCATACGGAGAAATTTGATTTGATTGAGACAGTGTGATGTGAAATGAAGTCTATAAGTTTGTGTGTCAGAGTAGTCTCAGCTCTAGTCCTGATTCAGTCAATAACTTTCTGTGGGAACGTGAAGTATGTCATTTACAACCATTATTTTCTTTGGCTGGCCTTCCCAAATTTCTGCAAATTGTCATTGTCTTCTTCCTCCTGACCTTCTGTACTGATAGAATTGTAGCATCCCAAGTGTGAAGATTATTACTCTGCCCATACCCAGATTTGTCATGGTAGGTGGGTCATGGCCTCCAAAAACATATTTGCCTGTCTAATTCCTGGAACTTGTGAATATGATTTTATGTGGAAAGCATCTTTGCAGATTAACTAGGGATTTTGAGATGAGATCATTCCGGATTATCCAGGTGGACCCTAAATCCGATGACAAGCGTTCTTATAAAATAGAAACAGAGGGAGACTTGAGACAGGAAGAAGAGAAGGCCACATGAATGTGGAGGCAGAGACCGGGGTGCTGGGGCCCCAGCCAGGTACTGCCTAGAGTCACTGGAAACTGGAAAAGGCAAGAAATATGTTCTCCCTTAGAGCCTCTGGTAGGAGTGGGGCCCTGCCAACACTTTCAGACTTCCAGCCTTGAGAACTGTGAACGAATAAATTCATGTTGTTTTAAGCCATCCAGTTTGTGGTGGTTTGTTATGGGATCCCAGGGAAGAGTATGTGGTCACTGAATGCAACGTAGGCCAATTGCCAGACATTCAATGTTGCGCTAAGTCTCCAGCCACAGTCCCACTGTTAGTTCGATCACAGGAGTTACAAACTTGGGGAATATTGTTAATGGCCATTTTGTGCCATGTGAACTGAAAAATGGAAAAGTCTGTTTGGTGGAAAGAGAAGAATGAAACAAATGTGCAGAGAAGGGGAGAGGCAGAGGTGAGAGAGAAAAATTCTCGTGAGGTTTAGAGACTGTCAGGAAAACAGAAAATACTAGGGGTTTCAGAGAGAATTTAACATAGGGAGCTTGTTAAAGGTGATGGAGGGGTGAGGAATTAGGAGGTGGGACGTCACCCCAGAGACTGGCAGTGGGGGAGCCTTCCACCACTCAGAAGGGGGAGACAAGGAAGGAGGCAGTCGTACCAGGGATGGGAGCCCTGGCAGAAGCTGGAAGCAGGGGGTTCTGTCCAGCAGGAGCTGAAGCCATGGGGAGAAACAGCTGCTGTGGCCGATGCCCCACAGTGTGGAGAGAGGAGAATAAATAAACCAGTTTCTTCTTCCTGGACCTTCCAGTCTCCTGTCTGTGCCTCTCAGGGGCCACACGCAGCCAGAAGCCAGCTGAGAGGGAGGCTGGGAAGTGCCTGAGGGAGTTGGCTCCCTCCACAGAAGGGACCAGAGGAGGAGGAGGAGTTTCTCTGAGAGCAAACCAGATCTACTGGAAATCTATATCCTGGGCCATAAAACACACCTCACAACTCTAAAACAGTGGAAATCCTGCCAAGTGTATTCTCGACCATAATGGAATTAAACTAGAAATCTACTATAGAAAGATAGCCAGAAAACACCAGAGCGTTGGCAGATAAGACCACACACTTCTAAATAACACATGGATCAAAGAAGAAGACTCCCGTGAAATTTAAAAATATTTTGAACTAAATGAAAATAAAAACCAAACTCATCAAGGTTTGCGGGAAACAGTGAAAGCAGTGCTTACGGAGGCTCTTCTAGCCTGAAACACATAGATCAGAAAAGAAAAAAGATCCGACTTCATTAATCTATATTGCCACTCTAGGAAATGAGAGAAAAATGGACAACTTCAACCCAAAGCAAGCAGAAGAAATGAAACCATAAAAATCAGGGCAAAATCAATGAAATTAAAAACAGAAAATCAATAGAAAAAATCAATGAAACTAAAAGATGGTTGTTCAAAAATATAAATGCTATAGACTGAATGTTTGTGTCTCTCCCCATCCTAATCTCCAAGGTAATGGTATTGGGAGGTGTGGCCTTTGGGAGATGATTAGGTCATGAGGACAGAGCCATCCAAATGCACTGTAAACAGGACTCCAGGGAGCTCCCTCTTGCCTTCCACCATGTGAGGACACAGTGAGAAGTGCCATCTATGAACCAGGAAAAAAGCCCTCAGCAGACACCAAATCTGCAGACAATTGGATCTGGGACTTCCTGCCTCCAGAACTGTGGGAAATTTCTATTGTTTGTAAGCCACCAGCCTCTGGTATTTTGTTATTGCAGCCACTGTTAGCAGTGGAAGCTATCTGTATGGGTCTGCAGCAACCTCAGGTCTTGCCTCCTGAGAAGAAAGAATTTGACTGAGGGGCAGAAGGCAGAAGGAGAGACCAAGGTAAGTTTTAGAGCAGGAGTGAAAGTTTACTAAAACCTTTCAGGACAGGAAGGAAAGGAAAGAAAGTACACTTGGAAGACGGCCAAGCTGGCGACTTAAAAAACAAATGCAGGCCAGGCGCAGTGGCTCATGTCTGTAATACCAGCACTTTAGGAGGGCAAGGCGGGCAGATCACCCGAGGTCGGAAGTTCGAGACCAGCCTGGCCAACATGGTGAAACCCCATCTCTACTAAAAATACAAAAATTAGCCGGGCGTGGTGGCGGGCGCCTGTAGTCCCAGCTACTCAGGAGGCTGAGGTAAGAGAATGGCGTGAACCTGGGAGGCAGAGCTTGTGGTGAGCCAAGATTATGCCATTGCACTCCAGCCTGGGCAACAAGAGCAGAACTCCGTCTCAAAAAGAAAAACAAACAAGCAAAACAAAAAAAAACAAGTGTGCAGTTTGACCTTCTGATTTGGAGTTTTAGACATGGGCATACTTCTGGGGTCTTGACTTGCATTACTTCTCCCAACTCTGAGATCTTATCAGGAAGCTGCTGATCGCTAGTTTCAGGTGGTGTTTTCTATCAATTAGGAGATGGCTGGGCACGGTGGCTCACACTGTAATCCCAGGACTTTGGGATGCCAAGGCGGGAGGATCACCTGCGGTCAGGAGTTCAAGACCAGCCTGGCCAACATGGGGAAACCCCGTCACTATGAAAAATACAAAAATTAGTTGGGCATGGTGGTGGGTGCCTGTAATCCCAGCTACTCAGGAGGCTGAGACAGGAGAATAGCTTGAACCTGGGAGATGCAGGCTGCAGTGAGCCGAGATTGCACCATTATACTGCAGCCTGGGTGACAGAGCGAGACTCCATCTGGAAAAAAAAAAAAAAAAAAAAAAGACTGCCTTTCCCTGGCATGAGCTGTGACCAATTATTACTTTAGGGAGACAGTTAACAACCACCTGACCATCACCTGATGGTCTCCAGACTCTCCTGGTGTGTGTGATGGGGAACCCTCTCTTGCCCTGCTCATACCAGACTAGCTACCCACTGTAACATGAGCAGACTAAGAAAATGAACAAAGTGGATAAACCTGTAAGAGAAAAAGACACACATTGCTAGTATTAGGAATGAAAAAAGGGGGCAGGCACGCGGGCTCACGCCTATAATCCCAGCACTTTGGGAGACCAAGGCAGGTGGATCACCTGAGGTCAGGAATTTGAGACCAGCCTGGCCAACATGGCAAAACCCCATCTTTACTAAAAATACAAAAATTAGCGTGGTGGCACATGCCTGTAATTCCAACTCCTCGGGAGGCTGAGGCAGGAGAATCACTTGAACCAGGAGGCAGAGGTTGCCATGAGCTGAGATCGCACCACTGTACTCTAGCCTGGGCAACAGAGTGAGAATTCATCTCAAAAAAAAAAAAAAAAGAAAAAGAAAAAGGAACCATTATTACTAATGCCGTGGACATTAAGATAATTTAAAAATATGATCATGCTCTGCCTATAAATTTTATATCCTAGAAGAAATGGTCTAACTCCTTGAAAAACTGAGCAATCAAAGCTCGTGCAGGGAGAAATAAATAATAGATTTCTATCAATAAAGAAATTGAATTTGTAATTACTAACCTTCTAAAATAGAAAGCACCAGGCGCAGGTGGTTTCAATGGTGAATTTTACCTAATGCTTTAAGAAGAAATGATACCCATTTTCTACAATCTGTTTTGGAAAACATACGTAGAGGGATTACTTTTTAAACTCATCCTATGAGAATTACCCTATTACCAAAACCAGATAAAGACATTATAACAAAGAAAAACTACAAAACTAATATACCTCATTAATATACGTGCAAAAATCTTTAACAAAGTATTAGGAAATCAAATCCAACAGTGTGATACAAATAATTATATACCACAATCAAGTGGGATTTATTCCAAGTATGCAAAACTGATGGAACTGATGGAAATATAATTAATATTATCCACACGCCAGTAGGCTAAGAGAGGAAAGCTACATAATCGCATCAACAGATGTAGAAAAATCACTTGACAAATCCAACACCTATTTATGATTAAAAACTCACAGCAAAATCAAAATACAGGGGAACCTCCTCAACGTATTGTTTTAAAAATCTACATAAAACCTACAGCTAGCATTCTACTTAATGGTGAGAAACTGCATGCTTTCCCCCTAAAGTTAGGAAAAAGACAAAAATGTTCCTTTTCACTACTTTTAATTTGGCCTCACATTAGAAATCCTAGCTGGTGCAATAAGACAAAGAAAGAAAATAAATACATACTGATTGAGAAGGAAGGAAAAAGCTGCCCTTGTTTGCATATGACATGATTGCCTATGTAGAAAATTCCAAAGAATTGACAAACCAGCAACCTCATAAAACAAGTAATTATATATCAAAGTTGCAGGATATAAGGTTAGTATATAACAGTTAACTGTTTTTCTGTGTACTAGCAATGAGGAATTAAAATCCAATGCCATTTACAGTAGCCCCAAGAAATGACATACTTAGTATAAATCTAAGAAAAATATGTGGGATTTATATGCAGAAAACTCTTAGGAAAGAAATCAAGGACCTAAATGCAGAAAGAGATATTTCATGTTCATATATTTGAAGACTGAATATTGGTAGGATGTTAATTCTTCTGAACTTGATCTATAGCCTAGTCAAAATCCCAGCCAAAGTCTAGCATGCTATTTTGTGAATATCCACAAGCTTGCGTCTCCAATTTATCTAAATAGATAAAAGGCCCAGAATAGCCAACATGACACTGAAGAAGCATAGCTAAGTTGGAGGACTGACACTCTTCAACTTGAAGACTTGCTATAAAGCTACAGTAAAGTAGCATGTAAAAAGTACAATCCCTGTACTTTTTACATGGAGAAAGGTTGAGTCTATCTCTGGGGACCCCAAATGCTGTAAGTTATCCCTGAAACAGATTAATAAGACTTGACATAACAGAAATAGTTTGGAGAAAACAAATCTGAAGACGTATTTGCTTCCATCCCATGAAAATGAATAGATCCAGAGAAAGTCAAGTAATAAAAATGTATATTTGTACTGTTCAGAGACACTCACATGGGTAATAAAATTAGCAGAAAACCAGGAATGATCAACATAAAATTTAAGATAGCTATGATCTGAGAGTAGAAGAAGAGGAAAGTAATGGTGGGTCATCTAGGATGCTCCATTTCACTCCTGGGTGGCGAGTACTCAGAGATCTGTTTTATTAATATTTTTAATCTGCTTATTCACATTTTATAAACTGTCTTACAGTATTTTACAAACTTCACAGTTCAGGTTTAAAAAAAATCTTTTCTTCCCTGAGACCGCCACAATATATTAGGTTAAACCAAGTTCCCGCAAATGAGTTAATTTTACATTGCAAAGGACACACAAATTTTCTATGTGTTGGAAGTTCTTTCCTGTTTTTGATTGCATGCTTTTCACTCATACATTTTCTTCTTAATTCTTCAAGAGAATGTGGACCGTGGATGTGTTGCTTCTTTGTTTGGTTGCAGAAATCTGAGTCTTCAACTGTGTTTTGAAGCATGCATATAGCACAAACAGCATTGCAAATACTCTGCAAGGAGACCCTGGGGGACAACAGTGCGCCCTATCCCCATTCTACTCTTTTTTTAAAGAAGGAAGATTGACTAACTTTTGAGCTTCCCATCCCTAGTGGAGGTTGGAGGGCTATCTGAGGACTTACAACTGTGCATTTTGTATGCTGCTGAAATGTCGTGGGAATTTTGTTTCAAAAGCTGAGGGCTCTGTAAGCTAGGTCTTCTGAGGAACATGGCAAACTTTGATTCCAGCTAGAAATGAAATGGAATGTGTGAAATAAGGGAGTTGCCAACAGTCTTATTTTTCTTTCCATATATCGCAATGAAAATGGAACTTGTTTGCAGTATTTAATATGGAGGAAACCAACATTTCCAAGTGTTATCGAGGGCAAGGTAATGGAGAAAGGTTGAGTCTGTCTCTGGAGCCCCCAAACTCTGTAAGTTATCCCTGAAACAGATTAATAGGAGTTGACAGAACAGAAATAGTGTGGAGGAAACAAATCTGAAGTCACATATTTGCTTCCATCACTTGAAAATGAATAGACCCAAAGAAAATCAAGTTCAGCTCATATACTTAGCACCTACCTCAGCTCTGCATTCAAATTGGGCTTTATTTTCTACTAATATTTGTTCTTTTGACGAGGAATATTTCCTTACAATATTCAGTGATATATCACTCAAAGTCTAGCATACATTTCCCTTATTTTAATGTGTCCATAATGAACACATTCACATAAATGAATTTCACGGGTGAATAGGTTTTATTGTTTATAGAACGGCTGTTAATAGAGTCTACAGTCCACAGGAAGAATGATGTTATTTGAATAATATTATATTCTGTGTACACATCGAGTTTGTTTCCAATAGATCTCAGGTGGAATATTTTATGCTTTCTTCTTCTTCCTGAATCATAGGAAAAGTATGCTGAATTATTATGTTGATGTCATGAAAATACCTCTGTGTGTGTGTGTGTGTGTGTGTGTTTGTGTGTGACTCTGGAAAAGTAAGGGAATAAACAAGCAAAAGCAAAAAAAGTGAGCACAAAAGCGCAATGTTGATTAAATATTTTTCATTTTCTTCTATTTGTTATTAATATATGCTTTGACATTTCTGTATGGAAAACATTGCTAACACTAGAAGCAGAGTATCTGTATTATACAAAATGTTAATATTAAAAAGAGATAAAGTAGGAAGGAAGGAACACACATGCATAAAATGTGGCATATCAGTGCTAATTAGATTTCATTTTTAAGAAATGTAGCAATTTCTCATTGATAAGTTTGATCTTCCTAATATTGGCTATAAGTTTTTTTTTAATAAGAGAAATTTGATGTTGAGTACATAAACATATTTTGCATAAAAGGTCAGATTTCTGAATTCTCATTAAAAATTTGTACTTTTGGCAAAATTGCATTTAAATTTCCATGAAGCATCAACTGGCTAGAGGTCACTCACAGCTGTGCCTTTAGAAGAAGAGCTATCCACTCCCCTTCACCATAGTTCCCACCATTCCCTGTTACTTACCAACATGCAGCCCTCACATTAGTCTCCATCTCCCATCTCTTTTGCATTTCTGCTGCCAAAAGCACAGGGACGGGCAATTGTCTCGCTAGCTGGCCCAAGGACAGGTTAAAAAAGGAGTTTGTAATCATGGAGGACTGTAAAGAAGAAATAGCCCTGGACAGAGGTTTGATGAGAAAGAGTGTTGGTAAATGTGGGCCTCTAATCCCTGCTCGGCACGCAGACAACATTGGCATTGAGGCTCTACTATGATACTTGATTTTGGTGAGGGGTGTCTGTGTTGTGTGTGTGTGTTCACATACATGCTTATGTATGTTATATACAACTTCAAAAGTATTACATGTTTATTTGAGAAAATTTGGACCAAAAATAAATAAATAAAAGTTACGCAAGTTCCCCACCTAGAACTCAACATG